>NW_026067909.1:24888964-24983859 GCF_014885135.2 Alexandromys fortis | reverse complement strand
CAAGTCCCCCTCCCTCGTCAGCCCAAAGAGCAATCAGGGTTCCCTGCCCTGTGGGAAGTCCAAGGACCACCCACCTCCATCCAGGTCTAGTAAGGTGAACATCCACGAATCTGCCTAGGCTTCCACGAAACCAATATGTACAGTAGGATCAAAAACCCATTGCCATTGTTCTTGAGGTCTCAGTAGTCCTCATTGTCCACTATGTTCAGCGAGACTGGTTTTAACACAGGCTTTTTCAGACCCAGGCCAGTTGGCCTTGGTGAGTTCCCGATAGAACATCCCCATTGTCTCTTTTTAAGATTTTTATTAGGGCTGCTCAAAAGAAAAACTTACAATCTCATTCTAGCATTACAATAATACAAAATCCAGGTAAAGTTTAAAATCATAGGCCAATATTGCCAGTCTAGAAAGATGTAAAATCCTTAACAAATACTTGAACACTGAATATGGGGGTGTATGTCTAAAAGATCATTTTCCATGATCAAGTTGGCTTTATCATGGAGATGCACAGATGGTTTAACATATGTAAATCAATAAACATAATAAATTCACAAAAATGATCCTAAAGACAAAAGAAATCACATAATCATCCCAAAAGATGCAGAAAATGCCTTTGATAAAAAGGTAACATATTTTCATGATAAGAGCACAAAAACCAATGGCCCAGTCCCAGCAATGCTTTGGTAAACAGAAACAGAATCAATCCAAATGAAACGTGGTTAAGAAACAAGGGAAGCCCGTGACATGGGCCATTGGCTTCTCAGGGCTTGTTTTACAGCTAAGTAAGCGAATGTTCTCTGGCACAGGTCCATGGAAAAGGGCTAACCCATGACCAGCGGACCAAACCAGGAAACATGACAAAGACCACCATGAATAATGCTTCTGACTTCTACTTTTCAAAGGTTCGAAATCAGTCCATGCAAAATTCAACAAGTGGGTCTGTCAAAAAAAAAAAAAAAAAAGTTGCCCTAGGCCCAGATAACACTTCTTTAATATCAGGATCCACAAGAAGAAAACTAAAATAGAAAATTAGACAACTTTTATTTAAAACAGGGCAAGGTTTTACACCACATTTATCACCCAGCAGAGGGAAAGGTAAGAAATGAGATTTCAAAGAAACTTGAGAAACTTTTCGCCGTGAAAGACCCTATTAAGGGGATTCAAAGACATTCTGCAGCCTGAGAGAAGATATTTGTGAGTTAATTATCAGGACAAGCTAAATTATTTAGAATACATAATAGACTCAACAATGAAAAGCAAGCAAAGCAATTAGGAAATTGGAAATCCGTGGGGAATAATGTCCCAGTTGCTGTGATAAAACCATCACCAAAAACAATTCAGACAAAGAAGGGTGTCTGTAGCTTAGAGGTCACAGTCTACCATAAGGGGAAGCCAGGCCAAGTGCTGAAGCAGGAACCGGAAGACAGGAACTGAGGCAGAGACTATGGAGGAACATGGCTTACCAGCTTCCAGGCTCATTTTCAGCTACCTTTGCTAAACAGCCCAGGCTCACCTCCCCAAGAGCAATGCTTCCTACAGTGGGTTACACCTGCCTATATCAATTGGCAATCAAGAATGCCCCAAAGACGTGACCACAATTCAATGGGAAGGTGGCAATTGCTTGTCCTGGGTTTGTCTGGGTTGATGGGTAAGATTAGGCATCACAGATAACATTGCCTAGAAGACAGGAAGTCCATGAGAAGTTACTAGGCAACCTTGAGTCACTAGAAAAATGGGTTTGTAAAACAGGAAAACATAACCACACAGCTATCAGAAGGGCTGAAGAAAAAAAAAAAACTGATGCAAAGACTAGATAAAGGCTTGATAAAAGACAGAGAAAACTCACACGTTTCCAGTCAGAGTGTGAGCTGGTGCAGTCACTTTGGAAAACAGTTGGTCAGTTTCTTAAAAATAAACAAGAAGCTGGAGCGATGTCTCAGCTGTGAAGAGCATGGCATACTATCCTTGCAAACGTCCTGAGGTCAGCTCCCAGCACCCACTCGGGCTCACAGTCACTGCCTGTGTTTCCAGTTCCAGGGGATTCGTGCTCTATTTCAGCCTCCGTGGACACCTGAACCTACACAGCATTACACACACACACACACACACACACACACACACACACACACACACACACTAATTAATTAGCTAAAGATAAATGAATATAGAAAAATAAATAACCAATGTATGAAACATAACTATTGTTCTTCTTGCCCTTCACCCAAAAGCCCCTCAAGTGATACCAATGCTATCGTCACTATTAATATGTTGGCCATGGCAGTTCACTGTGACTTTGTAAGATGTTACAAATAGGGAAAGGAGTTAGTGAGGGTTATCCTGAATCCCTGGTAACTCTATGAAACTATCATCTTCTAAATATTGCATGGCTCATTAAAAACATGTTGGAAAAGTTTTAAAAAAGACTTTTAAAGAAATATTAATAAAGTATGAAATAATCACTTAGTAGAAACACACAATGTATAATTAATAAGAAAAATGTATTCATTAACTTCCAAATGATAAATGAAACAAAACACTGAGAATGCTTTATTTAGAAATCAATCATCTTCAACTTTTCAATGCATATTTCATTCATTGCGTCCCCTAGAACTATTCTGTCTATCAGGCATTTTCGCCTGCTCATTATTGGGCCGCATTATTTCTCATTGTAATTAAACTGTCATAATAATGGAGTAAACAAGACAAAACACAAAGTTGGCCCACTTCCGCTGCCTCATTTTTCTTTATCAAAGCCCAGTTTACCTACACGTGAGCACTGGCAGATACAGAGAGTGAACATCTTAGAGAACAAAGGTGCCATTGTGAACATCCGTGAGGGGACTGCAATACGACCCCAGCTACATGCTCAACGCCTTGCCCCCATCCTGACTCCTGCCAGCATGATTTGCAATAGATGCTGCAGCTCATCACTATGACTCGCTGGTCATAGAAGAGAGCTGGGAAGAAAGGTTCTTCACCCAGCACAACACTCCACGCCACAGCTCCCTCTACCGAAAACCACCTTGTCAACACCATGAAAGCATCAGGCTTCTGACCGGTTGAACTTCTGGCAGAGATAGAATGGCCAGGTAAGAGGATCTCTGGGGACGGTGACAAAGAATCGATTTCATTCTTAGGAAAAAAAAGCATAGCTGTTGTCAATTCAAACATGGCGTTCACTCTGCCTTTTCGAGAAGGATCCTATTGTCCTGTAGGATCTCATTTATATTTCCACTTGGGAGAAACCAATTCCCCTCTCGCACGCAGCAATCTGGGTGACTGATAGCTCATGCCTGTCAACATGAGTGATTGTAAACTAAAACTGGAATGATGTGGGTGACGTCTCTCTATTCCAGGTACATGTTCACTCTGTAGAAGTATGAATTTCAGAATCGAACAAGTTTATTCTTCTTCCATTTCTCAAGGAATTACTGAGATGAATAGTGGTAGAAATTGACCTCAAATGATTTGCACTGCACTACCATCCGGGACGCACAAGGTGCACCTGTGTGGGAATCTGGAAGGGCAGACGTGTTAATGCTGCATTGAAACAACAAATTCAAGGAAAAATTCAGAGCAAGGAGAAAACCAGCGCTGGCGATATTTACATGCGATCAAATAACGAGGGAGCAATTAGTCTACAAGACAGAAGATCACTCCTGAATTATACAATGTATATATTGTATAATCAGTATTTGTGATTTTGAAATGTCAATTATATTTAAAACTAAGGCTTCGTTGAAATGTCAAGTGCATATTTTAAGTAAATTAGGAAATATCACTAAATCAAATCTTCTTCCAGTGAATGTAATTGCTTTAAGGAAAATATCTGTAAGCCAAATGCAGCCAAACTGACATTAATATTCAATATTTAGTTTCATCACATGTCAGGCCATATGCCAAAGTGAAGATTCTGATAACAGCTTCAAGAAAGAGGTGGGCCAACAAACGAACTTCCCTGAAATTAGAATCTCATCACGACATTGCTGCGGGCTGCGAGAATGCGTCCATGGGATACGTATATTTCTCACAAGACAGCAATGCATTTGGGAACTGAGAGCTTGTGCAGATTCTTAGGACTTCATCTTTTCAAACACGCCCGTAAGCAGGCCCAACTGCATGCTCCCTGGAAACTTCTCCAGATGAATATCATGTGTCATTAATATTTTTACTTTTGAGCCTTTTACCTACATACTTCATATGAGCATGTGTTTCACCATGTCTTTAGTTTCATCGTTGAAAATACTGACCAATCACCTACTAAATGCTGAAGCTCCCTCGGTGTGGACTGAGTTAAAAACATGCATTCCTCAGTTTTATATTTTCAAAAATCTTCTGAAACCCTTGAGGCTTAAGCAACCAGTCCATAAGTACAGACATCTTTAGCAGCTGCTTGGCTCTGAGGCAACCGTGACTATTGGTGTTAGGACGCTATGGCCCCACGGCTTCTTTACATGTCGGATGCATCAAACGAGGCCATTGGAACCCTCTGCTCTCTGTTTCTCCTGCTCTCCCTCACCCACCACACCTGTCTTTATCTAGTGACTTCAAAGTGACACAGTTGTCTGCTCATTCCTTTATATAACATGGATCCTGACTTCTTAACAGTTCCACGCTGTAATTATCAACAGCCCAGGAGTCTTGGGAGAAGCATTGTGCAAAGTCTCCGATTAACAAAAGCCTAAGAAAAGCCTCTGTGTTACGAGGACTCCAGTCATTTAACTGGGAACTGCACACAATTCAAGCAGAAGGGCATCGGCTATGTACAAAGAGAGCCAGTGTGTCTTATTTACAGTCTAGACATCCATACCCTTTTCTGGGACTGCCTGTTCTAGACAACAATGTATCTATTTCATGAGCACCAACACTGATTTGGTAGTATCCACTAGAAATGGCTTTCAATTCTCATTTCTGAAAGAGAGAGCTGAGCCCAAAGGATCCGGATTTCTCTCTACAAGTCAAGTGAGAAAAATAGCAATGACATAGGCAATCATGCCCCAATCTTTAATTTATTGATAATCGGAATTTGCTCTTTATAAGTTTGCCTTTGCCTTTTTCATGGGTATGTGTTCAGGCATCTGTGTTCATGTAGGAGTGCATATCTGTATACAACTGTAAATCATGTTGCCATGGTGTGAGGGAATGTCTGCCTTCACTTTGAGTAATCAGAAACTAGGTGGCTTTTGTCTTTTGCCAATACTTCCTGGCAAGGAAGAGAGGCCCGCTTGTAGAATCTGCACATTCTGCATGACGTCACACAGTTCAATAGAGTTAGGCTCATTTAATTAGAGAAGGAGCTAATACACACTGCTGAAGAAGACAGACAGTATATAGAGAAGCCTTGACCTGGAAGAGGAGGGAGAACAGTGGCAGCCCCAATTTGGGGTACTCAGTTGAATTCCACATTTTGTAGAGAGCAGAGGGGTTATAATCACTTGCTCACAGCAACGTGCTGGGATCACAGGATGTCTGCAACCTGGGACCACATCTCTGTCACAATAGCTGCTCCTTTTATCTGAACCAAACCTTCCTGCACCTTTGGTTTTGCTCTGGGTCTCTGTGGTCACCTGAGCTTGTAGGGAAATACAGACAAGCCGTGAATGCAGAGACAATACGAGATGAACCCAGAGCCCGCTGTCCTGAAAGAGACATGCCATCTACCAAAGGAATCTTTGGACCATAAGAAAGGGAAGCCGTCTTAC
The DNA here is from genome assembly GCF_014885135.2 of Alexandromys fortis. Classification (NCBI taxonomy): domain Eukaryota; kingdom Metazoa; phylum Chordata; class Mammalia; order Rodentia; family Cricetidae; genus Alexandromys; species Alexandromys fortis. The sequence continues at coordinate 24,978,157 of NW_026067909.1, read as the reverse complement.
GAAAACTACTGATCGCAATAGCAAGTTCCTGTCATACACTGTCCTGAGAGGCTTTTGCCCATCAGATGACCTGTGCTTTTTCCTTTATGTTTGGCATACAGTTTCCTAAGCTGTAGACAGTGAACTGGAAGACACATTTCCTTAAGTAATATTTCCTGTTTAGGCCCATTAATCTTAAAAATATCGGTTAGAGCATTGCAGTCCACCCTAGCTCACTCCCTCCTCCCTGAGAGCTTTACCACTTAAAAGCCCCTCCCCTTAGACAAACATGAAGCCTCTGTGCCCATAGCCCTGCCCCAGACACACTAGGATCACTTCCCCCAGACCCTGTGATCACTTTCATCTGATTGGGGTGATTTAGTACACTGGGCAAATCTTAAAGTTTGTACTAAGCAAAAATGACCTCCTGAGGGGATACGTTCTCTGCTAAGCACCACCGTCTAATAAATGTGCCCCTGGAAAAATAAAATTCCTCAAATTGCATTTGAGACAAATTTGCCAAGAATTAATTTCACTGATCTTTTCTCTCCATCCCTGCACCGAGCTATTTCGAGAAAGTTATTTCACAATTACAGTGTCTGTGATATGCTATTAGAAGAAAAGATCTAAACAGATTTTGCCCCCAAGCACGAAATAACATCCTGTTCAAGTGGCTCTGTTATGGCAACGGAGCCTTTTGTAAATTACATTAAAATGGCCCAGTGTTCCTCACCCCCTGCTCCTGCTTCTTCCACTGATATCCAAGCCTCACTGGGCCTTCCACTTGAGTGATAAGAACCCCCAAATTGTCTTCCCAGTGAAGAATCCATTAGTTGGGTTTTCATATCAAGATCTCTTTTCAAGCTGTTTGGGTCCAGATAGGCCCCTTTTCCATGTTAAGATCTCAGATAAACCCCGTGCTACTTCAGAGTAACTCAATGGGCCCACTGGATTGCCTCCTGAGAGCAGCTCTTTAATACTAATCTGACACACACTGTGGTGTGGGAACCGAGGTAAAGCGCTAACTGATTTCCCTGTGGGCAAGCCAAGGGAGCAGGCAGCCACTTCTGAGTATTTAGGCCAAAATAACATTACAGAAATGTTAAAATAGGTCAAAGATGCCTGATAACTCTGGGAAAATTTGTTTCACTGTAGTATCTGATAAGATTGATTCTCAAAGTTTAAACTCCCTTCTCAATTATGAATCTGACTTGTACAAAAGTGGAAACTGGAACGTTCTCGGTGACAAACCTACTGCAGGGAGGATTACAATGCAACACACAACACACACATATACTGGAAAGGAGATAGTCATAAACACTTGGAAATCAAAATTAGACAGCCTAAGATTAGATTGAAAGAATTTCTTTTAACACTTCAGAAAGCCAACACTGCTTGGGAGTCAGATATCACTCTGTAATGTGGCCCACACCTCCCGAATTCTTAAAAACGCCGTACAAGAAGTGCTGGTGGAGCGCTCTGTCATTCTCTAGGTGGAATGAGTTCATTCAATGTGGCTTCTCAGCGCTTGATTACTATGAGTCCATTAGTTGAAGATATCTGAAACAGCCAGCATACTTTAAAAGTCACAATACTATCCTCTTTTACCTGGGTCTTTGCATTTGTGAATGTGTTCCGAGTAGGCTTGGGAAATGACCTAAAGAGTTTTCGTGAAGTTCATGGACTGGAATAGACAAAGGCCTGATGATAACCCAGAAACACTGTGCTTTGGTTTTTTATATACAATCAACTTTCATTAAAATATACACAGGTTAAATAAGGGTGGTTAATCACTATGTTGAGAAGCTTGGTCTTATACCAGTCAGTAATGGGCCATCAGAAGCAGAACTCACACTAGCGACATCACTGCTTCCTCCTTTTAGCGTTCTCTTAGACCAGAGCTCTGAGAACAGGGCGGACTAAATCTCTCAAGCAAAACACTGCTCTTAGAATTCAGTTTCCTGGCAATGAACTGAGTGATTATTTTAGAGCAAAGTCACATTGGGTTGGTTTTCTAGATCTGGAGTCTAGTGAGGTGGAGTTGTCCTGTACTCTGAGCTATAATGCTGGGTAATTCTGAGCACATCCACGAGTTTCCAGTCACTGTTCTGGATTCTAAATGTCATAGCCTTATGCAATCTTTAAAGCAACCTGTGACAGAGGACAATAAGCCTCTGACTTTGTAGGTGGGGAAACCAACCCCCACAACAGATGGTTAACTTGTGAGAGATATACAATTGGTCAGTGTCAGATGTCAGGGGTCTGTCTCCAGCCTTGGTAGGAACTCTTGAATGCTCAAGATAGATTTCAGAGATAATAGCACTAAATGCCTACATAAGGAAGCTGGAAAAATTCCACAATGGTGAATTAACAGAACATTTGGACTAATCTCCAAAATATACAAAGAACTCAAGAAATTGGTTACCAAAAGAACAAATAATCCAATAAAAATTGGGGTTCAGACCTAAACAAAGAACTCTCAACTGAGAAATATAAAATGGCTGAAAGACACTTAAGGAAATGCTCAGCATCCTCAGCAATCAGAGAAATGCAAATCAAAACAATTCTGAGATTCCATCTTACATCTGTAAGAATGGCCAAGATCAAAAACACTGAGGACAAGTTATGCTGGAGAGGTTGTGGGGTAAAGGGAACACTTCTACATTGCTGGTGGGAGTACAAACTGGTACAGCCCCTTTGGATAACAATATGGTGATTTCACAGAAAATTAGAAAACAACCTTCCTCAAAACCCAGCAATACTACTTTTGGATGCTCAATCATACCACAAGGACATGTGCTCAACTATGTTCATAGCAGCATTGTCATAGCCAGAACCTGGAAACAACCTAAATGCCCCTAGACTGAAGAATGGGTAAAGAAAATATGGTACATTAACACAATGAAGCAGAAAAAAAAATAATGGCATCTTGAAATTTGCAAGCAAACGGATGGATCTAGAAAACATCATATTGAGTGAGGTAACCCAGACCCAGAAAGACTCATATGTACTCATTCATAAGTGGCTTTTAGACATAAAGCAAAGAAAACCAGCCTACAATTCACAATCCCAGAGAACCTAGACAACAATGAGAACCCTAAGAGATACAGACATACTTGTATCTAATCTACATAAGAAGTAGAAAAAGACAAGATCTCCAGAGTAAATTGGGAGCATGCGGATAATGGGAGAAGGTAGAAGTGGAGGAGAAAAGAAGGGAGGTGAGCAGAGAAAAATATATAGCTCAATAAAATTGGTAATAAAAGGAAAAATATATATTTCAGACATGGGCTGCAGGCTTTATGAAAATACACATGGAAAACAATTTTGCTAAAGACTGGTGACTGACTTAAAAACTCTAGGTTTTATCTGCTTGTCATTGATAAATCTTTTTAAATGAAACTATTAAATAAATCAATAATGAGAAAATATGCATCTTAATTTTTGCATGCATAAGTATGTGTGTGAGGATGGAGTATGTAGGGGACACTGCCTGTACCCGTGAACATACATGTAGAGGATGGAGGAAAACCTAAGGAATCTTGGGTTTTCACTCTTTATTTTCTAGAGACAGTGTCTCTCGCTGGCCCTGGAATTAGACTCGATAGCCAGCAAGCCCCGACGAACCACTGTTTTCATCTCCCACCCGTGTAGGGTTGCAAGCAGGGGCAATGTACTCAGCCCTTCATATGGATGCTGGGATACAATCTCAGGTTCACAGGCTTCCAAAGTCAGCAAGTGCTCTTATCGGTTCACCATCTCCCCAGCCCCACCACCGACTATTGCTTGGGATAGTGAAGACATCTGTGGCTAAGCTCTGGGTGGGGGATGCTGGGCTGGCCAGTAAGTACAGGGGAGAGCTCTCCTTTGGAGCCTTGCTCAGCTAGACTCCCAGGACAACCTTGTGATCATGAATGGCTGCATGCTGGAAACAGGAAGCAACCAAATTAATAAAGCCACTTCTCTTCTACTTTGTTCAGAGGAAGCTGATGCATTTGGTTTTCTTTATGCTCAAACCTGCCCTTGTCTGAAAGAGCTAAAACTTCCTCATTTGTAGTCACTCACTAGGGATGTGCAGATGTAAATTTCCCATCTTTTGATTGAAAAAGACTATTTATTCCTCCACACTCTTATGAATTTAAAGATGGAGTTTAACATTTGCATACATTTACCTCTCTCTCTCTCTCTCTCTCTCTCTCTCTCTCTCTCTCTCTCTCATTTTTTATAAAAGGAAGGATCTGGGGAATAAGAGAAAACCAGCTAAAGCTCAAAGTCTGTATGCAGATGAATGTTTGCTTTGCAATATTAATTTTACATATTTGGAAGAGAGGAAAGCAGGTTTGGCCAAATGTACAAAGTATGGAGATTCTGTCCTTTCCCTGTGTCCCACAGAAAGGACCTGCTTTCTCTTTAGGGCTAAGGACTTCGATCCCTTTTCAAACAAGCACAAGGAATTTCAAATCTCTGGAACTAGGAACAGCTAATTTGAATACTTGGCACCAGAAGGGCACATTCTCAATTCAGCTTCATGTCTCGTGATCACATCACAGGACATCCTCATGACTCCAGGGAAAGAAATGGAACTAACAGACAAACAGCAGAACAGGGGCCCACCCTAATCCTGAGAAGATCCATTTATCAAGGGACTTATGTAGGAAGGAACAGGGAAATGGTGGAAGTCATTCATCTCGCAGTCAGTTGAAGCCATGGGAGCTACTGAACGTTTCCATTCACTGCAACTAAGGAAGAATTTGGAGTCTTTCTCCACATGGGACAGGTACAGAGAGTGGCAGGGGTCTCACAGCATCTACCTGCCCTCTTATAGTTATGCTGAGACCTCACTATCACACTGAATGTAAATCTTATGTTCCTGCACCATGCTATCCCCAACCCTAAGCAAACTCTAATTATCCAAGTATTTAACCATAAGAGCAGGACACATCTATCCCTCCAGAAAATATCTGACTCTGCATTGACAAAAGCAGCCATAACAAAAGTAGCTTTTCCACCTTTGAAATGTATTCACAGAGACACTTAAGAGGCTAACACTAGAGTATGAAAATCGAATTGAGATGGCCAGTAAGCAGTAGATTTTATAATGGATGGATAGGCCCCATTAGATCCAACAGAATGCGGGAATTAATCATAAATATCATACTTCTGATACTTTACGAAAAGGACCTTCACCAAATTCTGTTTTTACTGCCAATCATCTTTGTGGTTGATTTTGGTAATAACAGTATAAGATATGACAATGCAACATGGTGCTGCTATTGAGGATTTATTTAATCACCAAATGATTGCTGAGGCAGAAGTGTGTCATTCTGGGTCAGTGAGCAGTACAAGGCACACACTCTAGTCCTATGATAACATCCATGCCATTGGAAACAGTCTCTAAAGAGAATCATACCATTTCCCTGAGTTTTTGGCAGTCTGGCCATATCTAGATACAAGTGATTCCAATCTGTAACATTCTCACAGATTCAACAGAAGAGTTGAAATCCCTTCTTTGGGCATCACTGGTCCAGGAACACTGAAGCAAGAGCCCTTCTTCATCATCAAGGCTTTTTCATTTTGCTGCCATAGTCTTCTTTAGAGCACCAAACCCTATCTTCTACAGACATCAATGCCCGAGGCTTATGATACAGAAGTACTAAGCTGCCACAGGGAGAACTATAGTTTAGCTAGAGACAGGCACTCACCTGATATCTAAGCGAGGGGACCAAGATATTATTGATGGGCAGGTGGAAACACCTGTGGGTGGGAGTATGGCAGGCTTTAGGACAGCCATCTTGCCTATGTGGCTTAGTAAAATGTATCACACTCATGACAGGTCATCTCAAAGTGAAAAGAATCTGAGTCAGAACACCATTGGAATCCATACCAGCAGTTTTGAAAAGTGCAAGGCTGAGAAAGCCAGGCTGATCTAATGGGGGACTTGCCAGACGATGACCAAATTTTTAGCTGGGTACGTCGTGGCTCATAAGTATAATCACAGTATCTAGGAAGTAGATGTAGTCAAATTAACCTGAGTTTAAGGCTATCCTGGGCTACACAGTAAGCCGCAGGCCTGTGTGGGCTAGTGTGGTGCTATGCTGTATCAATAGACCAAAAGATAAGACAAAAGAAAAAGATGAAAGTTTTGACAGAGATCTGTATAGTTAGCCATTAGTCCCACACATACCCCATCCCATTCTGTTCTGTGTAGCACAAGGAACAGAATGGGTTACCTGAGGGCTTCATGTTTTGTGTCTTGCTAAAGCTCAAGATCCAATCAACTCATCCACAGATTGTAAAACTCCAAGTTTCAAGACTATAACACATAATGCAACCAAGTATATTCTTCACTCCACAAGTAACAAGAGAAGCCCTCAGCGCTGTGATCTTTGTGTTTGAGGATCTTTATAGCTTGTCGACTTCTGATGATCATGAAGGCTCCTCTTCTAATCATGCAGATAATCAGCTCCTGTTTGCATGAACTATTCATAATACTCACATGACATAGGCTTCTCATTCCTTTGTTTAGAGTGAAATGACACCATAAGCTACCCCTTGTGCACAGGCAAAGGTCTCTGGGATTTCTGACTGCTCTCTGGGGCTCAGTGACTTAACCTGTAGTTCCAAAGGATGGGCAACTATAAAACCTTATGCTGCCATATCTTTCCAAAAGATTTTTTTCCCAGACATCTTGGTTGGGAAGTGGTGGGCACTATTGAGAAACACAAAAATCAGAAGCAAAATTGTTACTTCTAATACTCAGGAGTTGCTTCTGATGAATAAAAGAAAAAAACGACTTTCCATTAAAGTTACTGGATAATGGAAGGTTAGACAGAACAGAGACCAAAGCTGGTTTTACAGGAGAAGATGGAGATTGAGAGGCTTCCATCAATTGTAAAGGCTTCAAGTGTGGGTGTGAGCAAAGTGCTCAAGGATTGGTTAAATGATCTGCTGAGCTGCAGACAAACCCACACAATGAAATCCCATGAATCATTTCCTTTAACTCTCAGCATTGGTGTATTCTTACGCTTTTAGATTTAATTTCATTTTATTCCATTAAGGTGCCTATAGATATGTTGGGTGAATCTTGGGACACACGCTTTCACTTTCCATCCTATCCTTGCTTAGTTATCCAGCCTCTCCAAAGACTCATTGGAGCCCTTTGTTTTTCACAAGTGTTGAAGAACCGCAGCACCCAGGGGCATCTTACTACTTGATAGACCTTACTTATGAGTTCTTCCTGAGTTTGGTATTTGTGGTCGGAAGAGAATGAGATCTTTCTTTGGGTCCTCAGCACTCCAAGGGATGAGTCTTATGAGCAAGCTAATAGGCAAGATGTGGCCAGTTGGCCAATTATCCACCTCCTCTTCAATACCCAGAAATCCTCCCCAGAGAAGCTGCTGCCTTGTGCTCAGCCCACACCATCTGACCCCCGAGTGATGGCCATCTACCTCCTACTGGTTTCCATGGAATCCCAAGATTTGAACTATCTACATTTACCACCCGTACGTGACATCTGAAGTGTCTCAGCCCCTCAGAACCCAGGGAAGTGTTCACTCTCCACTTGCCTGGCTTCCAACTTGGACATACTTTAACCATGCCATGCTGCCTTATAAGAAAAAGGGAGTGAGTGGGTGTGTTCCTTTAAAGAATGACAATTTTTAAAAATTATTGAATTCAAATGGATAGATAGATCTTTGTGACATCTTAAAATAACTGTCTCCATGTCCTGCAGTATCTATTAGTTATTATGTCCTGGGTACCTTGGGTTGCACGTGTATGGAAATGCATGTTGACTTACTCCTGTAGAAGTCAGACGTCAGCCTAAGACACTGTTCCTCAGGTGTCTTCCACCTTTTTGAAATGAATATGTTTTTAGAGACAGGGTCTCTCACAAGGATCTAAGGGTCACTGATTAGATTACGTTAGTTGAACAGTGAGCTCCAGGAACCACCTAGCTCCACCTTCCCACAGCCAGGTTTACAGATGTGAGCTCCTATTCCCGGAGTCCTGGAGATGAACTCAGCTCCTCTTGCCTATGGAGAAACTTTAGAGCTGAGCTAACTCCTCAGCCCAAAGTGGCCTTACCTCAACAAGGGTTTTATGATTTTGTTTGATGGCTTTGGGATTTTTTGCTTAAACGTTAGCAGATGTATGTTCTCAACCTCATCCATGGTCCAAACTCTACAAAACCATGCATGGCTCATGTTGCTATTCCCCTGAGGAGTCTTGCAGACCCATAGCGGAGTTTCAGTAGCCACAGCAGAAGCACAGCCCATCATAGGGCACTGATTGCTAACTGGGAAGCAGCCTGCACCAGCGCTTCACAGTAACAGCAGGCTGTGCAAATAAGCCATAGGAAAAGCTTTCTATCTCTGAGCCACGGGGATTAGAGAAGTCCCACTGAGCCCCACTGTGCATAACCACTCGCTTATACTTATACTTACATTATAGCACATAGAGTGAGTGTTTGCCTAGAACTCCTGAAGGGAGAGCCACTTACACAAACTCTCGGGGCTTTAAAGCTCAATTGAGGGATTACCCATCATTACCTGCAAATATTTGGCCACTAATAAAGCCACTGAAATATTCTGCACTGAGTCCCAAGGCATTTGAAGGATCAAAAAGACTTGTTTAGACTCAAGATCTGATATATAGATATATTATTCAACATATACGGATATATTATTCTTGTCTAGGTTGTGTTCTCATAAAAATGACAGAAGCACAACAATGTATGAGTTTGAATGTGTTAGCTACAATGTGAACTTGAACGTTCCCATAAGTGACTGAATGTAGACTCATGGCAACTCTGCCAGTGTTAGAGACTTAGGTAAACTTTTATCTCAGCTGACATTAGTAATTCTGCATGGGAGAAGTTCACACAAGCCTTAATCAATATGTCAGTTTATCATTTATATGCCTCATTCACTGCTAGGAGAAAAAAATTAATCAATAAATAAAATTATCAATTTTATTCAAAGTGTTGCCATGGCATGTAATGGCTTCAACGTGACAGAGCAGTCATCACCCAGGAGAAGGGCCTCCAGGAACGGCTGTGCGAGAGTATTTTGAGTGTGATAACCGAGGTGAGAAGATGTACCAGCTGTGGGTGGTCTACTCCCTGGTGGGATCCTGGACTGTGTAAACGGAGCAAAGAATCAATGCTCACAGGTCTTTCTTCATTCTCTGCTTCCTGATTGTGGAGGCAACTCAAGCAGCTGCTCCTGGCTCCTGTGGCCTGGACAAGTGCCTGTACCTTTAAAAACCTTTCTTTCCTCAGTTGCTTTCATCTGGGAATTTCATGACAGCCATGGGAAGGGGAACTCAGAGGGTTGCTTATCAAACATGCTCGAAGTACTTTACATGACATAGAACATAGCTATAGGCTATGTTTAAAGCATATACATTCTCTCTATATATATTTAAATCAATATGTAAATATGTACTTCACCACATTTTTTTCATTTTATAAATATTTATCTAGAGCTTGGTGGTGGTGGTGCACACCTTTAATCCCAGACCTTGGGAGGCAGAAGCAGGCAGATTTCTGTGAGTTTGAGGCCAGCCTGGTCTACAAGATCTAGTCCCAGGACAGACTCAATAGTTACAGTGAAAACCTGTCTCAAAAAATCAGAAAAAAAGGTATCTACTTTGAGATAATGAAACTTGAAATATTGTAAGTCAGAATAGAAAGCATTTTTTTCTAAATTTGATTAGTTAATTTATTTTACATCCCAACCACATTTTCTCTTCCTTCCTCCCCACCCAATTCTTCCCCCATTACCTCCCTCCCCCTCCAAACCACTCTTCCTCTCTTTCTTCTCAAAAAGGGGCAGGCTTCCCATGAGTATCAACAAAGCATGACATATCAAGTTGTCTTAAGACTAAGAACCTTCCCTTGTATTAAGGCTGGGCAAAGCAATCCAGTATGTGGAATTAATTTCCAAGAGCTAGTCAAAGCCTTAGGAACAGCCCCTGCTCCCATTGTTAAAGAGTTCCACAAACATGCCAAGCCACACAACTGTCCCATGTTTGTAGAGTGCCTAGGTTAGTCTCGTGCAGTCTTCTTAGTTGTTGGTTCAGATTCTATGAGTTCCTATGAGTCCAGAAATGGATTCTGTGGGTTTTCTTTTGACATCCTTAACCCCTCTGGCTCCTACAATCCTTCCTCCCCAGGTGAAGGCCCTCTGATCACAACTGGGGTAGTCATCAATCTGATAACAGGAGGTGGCCCCATCAGGCTACATATCCACAAATGTTAAGAATCTTAGCTGAGGTCATCCTTGCAGATTGTGGGAGTTTCCCTTTCATGAGCCTTCTACCTGACACAAACCTTTCTCCTTTCCATCCATCTCTTTTAGTCCTCTCCCCTTCCATCAACCTCCTAATCCTATTCCTCAAGTTTTCCACCCCAGTCCACCCAGAAGTTCTCTTCTACTTCCTCTCTCCAGGGGGATCCATGTGTCCTCCATTGAACCTTCTTTATTACCTAGCCTCTCTGGGTCTGTGAATTGTAACATTGTTATCCTTTACATTACAACTAATACCCACCTGGTGCTGTGGGAGCTCCTTCCCCTCCTTCAGCCAATAGCCTTTAAGATACCAGCCCAATGGGGCGTGGTCTCTTATACTGTTAAAAAGCAGGGGGAACCAGGTGCTCTCTCCCCCTCTTGCTTCTGGCTCTGTTTCCTTTTTGCAAGGAGAGGACTGTTGTTTGGGATGGTGATCCGTAAGTTTTTTCCCTTAAATAAATAGCCCTTTTTATTTTTCATAATTCTTAACTGGTGTGGGATTGTTTTGTGGCTTCAACTTACGAATGAGAGTTTTTAATGTAGCTGTGCACTCTAAGGATATACAGAAATTAAAATCTGCTTTAAAATTCAATTAGTGCTTTTAGTAGTAATGAGAGAATGCAAGCCAGTTTTGCATCATGAATGATGAAGTTTATGTCCCCAAAATACTGACTGGAGTAAAAGATATAAACCTACACACGGGCATTTCCTAAAGCATTGGCTCATAAAAGCAATGGTCAAGAATAGTAGTAAGATCACAGAACCTATCAACCACACAGTTTGAGTAAGCCTGAGAGCAAAGGATGGGATGCTGGGTGCTGAATGTCACCACAGTGGATCCAGGCCAAACCTGGATGTGACCTCAGCCCTAGAAAACTGGGTCACATAGTTCAGACTTTTGCAAGACTGGAAAAGCTGAATATACAAAGGCTACATTTCAAAGAGCAGTGAACAGAGCAGCAGGTGCTTGCCACCAAGCCTAAGGACCGAGTTTACTCCCCAAAGTCCACATCATAGAAGACAAGGACCAAGTCCTACAAACTGTCCTTTGATTGTTCAACATGGCACGCTAAAACCTTCACACATACATGTATGTGCATGCATAAACAAACACATAGGTGCACACATACATGCATGCAGAAAAAACACACACTAAATAATTTTATAAAAATAAAATAGCAATGACGAATTTTTCAAAGATGAGTTTGAGGGTTGGTGTAGTCTTTTTTATTGTAAGATTTATGTTATGTGCATGTGTGTGTGCCTTGGCATTTGTATCTGCACTATATGCATTCATGTATCCATAGAGGTCAGAAGAAGGCACAGGTGCCCTTGGAGTTAGAATTATAGGCAGTTGTGAGCTTGCCAGATGAGCGCTAAGAACCAAATTCAGGTCCTCTACAAGAGCAGCCAGAGTTGTTAACTAGTGAGCAATCTGTCTAGCCTCTAAAGTTTATATTTAAAATATATGGTATTGTGTTACTTTTATATTGTAAATTTAGCATAAGTTTATCTTTAAGTTTAATTTCATGAGATAAAAGCAGTGATAAATGTCTTGTTGTCTGTTATACAAGAGAGCAAGAGTACAGTTTAGTAAGTAAATGTAGTAAATTAACACAGTAGAACAACTTCAATTTCGAGGTCCAAAGTTAACCCAGAACTCAATATATACTCAGTACTCAATCTGTAGTTTACACAAACACTCACCATGCAATGCCTTTAATAATACTGTTTCGTATTTCTTGGTGGCATATTTGATATTTTTTCACTAATAAAAATTCACACAGCCTAAAATATTTACAAGTATCTTTAAATTTTGTTTAGAGTGTTTGACATAAAGGAAAAAGTAGGATATTTTACCCCAAGATTGCATTGAGTCAGTGACCTGTAGCCTCAGGTCATTTGTACTGAGTGTAGGGCAGCAGTGTCAGGCTTCCTGAGCAGTGGGTGATCGGCCTGGAGGATGCAGAGTCCGGGAGAGAATGGAGTGACTGCAGACTGTGCTTGGCTGCAATTCTGTAAAATTGCCTTGTACGTATTATCTTCCGTCTTCTTATATAAGCATGGGCACATTCTGTCGCAAAGTCATTTTAAAAGGAAGACCAAACCTCAGGGGCAAATTCTCCCCGATTCACTTTTCTTGGTCGTTTTCCTAAGTGGTCTGTGAACACACACAACCCCAAAACTCCCATACATGCTCCTTTCTGTCCAGAACTGACTTTGCTTACAGACATTGTTGAAGTGTGTTAGAGCCCCAGTCAACAGAGATGTTACAACAGACTCCAGGTGAGTGTGAGAAGCCAGGCATAGGGAGTATCCTGCATCTATTGCCTCTTCCACTGCTCTTTGACCTTTAGCTGTTTCTGCTATAGTTTATATAGCAACAAATACAGCAAGGATGGCAACACACGCATATGGGTGAAAAGGGGACTCTTTTAAGCCGGTCTTTTTAGACAATGCTGTTAATGTGGTTGTATTTGCCTTTCGAGGCCCTTTCTGTTTCATATCCACGTGAGCAGGTCATGCTTATAGACACATATGGCTATATGCTGATGTGCATGGCCATCGTACCAACTGATTACTTATACAGAATATGATGTTCACATCTGCTTACTTAGACTAGTTCAAGCATGTGCAGTCAAAAATTGGTCACGCTTGCTTTGCTTTCTGCTCTTCCCAGACAGCTTGTGAAGTCAGAACCCAGACCTCTGAACTGCCTAGGACTCCCAGGACTCTTACATTTGGCTGGTTCTCTCTACTAGGGAGGGATCATGGAGCAGTCGGGTCTCCAGAAGCTTTATATTATTCTTTCTGGAATCAATCCATATTTGGACATGGTTCCAACCTTGGCTTTCTTCAATCTGACTCTTGAAACCTACCTTGTTAAGGGAAACCCTTTTTATGCAGTCATTTGAGGTAGACTTCAGTTGGAATATGCCTAATCCAAAAATCTGGAGTGTGCCAAAAGTCAAAGCTTGGAGAGCTCTGGTGTGGTAAGAGAAGCAGAAAATTCCTCCATGGGTCTTTGCCAATGGCCGCGGCATCATGGCAGGCACTCTGAGAACATTGCAGAGATTATCTTCATGTCACATGGACAAATATATACAGAAAACATTAATGAGTTCTATGGGTTTCATTACCAGTAAATTTCTTGTGGTGCAAACATTCATAAATGGAAAAGTTGCAAATTTCCTTCCCTTTTTTTTTGTCATTTAAGTGAAGGGAAAATTAGCTTAGAAGAGTGAATATGATCCACAGTCTTCAATGAATAAAATGTAATAAAACATGGCTGCCCCTCAAATCAGCCCAGTCTACAGTTCCACAGTGATGCCCAGGACGACCGCTGTTCAAATCCTCTTCTCTGTTTTGGGAAACCTCCATCAGGTTTTAGAGTTTCGACTCTGTGTGTAACTTTGATCACTTATGTTAGCTTTCTGTATGTGGAAGGATCACAGGAAGGGTGACCAAGATATCAGCAGCAGCAACTATCATGTATGTCTAGGGGTGTGATGGGGACAGATCCCGAGGCAGCTGATAGGGCATTGTTCCATCTGCACGTGCCACCATGTATGATGCGAGGGGGCTGACATCCCAGCTGTCAACACCTCTCTCCTTTCTTTGTGAAAGTTTTCTCATTTACTAGAAGAAGATGTGTGCTATTTTGACAAATTCTATCAATATGGACAAATGCTGGCGCTCGTACAAATGGTTGTGTTTTGCAATGAAGACAAGAAAACGTGGACCGAGACCATTGACTCAGCCAGTGTTCTACTATTCACAGTTGCAGAACAGCATCAAAAAATTTTTCTTTGTTATAAAATCAGCATTTCTTTAAATCCCACGTAGGTTGAGCTAATAATTCGACATCAAACGTCACCACAGCAGGCAGTCACAGATAGCAAACCTGAGGAGCCATTCTGAGTCACGGCCCAGTTTTAATTTAGAGGAAGATTTACTGGAAGAGTTATGTGGGTCTCATGCAGCAAAGGAAGGAGCAATTAAATCAGTGTGTCTTGCTATTTTAAACTAGAGTCACACAGCCGTAAGATAAAGAGAATCTAAGACGAGAATAGATTGTGATTCACAACTATAAACAAATCCTGGGTCTACCAGGTGTGATCTGCATGAAACAAAGAAAATCCCTTGTAGGAGGATGGCAGTGTTAGCCACATACTGATGGGTACATCAGCTGGTAGAGGAGCAATCACCGCACCTAGGATTCTGGTACCGGGCTTTCTGAAAGGAAGGAGGCACACCTACTAGGCTAGGATGTTATGATTCTTGACTGCTTCAATCACCTCATGTTCCCAATACCACAGCACAGGGCCTGGTGGATGATGTCTGTACATAGGGATGGTGTTTATGCAAACAGCACCCAAGCAAACCCTGGAGACCGTCAGGGCAATTAGAGCACGTTCTCACAGACAGGTTTGCACATGTGTGAAGGAGAGGATAACAGCAATGCTTGCCACCTAGGGGTTCTGTGAGAGTGAGAGCTGATGAGAACATGCAGTGCTGGGCAGGCTGCTGGGTAATGGATGCTGCCTGCAATAACATTTTTAATAATAATAATGTGTTGCAGGCGCCGTGGCATGCTGGTGATGATGGGGAGGTGGAGACATTCTGAGTGCTGGGGTTCTCAAGGAAGTGAGGAATTAAACTGACAGGACTGCGGGCTCATCTGTTGCATCCCCCTGAGGTGACTGATATCACTTGGCCTCTGATAGTGATTTAAATCGTTCAACTCCCCCTTTTTTTTCCCCAATGGGTCTTTTGCATCATATATTCTTGATCCCATTAATTTCCCCAACCCTTCGCATGTATCTTCTTCACATGCACTTCCCCAAATAAAATAAAATTTAGGATAAAAAGGGGACAAAATAAAAAAAGGGAAAAATTAAAAATTTTGTCATGGAAGCTACAGTGTGGCACAGTGAGTCATGCTGTAAACCCCTTGGTCCATGGATTTCCACATGCAAGTGTTCATGGCAAAGAGTCACTGGTCTGGTCTGAGGTGTGTAGCTTCCACTGCACTACCAGTTCTGGGCCCTCATTAGGACTCTTCCTGAGTAACTTGTTGTTTCTCCATGCTGTGAAGAGCCTGAAGATTTGGGTCTGCGGGTCAGGTCCCTTCACATTCTCCAGCAGATCACAGACGCGGTGGATGTTGGGGTGTGCCAAGTATAACCTTGGATCTGGGCCGGGTAAGTTGGGTTGGTCTGCCAGTCAGTTCTCCCCTGTCCTCACCGCCAGGGTGAGCTCTCCAGCATTGCCCCAGCTATTTCTCTCCATGCAGCAATGAGCAAAGAGGTGGGGCCAGTTCTCCTGGTTTCATGCCCTGAGAGCTGACTCTCCATACATGTGCCATTAGGGCCCACTCTCTTGTGTTTCCAGGAGGGGAACAGGGATCACTCTCCTGAGTATTACATCTCTCAAAGGGTAGGGACAACTCTCCAGTTCTTATGACCCTGGGTCAGCTCCTCTACCTGCCTTATGTGTTGATAGGCATAAGTGCCTGAGTATCTCTCCTCTGCCTTTGCTTCCGACATCAGATTAGTAATGGAGCAGCTCTCCTCTTCTCGTGACATTGGAGCTGGGTCACACTCACCTCTGACCACTGAGTTGCAGCTAGATGTGAGCCTCAGGCAGGCAGCCCCAGGATGGAGGCCTACTATTCAGAACTGAGATTCTCCCATGTCTCATTTATTTACTCTCTGATACATTAGCGTAAGGTAGCATTCAG
The DNA here is from genome assembly GCF_014885135.2 of Alexandromys fortis. Lineage (NCBI taxonomy): Eukaryota > Metazoa > Chordata > Mammalia > Rodentia > Cricetidae > Alexandromys > Alexandromys fortis. The sequence continues at coordinate 24,962,143 of NW_026067909.1, read as the reverse complement.
GTTCCCATGGTAGGAAAGCTGTGCCATGCATCTGCTCCACAGATACTAAAATTAAACCCTTTCCATGTGGAAGCCACCAGAGGCTTACTCGGCCCAACCAAGACATATTAGTGAACTGGGACGGAGAAAATGATCCTCAGGATTCTCTGGCTTTGTCTTTCCTCAATACTGCTGGAAGAGAAAGAAGACTTGGCTGCCAGCCTGTTGTGCCATAACCAAGAAAAGATAGCTGCCTTCAGTGCTCTTGTGCAACCCTTCTGTTATTAATGGCCACATTACATATTGGTCACTACTGAAGATGTTGTTTTGGTTACATCCCACCAAAGCACACATTCTCAGCATGCTGTAGACCTGTGCAAATTCCTCTACTCAAGACCTCAGTTTTGAGCTGCTAACGGATCCTAGGAATTTGGATATTTCACTAAAACTGTTTCTTATTATACCAAATATACTTTCAACATTTACTCTCCCTCCAGTGTGTCTCTTAGGAAGGCCAAATCCCTTGCTTTCATAAAGATAATTTTATACCCGATTGATTTTCTTTCAAATGAGCAATTTGGGCAATCAAACTACCTCCAATAAGTCAAAATAACATTCTGGTATTCAGATTCCTCACTGAAGAACACCAGGACCAATACGTCCACACAAACCACGACTGCTTTGTCCTAATATTTTAGGATCAGTCTCCCGTAACTTTGAACGGACTGGTGTTTTGTGACCTCAGCACTTGCATGCATACACAGAGCATTTTAGGAATTCTCACCAAGAAACCATGCAAACATATCCTTGCATGCCCTAGGCTCTAAAAGTGAAAGGAGACAGTGGCTATGGGTGTTCAGAAAGCAGAATCATGAGCGAGATGTCAACTGTCCTCCCTTGCCAGGGCCATAGCCTATGCCAGCACCTAATAGTTATGTTCTCTTGCCTCTACCAGTTAGTGATATTGGTTTTAAGTTTTATATTTTGGCTAAGGGGCCTTAGATAAAGTCTCATACTTTTGGAAGTTATATTGCTTATAAACATAATTTTGCTATGAGATACGAAAATTTCCACAACATGAAAAGGTAAACTGTTTTGTTTGCGAAATTTATCTGTTTCTTAGGACACGCTCATCGCAGGTAATGGCGAAAGTGAAGACAAGGAGAAAGGGTCAGGGGACAGGAGAGAAGAGCAGGAGGAGGGAACTAAGGGATAAGTCCCTGCCGATGATGACACCATACACATTGATTGCAAGATATAGAGAAATCAAGCTCTAATTATTCTGGGAATGTCTTCCCTGCCAGCTAGATTTCAAAGTGCTAGAAGGTTTGCACATGTTGCTGGGGGAGAAAAGTTGTTAGTATCCTGATACAGCTGGATACCCTTATTGTTTTAATATCAGCCTTCCATGGAGGATGAGCCCATTATACTGGCACTATTAAGGAGGTAACCAATTGCCCTCTGAGTGGATGGGATCTTGGTTGCCCAGGAGGTAACTCCTGCCTTGTACTGTCACCTTCTGAAAACCTCATTCCTCCATGAATGATAGACTCCAGGTTAGAATTTAATACTTCTGCTTAGCTAAACTGACAGGGCATCCGACTTCCTCCTCAATATATAAATGCTCTCTTCTACCTTAACCATGGAAGCTTCACTTTACAGTAAGCAACGATGAACCCAGGTTGAAGGCTGAGAATAAGTGATAAATCAGTACTTAGCCCTAAACAAAGTATTTATACTATCCCATCTAAGACTAGGAGCATTCACAGAAAAGGGCCAGAAAGAATGCCAGAGTCATAAGTTATGGACAAGGGTTATGAAATCCTGTCTCTGGATGAGTCATAGTGTTTGCCATGAGGAACTCACAGTAGCTAATGATGCCTACACTGGGTCTACATAAGAATGCACCCATCAACAATCAGACATGGATGGAAGATGAGGCTCAAAGGTCTCCATTCACACTACTGAATCATGCGCTACTCAAAGATTCAGCGAGAGGTTAGTCATTGTATACCCACTGGTAACCCTATTAGACGTCAATGAATTGTTCCAATACCAGACACACAGCATTAGTGAACTATAAATTCCTAGTCTACATTAGGTCTTGTTTTTTTTATACAAGGAGGTAGACACACACATCAAGTTGCATTGATTTTGTTTGTTTGCTTGTTTCTCTTGAGACAGTGTCTCACTTTATAGCTCTAGCTTTTCTGAAACTCATTATGTAGACCAGGCTAGCCTTGATGTCCCTGAGATCCACTTGCTTTGCCAGGATTAATATGTGCCACCATACCTAGCTGAGACTCAACTTTAAATACCCCAGTTGTCACTCTGATGTCATTTAGGTTTGAAGCACACGGTCAAAGTTCCAGGCAGCATGTGACAATGTAAGGTACAGTGATATATGTAAAACGGCATAACAATTAAGAAGCAAGAAGAATTGAGGGCTGGGGGATGGATGATTCAGTGGGTAAAGCATTTACTCTGAAAGCATGAAGATCTAGGTCAGGTCTCTAACACTCACATAAAAAGCTGTCTTACTTGGAGTTTCTTTTACTGTGATAAAAACACCATGAGCAAAGCAACTTGGGGAGGAAAGAGTTTATTTAATCTGAGAGCTTAGGGTCCACCACTGAGGGAAGTCATGGCAGGACCTTAAGGAGGAACCTGGAGGCAGGAACTGAAGCAGAGACTATGGAGGAGCACTGTTTGCTGCCTCGCTTCTCAAGGCTTATTCTATTTCCTTATAGCACCCAGCACTACCTGACCAGGGATGGTGCTAACCACAGTGAGCTTGGACCTCTTACATCAATTATCAATCATGAAAATGTGCCAGAAGCTTGTCCACACACAGACAATTTTGGCTGGGGCATTTTCCTCAATCGAGGTTCCCTCTTCCAAATGACTCTAGCTTGTGTCAAGTTGACAGAAAGCTCACCAGCACACCCATATGGGGAGTTGTAATACTAAGTGGGGGAAGAGACACACAGATATGTACAGTTCACTGGGCAGGCAGTTGAGTCTCCATAGCAGACTGTCTCAAATATAAGGTGGAGAGTGACTGCAGAATAAATAGAAATCAACTTCAATTCTGCCTGTGCACACAGCATGGGTAAGCACACATATGTGTACACAGACGTAACATAGGCATGCACACAAAGAAGAAAGAGCAAAACCTTGTGAACTCATCGAATAATTTGAAAAAGGAATCATAAAATGGTAAGTGTTTGATCTGGAGGAATGAATAGGAGCCGAGTACACAGAGATGGCGAGGGAAATCCGTAAATCTGAAATCCGACCTTGCCTTGGAGAGGTGCTGATCCAAATCCTTCGCTCTGCTGAGAAGTAAACAGGATAACACTCTCAAAGTCAAGGCCCGGCCATCAGCAAATCACCTGCTCGCTCATCACGCTTCACAGGTGTCTGAGCTCACTTAGAGGAGGCAGGATTACTGGGTCGGGACTCCTGGCTTCCAAAACCTCCTGTGACCTCTTGTTTGAGCAAATGCTCTCACAGTAAAGGGAATAAAAACCGAATCTTCATTTTAGGATTCAAAACTCTGTTCCAGAGCTTCTATATAATTTTAAGAATCAAGAAAGTAAAAGGAAATATGCAAATCACAAGTAAGATACACCAGACTTTCCAAGATTTCAAGGCGGAGGTAAAGAAACCCACAGTGTTGGGGGATGATGTCGGTTTCATCCTCAGCTTCTCACTGGAGACATGAAAACAATTCTCAAGACTACACTGATAGCACAAGGAAGAATAAAATAGGACAACAATATACTGTGGAAATCTTTGTTGAGGGAAGACTATAAAACTACAGGAAAATCCCGTAACTGTTCTGGAGGATATCTAACACCCAGCATCCCCGGGCTGTGTCAGGCCATGGGATTGTCACCTTCTCCATGCACGCTGTGTCTGAAGGCCATTCTGTCATAGTGCCACCTGAGCATGGGCTAGGTTTGCATCACCATGACAGAGTACCTGTGAAACCATTCAAAAGCAGGAAGACATCTTGACCCATATTTTCAAGGGTTTCAAATAAGTTTTCCTTGGCTCAATCCTTTCTGGGACCAAGGTAAAGCAGAGCATTATGGGAGGAAATTGCCATGAAACAAAGATGCTGACCTCATGGTGGGGGAGGAAGCAGCAAGTGCACCATGAGGGGGCCTGAGCCAAACTCTGTCTTTCCAGAACATACTCCACTGATCCTGATCCAAATCGTTCCTACCTCCTCAGGTACCCAGCACCTATAAAAATACTACCACCTCAGGCAAAAGAACACCCCACACTCATCCATGATTTTGAGGACTTGAGTTTATCAGTTTTTAGCTGTATCAAATTTTCATTTTATTAAATTGCCCAGATAAAAGACACAGCCCTGGATACTGAATACAGCTTTATGAGCATAGTTACACACAACAGCCAACACAACAACAGTGACAAGGAGCGTTCTCTGCATCAGTCTGGGTAGTCTTTCAATAAGAGCTAAATAAACACGCGTCAGAATTTTCTCTTGGGGTCCTCTCTTGCTTTCAGTAACTCTGTATCTCATCATCCAGGTGAGGCAAATCATTTTATCAATATTTCCCATTAATTAATTACCAGAAGAACACTTCCCAGGCATCTTAGACATTTTTTAAAGATGTTCAGAACTCCAAGCAGATGTTTCTCAGAAGCAAAACAAATTTCCAAAGAGAATGGTTGGGGGGGGGGAGTGGTAGATAATTAATCATCAAGGAAATGCCAGTCAATCAAAACCACAGTGGTGCTCCGCGTAGTAAGAGTGGCTATGAGCAGCGACTACATTCAGCAATCACCAAGGTGAAAGAGCACCTCCGCTGTATTGTGCTGGAATGCAAATCAGTGCAACCATTAGAGAAACCTGTAGGGAGGTCACGGCTAAAATTAGAGGTAGAGGCACCATGAAATTGCTCTAACTCCAGCGCCGGGAAGATGCGCCAAACAAAGAAAGTCAATGCGTGCATTTACTGAAGCACTATTTCTGGCTGCCTGGGTATCTGTCAGTGAGTGAATACATACAGAAAGTGTGGTATATCCATGCTATGAAATATTGTTCAGGCCTGAGAAAGGACCCTATCCTTTACAGTAAAATGGATAAAACTACACTTTCATCTTTGGCTAATTACATCAGACGCAAAAGTCAAAGGCCCCATGTCTTCTCTGACATCTATAACATTAAGTTCATCTTCACAAAGGGTGGTAGAATGGTTGATTCTAGAAGTTAGGATGCAATGGGGGAGGGGGATAGATAATTAGTAATGTGTACAATGGAACAGGAAGAAAACCAGCCATTATTTCATAGCAAAATAGCATAAGTGTACCTGATAATAATTCCTTGTGTATTTCATAACAGCTAATAAGTATCTTGAATGCTACCATCCAAAGAAATGATAAGTGTGTGAGATGATTGACAGGTTAATTACCTCATTCTGATCACTGCCCATACATTGTATTTCTGTACTGTATTATCTCATTGCACCCAATATGCATGTGTAATTGTGCCCACTGAAACACATATATAAAATGTTCAGACTTGCAGATAATTCTATTCATAGCAATGTAATCAGATAAGCCTTGCCCTCTTAGGATACCTGGCATTCTTTCATTTCTTCCCCAGTTTTCAAATCTCAACGCCATTGTGTGCCTAACTGGAACCGTTGGTAAGAGAGGAACGCATTTAGCATCTTTTTAGTTTGGCTCCTTCCACCCACACAAACTGACTTCTGCTGCCCTTCTAAACGCAAAAGCTCATATTTATCTCTTGAATTGCAGGAAGTTCATTCTCTCTCCATCTCACTTTGGAACTATGTTCTGAGTAATAATCTGGATGTTATCATTGACAAAGAAAAAGGGAAGATGGCAGTAGACCCTAGCTAGTGTGGGAGCTGCTTTTCCACCTGCATCCTGATACATCTTCACTTTTCTGTTTCACCCTGTCAACATTCACCTGTGTAATACTTCAAAACCCTCTTGACCCCGAGATGGGCAAGGCTGCTAGTTAGTTTACTGACTCCATGGCGACATTTATATTTTTTAATAAAAAGACTGAAATATGGATCCTATAATCATCAGAATATTGAATTGTTCACAGATTTTATTTTATATTTTTTATTCTTGTTCTTAGGACAGAGTCTCATGTTGCCTAGGTTGGACTTAAACTCACACTATGTAGCCTAGGATGACCTTGAACTCAGAATCATTTTCCCTTCATCTTCCAAGTACTAAGGTAACAGATTTGTGCCACTGTTCCTGACTATGGGAGATCTTCAAAAAAGAAAATAAAGCAATGCCAACACAGAGGGAAATTCATTTGAAATTTTGCATAGATTTGATATATGGGCCATACACACGTAAGTATGCAATTCCCCTCATTAAACTGAAATTGATTAAGAAAATAGGCTTTGTTGTATGAGGCCTATAACTGTTAACATTCATTCAGGAAAGAGTAACCGGGAAGAGAGAGAAAAAAGCCTCAAATAAGCAAGTGTTTGATTGAATTTAAATCTCTCTCCCTGAATGTTTCTACCTACCCATGAGACTTTAGATACCTTTCAAATAGTCATGGGCACATTCAGAATGCTTCTCAATTTTCACTGATCAAGCTGTCCTTGGAACCGTCATTATGAACGCAATACAAGCTACCTCAGAAGTCCTCGGTCAGGGATGAGTCTCGAAGTCACGAAAAGATGGACACAGCTAATTACCCAGCCTTCCCCAAACAGAACTAATCAATATGCACTGCTGGAGATAGAATCCATCACAGAATGATCCGCATAAACCATGGCGGAGCATCAACATGAGGAGGTAAATGGCAAGGAAGGTGGAAGGCCTGGGAAGAGAGCCGGATGAGGGAGATTGCCCCGCCGGAGCGGAGCAGCAAGAAACAATGACAACAGACATTTTCAGCAGGCTATGTTAGTGCTACTTTACATAATTGTGCCTCACAAGATCGTCCCTCCTACGTCCCCATCTTTGCAAATGACTTCATCAACACCCTGTTTCTTTACTTAGAATCTCAGCCTCCAAAGCATATGCAAAGCACCTGGGAACTGTGCCCATCAGAGAGATGCGTGGTGTAGCCATTTCTCTCTTCATTGTTGTCCAAAAACATCCTGTGTGCTGACCCCTCCCAATCATTCTCTCTGCCACAGCCCGTGAGCCTTCTCTGTTGGTGACACTATCCTGACCCAGGTGGAGGACCTCTTCCTCCTACCTCTTCTTTCCTGTAACTGTCTTCACACATCTATACCCCACACAGGTATAGAGAACACATCTATACCTGTTTTCTAAATCATGACACCCACATTGATAGTGATACAGAACTGGGCAGTAATGTGAACATTTAGTGGAAAACTAGGTGAACAAGAGCAAAGAGACGGAAATAGAGGGGATATGGACTCTGCTGTCGGGATTGGAGACTGTAGTTTAACACCAGACCCAGTGTGCAGAATTAAAGCAGGTGTAAGAGTCTTGGTCTGCCTGCCTTGGAGAGAAGATGTGCAGGCACAGTCTCTGTGAGGCCCTCCAGGCTTGTAGGAGGAATGGCTGCTGCTGTGTGAGAAGGTTGCAGAAGAATTCAACAGGCAGGGGTAACTAAATTTGTACCCGAGTAGCCAGCTCAAAGCCAGCATTAGTAATCTAGGGCACTGCGGGGATGAATTCACAGAGGCAGAAACATACTAAGGTCTTTGAGCCTCTTTACTGTACAAAGCTGGAAGAAGCATCAGTGTATGAATAGCAATGGCAAATTTGAAAAAGAAACCACACAGCATTCTTCCAACCAGATCATGCAAGAGAAATGTAAAATTGTCTATACTAGGGGAGAAAAATGATCAATGTGTGCTCAAGAAGCCTGGAGTGCAACGCTGGCGGTCTCAGAGCTAACTTTTGTGGATGTGAGTGTAAAAGAAACAAATGGTGCTCTAATCCACTCCTTTATTCAGAATTATCATAGCATATATACAATGGGCACGTGATATATATGACTCCTCTATGACCAAGGCTCAGGGTCACACCTACAAGCTCCATACGCACCAAGCTGTTACATGGGACCCAAACTGCATCCCTGGTTGGATAGAGTAACATTTCCCAAGGGACTGAAAATGAGAAGAGTGAGCAGTCAAGTGAGGACCCAGGATTAACAAAAAGAACCAAGCTTGGAGGCCGTGGTCAGAAAAGTGTACTTCAGGGTCGCTTGTGTGTGAACTTATCAATGACTTGAGTTCCTTGTCTACTATAGGCCATATGCAAAGCAGCAAGGTAACAAAACTGCTCCTAGTGCCATAGACACCAGCCTCCACTGAACTTCAGCAGGACCCACAGGGACATCCTTAAGGGTGGAAATTCAGTAGGCCATAGTTACTGTTTATATGGTTCATTGGTTTATGTATTTTTTTTCATTTTGCAGTCCATGAGATTCTTTATTCTTTCTAAGATGAGTCAATAGATGCACTCCTAAACAATCTTCCAGAAGCCAGGGGCGGGGTGAGACAATCAGCTGTCATGGCATCTCACCTGTTTGCATGGTCTACTGAAGGAGTTTTCTGTGTATGCGGGTTCCCAGGACACTTTCCTGATACATTGCACAATTCTGCCTCATCTCCTGGCTTGTGGCTAACACTAGGGATAAACGTGAATGTCTAAGCTGCTCCTTAGATGCGGCCTGGCCTTCCTTTGCATGCATGCAATATTTCATTTCAGCCTCTCACATCTCAGATGCCATCCACCATCTGAAGTATCTCATTTGCAATTTGGAACAAATTACTTCTTATGGGTGACTTGTCTTAACAACTATATTCAGGTGACTTATTTTGACAGGTTTTGACAGCAATGACTGTAAACAAATCCTACCAGGGGGTGAACGTGTAATTCATAGGTGTAGCCTAGAGGATTTTTTTTTTTTTTTTGGTTATTACTAGGTACGTTATTCTGTAACGTGGTAACCGCTGGCAAATGATTCATTGATCTAGAAGGCGTTGCCCATTCTTACTAAAGAAGGCTGCTTGGCTCAAAATACAGCTTTATATACCAGGTCAGCCTCCCAAGAGCTGTAAAGTTTAATTCATTTTGATATCCTAGCACTCAGGAGGCTAAGGAATTAGGGTTATGACTGCAATGCCAGTTTAGGTTAAAAATGAAGCTCTCTCTCCCAACAACCAACACACAAACACAAACCAGCTTCATCAGGCACTTTCTAGGCATTCTCTTCAATCAGAGAATAAACACCAAACAATAAAATAACAATATATTTACAATAAACCTCAGGGAAGGGATAACAAGCTCTAACTTGAGAGCTATTTAAGAAGACCGGTAGAGAAAAAAAAAATCTTGATGCTCAAGTTTACTATGATTTCAACACTCAATCCCATCAGAAATAATACAAGCCAAATATTGGTAAGAACTTGAGGGACAGAAAGGCCATGAGAGCTGCAGGTAGGGAAGATGGAAGGAAATAATGCCCCTGGGTAGGACAGGACAGCACTCTGTGCTCAGATACTCAAAGAAGCTATGGCCTCCTTCACAATATCAAGACAGACCAGGTTCCAGCATTGTGGAGGTTCACCAGCGCTCACCCCTAGCACAGGAGCTATGTATGGATAGCCCCTAACTTCCAGGGTGGGAAAGGCGGGCAGTTTTATTGAAGGGTGTGGCCACTGGCAGGTTAGTGCTGCAGTGGACAGCCACACATCCATGAGTACGTGTGTAGAAGAAATTGGATTCACGTGGTGATTTCTATAAAATGGATGCAAAATTGGGATATGGTGAGGGATTAGACTGTCTGGGAGGAGTTAGAAGGAGGGTGTATGTGAACATGGCCAAAGTGCACTGCATGCACTTATGAAATTTCCTAAGAATTAATAAAAATGCCTTTAAAAAAGAAGTGACCATTGACTATACAACTATACACAGACAGATAGGCCCTCATATACAAGGTCACTTATCTGGCAACATGTCACCTGATATGCCCAAAAAGCTTTAAAGAATTACAGAAGCCCCCAAGTCTTTGGGGCCAGGGAAAATAGGTCAATGGAGATGGAAAGGGGTGACATGGGAAGCAGATGTTGAAATGAATCACACAGGGAAGCCAAGGCCACAGCACCAGGAACAGCCTTTTTATTTTGGCTAAATAGTATTAGGTTTTTTTTTTTTCAATTTAAATTTGTATTTTTTATTCCCTAGAGGTCACAGATTCTCATATTTCTTTGAAGAATAAGAATTAGAGGAAAAGTTGGTGAGATTACTAACTTGCAAACTCAGGAGGAGAGGTAAGCAAGATGCCCTAAGGGAAGAGGGAGAGGGGGGGTGTATCCAAATTTGCATCCAGCATGGAGCAAGAACTGTCCTTAGTACTTAGATGGTTGTTGGCATCTGGCAGTGCCCTAGGCGTGGGATTTTATTACTAAAATCTACAATCACTGCTAACACGGGACAGAAGGTCGCAGTTTGTATACAGGTCCTACAAGCCTTTCCTTTGATAGGCCACAGAAACAGAATAGGCTGGGGCAGGGGCAGGCAGGGCTTGCACCCTAATATTAACTTTTTAACTGATCAGTTGATTTGCTATGAACTCACTGTAAAATCTCAAGGAATGTAATTTAAGCTCCCTGTATTTTGTGTGGCTCCCACTCAAAACACGTCCTTGTCTCTCGCATCCGCATGGGAGGAAACCTACTGTGTGACCACCTAGTGATGTAGAGGCTTCTCAGTCCCTTCCGGTTCACAACAAGAATAACACACACCCTTCTCTTGTTTTAACAAATACATCTTTCACCCCAGTTCACAAATGAATGGTTGCAGTTTTTGCCTGGTCTGTCTGCCTCTGTGAATGAATCTCCATGAGCTCCAGGGCCCCACTGGAGTCTATGTGGAAACACAGCCTTTCCCTGTCTACCCCTTTCGTTCTGACTTCTTGGGGGCTGCTCAGAAACCACATGAACTGGAATCCTGTGATAACCCAACACTGAATCCTGAGGTGGATTCCCACATTCCCACCTTAACAGGGGGGGGGGGGCTACATGTTCCACGGCCCATTCCTTCTCCCTAATTGAATACGTTTCTCTTGATTTTCAACAGTAGCCAGGTACAGCTCCTGGGAATCTCCTGTGGATCAAGAACAACCCCAGTTTTGTCTAAGCTTGAGCCCTATGGAAGCAAAGCCCCAGCAGAGGCGTCATTTGGGCTGTGTGAAGAGGGGAAGGAATAGCAGAGAGAAGAGATTAAGGCTCTGCTCCCCAGGCCCTGCCATCCCAGTTCCTCCAACAGAGAACCCTGTCTCCCTGAAACTGGCTTTATGTATGGCTGTGCCAACTCATTATTAGAGAGGAAGAAAAGCTGAAAAGATAGGTCCTTCAGGAAGGTCAACAGCCATCAGTTGGTTTCAACCAATCATGGGAAGCCAGCAACTTTGAGGTGACTTAGTCTAGAGGGTCCAAGTTCAAAGGGAGATCTGCCGACAGACTCCAGGCAGGTGTCCGACTTACTGGACCTGCTGCTGCTTATTCCAAGGCCTGGAGAAAGATCTCTGTCCAACCCAGCTGTGTTCCCTGTGTCCCACATACCACTGTCACCTTTCACATGTGACAGGAACACCTGGGGAGGACTCTGTGCTCATGGTTCAGCACAGTATGAAACATGACTGGTATCAGAGAGGCTCCAGACACTCACAAAATAGAAAATGTCATAAAATTAAAGACTTGACAAAGCCCATGGCTACATACTTCTACCTACTCCAGGAATACTTCAAAAGTTTCTTCTAGCATATTTTTTTTTGGCAATTTCACCAGGTGGGAAATTTCAAAAAGGAAAACTTCATGGTGGATTTTGTTTTTAAGGTTTTCCTTTTACCAATCATCTATGTATGTATTTATATAGGTATGCATGCATGTATGTGTGTATATATGTATGTATGTATCTATGTATCTATCAATCACATATTTATCTATTTACTTATTTGTGTGCGCAATTACACACATGTGTAGGTAACTTCAGGGTCCTCTGGAAGCCAGAAAAGGGCATATGGGTAACACCTGGAGCTGGAGTTATAGCTGAAGTTGCCCATTGTAGGGCTAGGAACTGAATTCTGATCTTCTGCAGCAGTATCAAATGCCTTTAACTGTTGGACCATCTCCCCAGCCCATGGGTCCTTCTAGCAGTTCACATTAGAATGATTGCAGACATCAGTGCCATGAAAACAGTGTGACCCTTCAGAGTTAGAAAAGTGTGCCCTGAATATCTTTCCCTGAGTATCTTTCTCAGTGCACATTGCACATGTGTCTCCTTTGTGTTTGTGCAGGAAGCAAATGATGGAGAAAGGACACTGGGTACTAAGCCACCTGATGTCGCACCTCTAAGAATAGACACAGCCAGTTGACACTTGTTTCTGTGGCTGGGCCAGCTACATGAACATGACTCATTTCATATATTGTTAACTTTTACTTATGAAGCTGTATGCTGGCCAAGACATTAAGAGATTTAATATGCTAATTTTAAAATCATATTTTCTCTTTGGGGAAGAAAAAAATATATAATTGACGTAAGATACTATAAGACGCTGTGACCCTCACAGAAGAGAGTAAGGAAGGAGGGACATCCATCAATCTTTGCTGCTAACTTTTCTGGATTTAGAATGGCCTGGTAAACACATCTCTGGGTGTGATTTACAGGAAGGTTCCAGATAGGGTTAAATGATGAAGGACAACTACACCCGAGTGCTGCTGAAACGGCCCCATGGATTCAGGTCCGCGGTTGAATACAAAGGCGGGAGGAATGAAGAGAAGTATCTTCTCACGTCTTTGTTCTGTCCGGTGTCACCAAATGCCATGCGCTCCTGCCCTCTGTTCCTTTCCGGACACAACAACTGGCAGCTTCCAAACATAACCCACAGTAATTAAGCCGTGCTTTTTGAAACCACCGGCATCAGGCATTTTGTCATAGAGACAAGAACACTTACAAGCCCAGGGTGGATGTGGATGCGATGCTGAATGTATTGAGCCTGGATGGTGTTAGAGGGGAGCATGGACGAAGAAGCTGGCCGGATCAGACCTTTTCTTTGTTGCCTAGTGGCTGTCAGGCACGTTTCCCCAACAATTTTACTTCCTGCCTCTCTTCACACCGAAATAATTGAGACAGAAAACCAAGCACAGACACTTCTGAACTGCGAGTCAAAAATACATCGTTCTTCAGTTTTTCAGATATTTGTCACAACAAAGCCTTCTAAGGCATACACCACCAGGTGTCACTTGCATCGATTTTAGGTGTCCAGGCCAAATTCACAGCACTCAGGCTAGCTACCTTTAGAAGTTTCTCTCGGGACTTCTAATTGTTCCCCCACCAACTGGTGATCAGGCAGATAGCCTTTCAAAGACGTTAAAGGAACATGACCTCTCTACAGCAGCAGCGGAGCCTGGGCTTCCTTTTGTTTCCTATGAGCCAGAGATGTGCCATGACAGCCATAGCCTCGGAGTCAAGGATGCCCCAGATCTGTGTGTTCTAGGGTGGTGACAATTAGCCCAGACTTTTCCTCCTTATAGCAACAATGTCTCTATTCTTTAGTGGTTTTATTATATATTTTATCTATCTAATCTCAATCTAGATAGATAGGTAGATAGAGGATAGATAGATAGATAGATAGATACATAGATAGATAGATAAACTGATATACACACATACATCAGAAAGACAAAGAGGAGAAGGGAATACTGGATGTTTATTCCTTCAGGATAAAATGGCCATGCTCTGCATGTTTGGTATTTTGATATAAGCATGATTCATACTCTGGATATATCCAACTATAGCAACTATATTCAAAGGAAATGTGGACACTTGTTAATTTAGCCTCAGCATCACATAAATTATATCAGCAAGAGACCTCTTTCTTCTCTCTGACCCTTTCTCTGCCTCTGTGTATGTATGAACATATATGAACATCTTTGTTGAATTATGTATGCTTCTATATGTATATGCATGCATGTTTATGGCTGTGTGTATTTGCATGAATGTGTATGTTTGTGTATACCCACTTGTCTCTTTGTGTGTATGTGTATGACTCTGTGTGGGAGAATGTGTGTTTCTATGTATATGTGTGTACATACGTATTTTTGTGCTTGTATATGCCTGTGTATTTATATGAGTGTATACATTTATAATAATATGTGCATGATTGTGTGTGCTTAAGTGAATGTGTGTATGTGAATATATGTGTGTAATTGTATACACAGAGAGATAATAACTCTGGCAAGAAAGTAAGGTAGGAAAAGAGAGATCACAGCAACATAATCTAAACAGGCTTTGCCTGAAACAAAGCAAAAATGCAGCAGAATAATGAAATAATTTTATTTCCTTGTTACTGGAAATAATATTTTCTGTTTTCTACTCATGATGACACTATATGCCTTTTAGAATCTAGTAACTGGCTACATTTAATTTATTTTGAATCTTGAAATTCAATCCTGAGACTTACTTCCAGAATTGTAACAATAAAAGTACTTAATTCCTACTCAGCAGGAAACTGTCCATAATGCACCAGAAGTGGATTACACCATGTGGGCATGATGGCAAATGCCAGGCATCCTAGGTTTGGGATGTAAAGGAAGGAGAGACGTCAGCTGAAGGCTGTCTCCAGTTAGATTGGGACTTAGAGGGGAGCTTGGGCTATGGGGAAAAGAAACAAACAGCTAAACCAAGTGAATGCAAAAGAGGCCTCTAGAAATTGTCCTAAGGACTTAAAGTAAGGGAAATACTCATCTGAGAACATCTCTGGAAGCTCTCTAAACAGCTCAAAAGAAGTGACTACTACCAAAAATAGAACATACATCTCTTCTATTATTGAATATCTGTCACATGTTTCTGGTGAAGAACATTTAGTGGTTTTATCTTTGTGTGTGTGAGGACTGAACCAAGGTCCTTCTGCATGCAAGGTGGCTGCTGTAACACAGAGACGTGTCGTCAGTCATCTCTTCTATTTTGTTCTGAGGCTGGGTCTTGTTCAGTTGCTATGACTGGCCTTAGATGTATGATCCACCCACCTCAGTCTCTAGGGTGGCTGGTACCCAGCCCAACTGTAATTATTCTTGGTTTTAGTTGCATCCTGTTTTGCTGACTAAAGGGTAAGAATCATCACCACTAACACCAAATTGATCTATGTGTCTGTGTCCGAGTATGTAGCAGCAGAATAAGAAGCTAGGATGCCACCTTCCAGAGACAGAACTTTACTCACAAAGTCACTGATAACACAACAGCAACAGACCCAGGTCTAAGCAAGGGCTCTACAGTGTTGTATAAAAGAAGTGGTACAATTGAGCATCCTTTGGGTATATACCCAAAAGTGACATTGCTAGGTCTTGAGAAAGGTTGTTTCCTAATTTTCTGAGAAATTGCCATACTGATATCCAAAGGGGCTGTACCAGCTTGCATTCCCACCAGCAATGCAGGAGTGTTCCCTTTTCCCTACAACCTCTCCAGCATAAGTTGTCATCAGTGCTTTTGATCTTTGCCATTCTTACAGGTGTAAGATGGAATCTCAGAGTTGTTTTGATTTTCATTTCTCTGATGACTAAGGCTGTTGCTCAACTATGTTCATAGCAATATTTTTTTTTGTCAAGCCAGAACCTGGAAACAACCTAAAATACCCCTCAACCGAAGAATGGATAAGGAAAATGTGGAACACTTACACAATGGAGTATTACACAGTAGAAAAAAGTAATGACATTTCGAAATTTGCAGGCAAATGGGTGGAGCTAGAAAACATCATATTGGGTGAGGTAACCCAAACCCAGAAAGACAATTATCATACGTATTCACTCATAAGTTGTTTTTAAACATAAAGGAAAGAAAAACAGCCTACAAATCACAATCCCAGAGAACCTAGGCATCAATGAGGACCCTAAGAGAGACATGCATATAATCTGCATGTGAAGTAGTAAAAGACAAGATCTGCTGAGTAAATTGGGAGCATGGGGACCATGGGAGAGGGTTGAACGGGAGGGGAGAAGCCGAAAGGGGAGCGGAGAAGAATGTATAGCTCAATAAAATCATTTTTAAAAAGGAAAAAAAAGAGAAGTGAAGGAGTCTGTAAGAAAAAAATGAAGTCAACTTCTAAGTCAGTGAGGAGGAAGCTATTATGAGGGTCATAGTAGCTTCCTTTGAATGACCGACAAATCCCATGTCACCAAATCTAAGAGGCAATCAAGAAAAAGATAGAAAAGAGTCCCTTGTGGCTGGAACAAATCTCAAACTCTTGTAGGACTTTCTCTTACAGAGGGAGTTGGATGCACTTAAATAAGAGGTCAGAACAATTTATGTATCAGAGAGAAATCAAAAGTAACAGAGCAAACTGATGGTGAGTTATCACCACCCTAGGACTATGGGGAAATTTGTAACATTGTTATGCTTTAAAGATACCTTCCTGCCCCTAGAGAATGAATACAGAAGGTCAAATATAAGTAAAACCTTACAGTCTTAGAGAAGAAGTAAACACACAGCAGAACAATTAAGTAAGGAGTTAAACAGGGAAAAGAAAATGTAAAGACTGCTATAAACAGAACAGAATTAGCAGACATCTCTGGTGTCCCCTCATTCATTAATATCAGAATAAACAATCCTAAGGCATATGGTACATCTCATGCAGAAATATTCTTTATTAATTTAAAGTTTGGGGTATCGTAAAAAATAATTCTAACTATGATTGGAAGAAAATTAGGATTTTGGAAATTAAGAAAAGATGAGCGTATTAATAAAATCACTCCAAATATTCCAAGTGAGTTAAAGAAGACATCAGAAGGAAAATTGGAAAATGCATCAGTATGATAAAATAGAGATTAAATATAGCAAAGCTTATGATGTGTGGCTAGAGCATGGCAGAGAGGGAAACTTACAGCGCTGAACTCTTTCTCTAAAGAAGAAAGGTCTTAAAAATGGATGGAAACATAGATCATTGTTTTATGTGGAATAATCCATACTCAGAATCACAAGTGCCAATGAAGTTTTCTTACCCATATTAAGGAGAACGAGAAGGAAAGAAGAAAGTGGAAAGGGATTAGCTGGGAAGAAGAGGACCCACAGGGGGACATGCTGTTAAGAGAGGACAATAGGAGTGGATATGATCAAAGGACAGGAGGTGTGTACTTATGAAACCCATCAGGTTGTCAGCTGATTCACACAGATAAAATGCAAAAAGGGAAAATAATGAAGCCAGAACTTCCTTAGGTCCTTACGATGAAGAGGAGCAAATCATTCCTCTACTCGGTATGGGATGCAATTACCTTAAGCCAACACCAGCCATAGTTGGAAACCACAATGCGTGTGTGTGTGTGTGTGTGTGTGTGTGTGTGTGTATGTGGTATTTTCTTGAACCCAGGTGCCTTCTGAGAACAAGGAAGAAAAATGGAAAACAGAAGTCAAGATAGGCTGGCGATTTACTTGAGCAATTCAGTTTGTCTGGAGTGGTTTAATTTTCAAATAGAGAGAAAGGCATGTACTATGGGGTACCCATATACTAACAACACTCTGAAAGCATGGTACCACATGTTATCAAAGAGAAGAGGAGGTTCGGGGTAGCCGCATAAGGAAAACACCCTCACTGACCTGGACGGTGGGAACTGTCTGCTATCTTTCCCCCAGTGTTCTACTTAGTCACTAGATTGGCACAAGGCATTTCCTCAGGCTTGGGCAGATTTGAAAAATGGAAATATCATACTTGCCTTGAGATTGCCTTCTAAAATCAAGGAAGGAAAAGAGCATATACTAAGCCAACGCTGAAGCTGATCGGTCATCCTGCCGCCATATTGCAGGGAATGAATACCCGCTTTGGGAACCGAGGTAGAGAAGAACTCTGGTAAGCAATGTTGGCAAGGACGGAGGCATCACCCATCTTTCTCTGGGGACTCAAAATTCAGTCTTATCCTCTCTAGGTTGTTTAAGATGATCTATTTTTTCAAATATAAGTATAACACATCATGATAACTCCTTATCCCCAGAAAAGTTTGAGAAGTTTGATATGCAGTATAATTAATAAATGTTTCCTAATAATTATACCCAATTTATCACAAAATAATATTAATGAAAAGGCTAGCATGATGAGAAATCAAAATACACATGCAGAAAGATAAAAATTTAAATTTAAATCAAATGATACATCTTGACCATATGAAATAATTGAATTTTCAGATGAGGGCTTCTTCCTTTATCTATCTACAGCTCTGTGGAGGATCAGAGAGGCTCCAGGACCATGTCCCCTCCTCTGAAGGAAAGCAGATATGTGCTCAGCTGCACTCGCTTCCCAAACTTCCCCCAACTCCCAGACAAGCTACAGAATGCCTGTTCCTTGGCAGCAAAATTGAAAGAAAAAATTTGATTAGCTTTGATTTCTTTTCACATTTCCACTTAGTCTTGCCCTAGATTCTTTAGAGTCAAAAAATAAAAAAGAAAGAAAGAAAAACTTAAAGAGCCATTTTGTAAACAATGTGGAAGTCCTTCACAATCTCCCCATGTCGGCACAAAGCTCCTGGGACTCGCTCCAGCTAATAATCTGCTTCAATTCATCTTCAATTAAACCAATTCATGGGAGGAAATAAGGAGCCTTTGCCCGGATTATTTAATTGACCCATTACTGGATGCAGAACCCTTGCACCTGGACCAGCTCAGTGGCCCGGTTCCCGTTCCTCCTCTCCCCACCTCCTCCGTCAGAACACACGACATCCTTCCACCATCAGCAGCTCCTGTGATGGATGGGTGATGGAGATGCTGAGCATAGGACTGGTAGAGGCTGCTCCTTATCCAGCGGCATCAAATCTTTGCAGAAGGTGCCATGGAGGGGGTCTCCTTTAGCTCCTCTGCAGCTAGTTCATATTTGCAATTTCTTTCTGTTCCTGAAACATCTGAATGTTTTATCTTTTTATTTTCTTTTGGGAACCAGGCTAGGCAAACTTTTTTAGTCATAAACCTTATGCTACTGCTGACAAACAAATCTTGAAAAAGAGATTTCATGTTTGGAAGCTGTACTTCATATATATATGACAAATTATTAAATGCCAAAAAGGCATTGGTTGGAAAAAGATCAAATAGAAGGAGCTTGGAAAGTAAAGCTGCATCTTTGGTGAGAGCAGATTTTGGGGGTGGGGGAGTGTGGACTGTATTCCTAGAACAGAGTAAGAGGACTCAGTAGTATCCATTCTGGCGACCAGACCTGCAGACTTTGAGGTGGCAAGGCATCACTGGACCCTAACAGTGGGTTTGGCTTCTTGTCGCAGTTCTCAGTCCTGGGCTCTGAAATGGCTCATTTACATTGCTGCCATAGAGAGCTATCTACACTTCACCATTCAGAGGAAGCCCTCCTCTTGATTCTTCTACGGCTGAGCTATGAAGCCCTGGAGATGCCTGCAGGCTTACCATAGGGGAAGGAATCCCAGTCAAGGCACTTTCATCCAAAGAATCTGAGAAAGGATTGATCTTACTTGTTATTGATTAGGTAAAAGTTCCTCTTAGAAGCATTAACAAGTTACAAAGACCTCCTACAAGCCATTAATGAAGAGGATAACGTCATAATCTTAAATCTGAAGCATGGTAGGAAATACCACTCTGGAAAGAAGGGACTCAGGCCAATATCAGATAGGCTCTAAGCACTTGGTATATTCATGAGTTCAGATCACTTGAAAATGCTTTCTGCCATTTCTTCTTTCATGATAGCGTTTGCAAACTCTTCCACTAAGTGCGCATGACTTCCTTCCTCCTTCTCCTCCTTCCATCTGAGAGGATTCCGCAAGAGGTAACTGAAAACTTCAGAAATTTCCATGGCTTTCTGCAGCCTGATAACTGGTCCTTTCCTGTCTCCTTGTCCATGTCCTAGCAACAGTATGGGAGGGTGTTGCCTGGTGATCATAGCTGGGAGCGAATGCTGTACTGAGTCCTAATCACCTCGGTAGCCCTGTGTTTTACACATAATGGATAATCGATACTTATCGAATCAAATGTAGCCCAAAGGGTGATTAAATTTTCAATTGAGTCAATTATAAACGGAGAATATAGGAGATTTTAAAGAGCATCCTCTAGGAGGAAGAAGAGAGAAGGAAATGCCAGAAATGATTAGGGGAACACGGAAGGTCCTTACCTGAGTCAAAGTGAGTTAGTTTGACCGACCACAGAGATTTGAGCCTGTCGTCTACCATCTAAGACTGAAGGAGGAAGAACATTCAAACACAACACCTTGCTTCCTGATTGAGGGCTAATTGATGAAGTCATCCTTGCTTCTCACAAAGCCGGAAAGAGGAGTGAGTTTAGAAAGAGGCCCTTATACCACTGAAGTTTCAAGCCGTAGCTCAGGCCCCAAGTGAGGAGTTGGAAGATGGGACAAGATCATGCACAGAGAACTAGCAATGCCATGTACAGTATCTTCCAGAAGACTGACACACTGTGAGCCAGCTGGGACTGGATGAGAAACTTAGGAGGACCAGAGTCACTGAGACTTAAATCTTAGAAGTATTTTGCTTGGGACAAAAGCCTCTATTTAATGAGAAGTTGAGGAAAAGTCAAATGGCTGGAGGTAATTACTACCTTAAAAAGAAAAGCTTAGGAAAGCAAACCAACATTAAGCTACAAGCTACTCAACCAAGTCTTCATCCTCACAGGGTACTCAACCAAGTCCGTATCCTCATAGAATCCTCTTTTGTGATTGGAGCACAGTTCTTGACTGTTCTCAGATGTCAGTTCCCAGAGAAGCCAACTTCCCACCATCTTGTACTCAACATAGGGTGAGTTGTGACCAGAGGGCTGTTCCTGCCTTTCAGCTCTGGCCTCCTAATGCCCAGGGTCATCTTCCCAAACACAGAAATACACGCCCTGCCTCTGCTATAGCCTTGCAACAAAGTAGAGCTCAAGTTATCTGGATGACTTCCAGTGTTAGGGGATGTGGTCTTTGCCTTCATTGGCCTGAACTTTTCCCAGTTACCCCTCAGCCCTGATCTCCAAATGCTCAGGCAATACTGACACCTTCCCTGCTTTCTGCCTCTTCTATGTCTGGTGTTCTTCCTCTGGCCATCTTTTGTCTGCTTCACATTCTTCAAAGCTAGTGAAGACATACGATAACACATGATGCTGTGCCCATGTATTTCTCCTCAGACATATGATAGCACACGATGCTGTGCCCAAGTATTTCTCCTCAGATTTCCTTTCTCTCTTCTCTTTTGAATTTGCATCTCAATCCATGGAAGTGTTATCTGACAGTAACGCTGTAACCAGATGGGGAGTGCTTCAATGCAGAACATTTCCCACTCACGGAAGACCCTGAATATTTCCTGAAAGAAGAAAGCACTAGAAGAATAGATGAAGTCCATTATCCTACCTGGACTAGACTAAAAGATGTGATACTGGTCTATGGAGAAGAAAGAGCCTGTCAATACCCCTCCCACATGTTACCATCTTAATAGGGAGATGACTAAGCAATGTGGCTGCTGCTCCCTGAGGAATTGAAGACAATGACAGAAAGCAGGGGAGTAAAAAACCAAAGTGCTGACAAGAGAACCGAGGAGAGAACAGAAGTGTGAAAGACTTGGGGATGGAGTGGGGTGTGGAGACAGCCTCCCGTGGCTGGCCTGGCACCTTCCTCAAGGGTATCTGAATTCTGAATTCATGTGCCCACACAGCCAAATATTTCCATTGTCCTTGAGCTTTTAAAACAAGAAATTAGAGACAACTCGTAGCCTCACACCGGATGGCTTTACAGAATCATATAAGCAGCGTGATGGCACACTCCCTCTCACGATAAGCCGGCTTCATGTCTCTCTGACATCAGCATTGGCACTGCTCAAAGGCTGGTTTGGTGTCGGACTTACCTTTTAAACAATTTGGACCCTCAAATTAATTTATTCATTAAATAGTCAGTGAAATAAAATTTTGGATTACTATTCATTTTATAATTACATAAAACACACTCTTGTGTTATATTCTTAGTTATTCTTTAACAGAGATAAGCCATTCGTGTGTACCATGAGTTTTATACTAACTAGAACCACACTGCACAGAAAGAGCAAAGTCTTAAAGTGAAGACTTTCAAAGGAAAGGGAGGCTATGGGGAATGCAAGAGAGAGTAATGGGGGGGGGGATAGGAAAGGCAGAACGGTACACACTTTTTCTCATAGAGACATGTAGATTTAAGTAGAGAAAGTATCTACATTAATAAAAACAAGAACAAGAACTTTGATTACAAAATGTCAAAACAATTAGTAATAAGCTAGAAGCTGAAATAATGATCATCAAAAAGGACCATGTTTCTAGAAAATTATCAGCTTCAATAGAGGAGAGGGTATCTGAACTGACCCCTTGTAGTCATAATGATGATTATCATAAATATCACCATAGAAACTTCGTTCAACAACAGATGTGAACAGAGACAATGACCCTCATCAGAGCACTGGACTGAGCTCCCAAGATCCAGTTGAAGAGTGGAAGGAGTGAGAGTATGAGCAAGAAAGTCAAGACCATGAGGGGATCATCCACTGAGACAGTTTGCTTGAGCTAATGGCAGCTCACCAACTCCAACTGGACTGGGAGTGAACAAGCATGGGAACAATCAAGCCCTCTGAAGGGGGTTGACAGCTGGGGCAGACTGAGGGGCCACTGACAGTGACACTGGAATGTGTCTCTACTGCATATACCGGCTTCATGGGATCCTATTCTCTTTGTATATACACCTTGCTCAACCTAGAGGTAGTAGGGAGGGCCTTGGACTTTCCACAGGGCAGGGTGCATGGCACTCCCTTAGGGTTTGAAGGGTGGGGAAAAGTCTGTGGAGGAAGAGGGCGGGGACTGGGAGGTAAGAAGGGAGTGGGAATTTGGATTGGTATATTTTTTTAAGTAATAATAAAAAAAGAACGAAAGAAAAAAATTATCAGCTTCAAGTTGAATCCTTTTGGATGATTTCTGGAGAGATGGGTCCTAGGAGGAGAGGCCATGGCGGATCCTAAGGCCAGTGGACAGATTGAGTGAAGGCATGACTTCCCCCAAGACAGAAATTGAAGGTCCATCCTAAGACTGTCATGTGGCTGTAAGGTGCCTACTAGCAAGAACCCCTGGATTATATTTAATATTGAGGACATGGTCTCTCAACAAGAGTATAGGTGGTACAGGAATATTCCATGAAGAATCTGAGACAAGTCCAATGGAAGCCAGACTGAAGGAAAGGACAACACTCACCCTGGTGATTGGAAGAAACTTGGAAGCCCTGGAGACAAAGGATCCACTTAAGGTGAATTTGTGTCTGCCCTGTGGAGCTGGAGAGGATTGGACCCCTTGATTTTTCGTCATGGGGGAGTAACAGTGCGTTTGGTTAACGAGGAGACAAATGCTTATAGTAATGATGATGATTGGACTTGGCACGGCGACCTCAAAGAGGCATGGAAGTGAATGTTTGTACTCTAAGTGATAGGTATGGTTAGAGTCTACTGGACCCAGGGACAATGGAAGCTCAGAAGTGTCATGTAACTGGGAAATCCTTTTCCATGGGCAACAGGGGCTCATGAGAGATAGTCTAGCTCTTCCCTCAGTGCTAATGAGGTTGTAGGAACTGTCACCCCTATTGAAATGAAGCCTTACCCTCACAATACATCCCTAGTTTCTTTACATTTTTTTTTACATCCTTACTGAACACTTTACAACCTGAAGGGGCTGGCAAAGCTGTGTAGAGGGTGGAGGTGGCATGGGTCTCTGCCATCTTCCCAACAGCAGGTGGGTACTTCCTCTTGCATTTTAGGAAAAAGACCTGAGATGGGACACTATTAAAACTGGGCCAATTAACTCCACAAGAGCCTCTGAGTAATGAAGTGAAGGTAAGAGCTATGGGTCTCTCCTGGTACTCACTAATCTGGGAAGAGAAGGCAGGCTTTTGAGGAATGAAGCCAAGACTTCTTGGACCAGTCACTAGATTCTCAATAAAAACATGAAAGACATTTGAGTGACTGCACTGGAGATCACTAGCTTCCTGATTTATGTGGGAAAGTTCTCATGCTCTTGGTAGAAAATAAAATAAGCTAAAGAGGTCCCTTAATTGAGGATCTTCTGGAACCATCATGGCTCAATTCTATGAAAAGTGAGAAGAGTAAATAATACGAAGGATACCCTGAAGCTGGCAGAGCAGGTTTAGGAAGCTTAAGGACAGAGGGAGGCTTCAAACCTTTGAAGTAACAGGTGCCAATGGAGAAGCTGCAATAGGATATCTGGATTTATTGAAGTAGCCAAAGAAGGAAGCTGTACTCAAAAGCAGCTTTCCAATGCCAGACAAAAGATGTTTGCAATGGGAAGAGACACAACCCAGTGCTTTCATAACTCCAGAGATGTCCTCATCTGGCTTCACAGGACAAGCTGCTTTTCTAATCTAAACCAATGCTCAAGCACCCCCAAAAGATCCCGAGGGCCCTTTAGGATTATATTAAATCTACTTAGTCCAATGCCCTGTTCATGGTCTCCAAATTCTGAGTGATGTCACTCCTGTGTACAGCACAGCTTACATAATAGCTTAAGCTTGATGTAGACTTGGGCTCAGCAGCACACAGTTTCCTTTCAGAATATTGCTACTCAATAATAATGTACCTGGACATCTCTCATTTACAAAACAAAACAGGTGCTCAATGCATAGTAATAAGATATGCACATGCAATCCACAGATTAGGACATCTGAGCCTTATCATTTGAGGGATAATTTTTGGAAAACTCCATTGGCCATAGGCAGTGGTTTCTCTGAAGGACTGGGCAAAGAGAATGGCCCGTATCCTGGAAAGGATGCATCCCTCTTGATGACACGTGAGAACACCTGTGATTGACAAAAGTCTATAAGACGTTGACGTCAACCCTCCTGGAAACTTTGGGATGGTTTAAAGCCTCAGGGGAGGAAGCCACTGAAGATGAGCTGGGCACAGCAAGGGGGGCTGGAGTTCAAGTCGGAAAATGTCACTGAATTGCCACAATCTCAAGAAAAGCTTCAAACACATCTGAGGTCTCTTCTTATGAGTGAGCAAAATAAAGGGAGTTTAGACTGAATCCGCTCCGGAGAAGGGACTGTGAACAATGTCAAAGTGACAACAAAGGATTTGGAAGATGGCTTGTGTACAGAGGAAGGAGAGCAACAGGGCTTGAGAGGATTAAATCCAACTCGGAAAGAAACTCCGTGGAGGGCAGAATGCCATAGCAGCACTTTGTATGTGGAGGGAAATTAGTCTTCGATGGCAGCAAGTGTCAGTCAGTACTGCAAGCCTTGCTAGTGTTTTATTTTTTAAAAAACTGTGGCTGTGACACATAGAAAACTCTTGATCCTTCAGCAGCCATGAGCATCAGGTCGGGACTTACTAACGGATAGATTAAGAATCATAGAAGAGTCAGGCAATCACTGGTAGGCTTTAAGGCATTTTGAGTTAAGCTTTTAAGCTTGAGATTTTGCCCTTTCAGATATATTAACACTGCATACTTAGACTGCAATATAAGGTAAAAGTCTTCATATGCACTGGAGAAAATTTTTAAAAATTTGTATTACTAGCCTTATTGCGAAATTAACTTTCTGTGGATACAGAACTTCTCCCAGGAAAGCCAGGGTTTAACTATTACTTGCCACTTTGCACTGGCAGCTAACTGTGTTGGGAAGAAAAATGCGGGGACAAAGATTATGATAGCCAGCAGCGGATCTGGGGCAGCAGGGACTCACCACGTTGTTTATGCTCCGATTTTAACGTTGTGTGTTATCATCTATTCAAACATGTTTAAGTTGCTAGCACAGAAAAAGGACATAATAAGTTGGAAAGGAAGCCAGGTAACCCAAAATAAATAAACCTTCAATAAGTAGAAATAATAAAATGTCTCCAAACCATGTTGAACATTTTCTAGAACTGTTACTTGAAAGCTTTGAAAAAGTTGGCGAGATGTTTAAAGGCAGCGACTCTCATCTTACAGAGTCAACTTGGTGTTAAGCACTGGCTGAGCTTGAGTGTAGTGTCAAAGACTTAGAATCCTACAAGTGAAGGGGGGGAGGATCAAGAGTTCAAAGTCAGAGATACGGGAGGGAAGAAGGTGTGAACTCTCTCTCTTATTCTGTTATCTGTCCGTCCGTCCATCCATCCATCCATCCATCCATCCATCCATCCATCCATCCATCCATCCATCTAATTGTGTGTGTATGTGTGTGTGTGTGCAGTAAGCATATATTTAAGTTAATTTACTAAATATGATCAAGTTCTGGTACTGTTATGATTGTTGGTATTTCTTTTACTTTTTTGTTTTCATCTACAGAAAAGAAGCTTATTAAAGAGAAATAAAAATGAGCTTGAAGTAATGCTTGGAACAAAGCCATTTTCTGCATTTTAAGCATAGAAACTTGCTTCAGAAACATGTTTTCACATATTCGACTGTAGAGCTTCACTAAAGAACCCAGTAGACTCAGGAGATATTGTGAAAGAGAGGATGGAAAGACATAGAGACAGAGGGAGGAGGGCTATGTGATGCTGCCTTTCTAGAACGAGGTGGTCGCGGCACTCTTGAATGCACAATCATTGTAATTATCTACACAAGACCTGCAGGAGATGGGACCAATTAGCTTTCTAGCCTGAAGTGGGAAAGTCTTGCCCATCCCATAGGATTTATAGGCAGTTAATTATTGCTGGAAGGAAGATAAGACAGATTCTTCAATGATGTAACTACTGAAGTGTCCCCACGCTCCTGTAAGTAAATCTAATTAAACTCATTGAATAAAACATTTCATGAAAATAGAACAAGAATGATGGGGAATACTTGGAAAGAGAATTGGATTGGTGGGAAATGAAGGGAGAAAAGAGGCTGTAGCTGTGCCCTATTACCACAAAGCATCATAGCTGTAGAAAGACATCATAATAAACACATTATTATGCCAGTAAAAATCTTGTTGAAAGTCATTTCTAAATATGTCAAGTTCTCATAGCTACTTGAATCAATTTGGGAGTGTGGACTCAATTGGAGGTAAGTCAGTAGCAATGAGCCATTGACAGAGACTTTAAATCTGCATGTGCCTGACTACCCATTCCCTCAGGCTAGGTCTTTGATAACAAGAATTTAGAGAAATATTTATTTGATTTCATTATCATGCATTCCACTCTCCCTCAAAAATATCACTTATCAACAAAAATATCCAATCAAATGATCCCTCTTCTCTTTGTTTCTCCTTGTTAGTTTAAACCATATTCATCTCCTCCCATCTCTCTATTTACAGCATCCACATCTCCATAGAGAGAAGATGATATCATCATTAAAACATCTTATTTTCAGTACAGGTTCCATGTCTTTCATCTCTAAACTCAAAGGACATACTTTAGGGCATAATAAGTATTAGATCATATAAAGCAAGCCAGAATATCTAACATACAGTAACTCAGCCTAAACATCAGTTTATTTCTATTCAAATGTGTCTGCATTTTCTACACTCATGACCTCACAACATGGGAAGAAACCAAAAGGTTGGGGTTGAGAAGAAGTGTGAGAGATCCTAACAAATAGCTAATGTGGGCTCTGGCTATATATTCATATAATATTACTCATATTAGTATAATTGCATACCTATCATATCTATGAAAAAGATGTTCTTACTGATCAATAAAATATGTCATGCCATTGATTTTAGTATCGGGTGAGTGGGGACTATAGAGATCTAAATGGTCCCACCAAGGGGTACTGAGTCAATGATGCTGGCAGGGGACACAAGTGCTCTGCAGGAGTCACTGGACAGAAGTCAGCATCCTCAGAACCATGGTGCAGAGATAAGCTGAGGAGGCTCAGGGCCTGGGTCTGGTTTGGAACCAAATGTGGTGCATCAGTCAATTATAATAAATATAGTTAAAGATGCCCCAACCTGGGGGTGCTCTGATGCTTAGGAGAGTCTCCCACAACACTGGGACACCCTACTGCCTTTCCTTAAACAGTGGTAATAAGTGACCGACTAGTAATCAGAAGGCATGGTGGGGTGAAGGGACGTGAAGGGGCAGCACCCTAGGGTAGTGTAAGACAACCCTATATTTGAGGACGGTTCAGAGTGCATGCTTACTGTCATGCTAAACTCTATCCTGTGAGTGTCACTGAAGTGTGAATATGAGTGGCATACACACACACACACATCATTTTTTTATATAGAGCCTTCAGGGGCCAAAATCACTATTTAATTTGAAAGAAAAAACAAACCATTCACAAGGGAATCCTCACAGACCTCTAGATCCAAAGTGTAAAATCAGACAGGTGTTAGGTAAGGATACTGTCAGAAATACATACTGTTTTTGTGTTTGAGTTTTAAGACAGGGCCTTATGTACACCAGGATGCCTCACTTTGTAATTGAAGCTAGCCTTAAAGTCTTCATCTGCCTCACCTCTCAGGACCTTGGATTACAGGCATGCGCCACCACATCTGACACCTCTCCGTGTTGTTAATTGCTATGCTGATACTGTTATAGCCATGCAAAGACCTATTAGAGTTTTCAGAACAGAGTGAGACCCAGTGGTGGACACCGGTACCTCTGGGAAGTATTAAAAGACAGGAACAGAGAATATGAATTTCATGGTTCTCTCTGTCAGACACAGCCAACATCAGGATATTGTTTTTTTTTTTTTCCTGGTTCATTCTTTCCACAAGAAACTGAGAATTAAATTTGCTCATGGCTGCCCCTCTTAGTCTTCCTGAAAAAGCCCCAAGGCTTCCCCTGTGTGGTTCTGCAAAATGGAACCTCTGGAATGATGTAAACTTCCATTATGTTCTCTGTTTCTGGCATGTGTCTGGCCAAACCATTCCTCCCATGAGGTAGCAAGAGTTACATAAGTATCTCACTGCGGCTGAGATATCCAGGACAGGTGGAGTTGACATATATTAACTGCTATCATGCTTGAACTGTATACATGCATTGTGTATACACATACAAATGAGATATGCCAAGATACTCAAACTTCTACTCCATCTGCACACTACTAAAAACCACGACCCCAACACATCAAGACAATGGGCAATGCTGTAATCTCACAGATGGGAGGGGAAAGAACACGAGTCACAGGAAATGAACATTGACTTCTCTTTGTTCTCAGGGTTTGCTGCAGCTTTTGCTTGTGCATGGCGAAGTGCCTGTGGAGTGAGTCAGGAAGGAGAGACATGGGGAGTGAGGTGAAGAGAGAGGATCTGTGGAAAACTCCATCCATGGCCAGGGTCGCATCAGAGAGCCAGTCCTCTGTTCTTGGTGAAGCATTTCTTGGAAGAGTCTTATCTAATGCTGTGGGGCCTCATCCCTTGATAGGCGAGTCCCTTTCCCACAGAACAGCCCTAGGACAGCATAGCCGAGCATGAGTTCCATAGTCTGAGAGAAGTTATTCATTGTTGTCCCTACCTCACAGCTGCACACAAACTGTAATCGCTCACTGTTCATCCGTCCAGGTCGAGAACGGATCTGGCACTCGTCAATATTGTGCCTGGTTGATGGCCAGTGTTATTTTGAACTTAGCACCACCAAACAGTTAAGGGAAACACAACCAATCCATTTTTGTTCATTGCTTCCAGAGTATGCTCCAAATTAAAATCGATTTTCTGGGACCAGTGGACGTATTTACAATGGCATGATGCTCACAAACCCACATGCACAAGTGCCCAGCAAGGTGGGCGGTGCTCATTCATTCTCAGGTCCCTCCTACCCTCTTACACTCAGCAAATGTTTCACTTAATTTGAATATTAAGACACTCCCTCAGAAATGCTTGTTTCTCAATGTGTTGCCAACTTAAAATCAGTGAAAAGTCCATATCGCCAAAAATCTTCCCCTGACACAACCCTGGATGGTTTACATCCAGGCTGTGAGGCCCACTCCGATTTGATACCCCAAGCTGAACTACTGGAACACGTTGTAAAGTTGAGTAATATAATATAGCCAATCAGTCACAAAGTCCTTTAGGTGTAAAACCAGTGCAGCCAGTCTTTCCTTTGTTAGTCTGCATTCTCCAAAATACCTAAACATGTAGATGTATACATAGAAAAATAATGAATTAATTTACTGACATTTTATTCATAAATCATGATCATGGAAAAGACTAATAATGAAGCAAAAAGTATTAGCCAAGCATCATGTACTCTAGGAGAGTCACTGGGGAACTTTCTAAAACAAGATGTTCTTGCGAGGTCCTCATATGTAATGAAGGAGCTGGGAAAATAGAGCCACACTCTTCTGTCTTCCAACTGGCAGAACTACACAAATACATCCGTGACAGTTTTAATCTCACTGAAGCTATTTTCATACTCTTTGAGACAATTTCTATTTACTGGGATGTCATATGTGTTTTGAAAACCAGGTTGGATTTAAAGTTATATACAGAACTTATTTTGCGGCCAGTGATTCCAAGTGAGTCCCTAGCCTGGATTCAGCCTCATCTCACTCTCCACAACAGTCGCCAGAGAGGAGCAGATGCTTGTCCAGAATGCTGCTGTAGTACTTGGGAAAGAAATCATTGGAAAACATAACACATGAAATCAGCGTGGCTTGCATCATGAAATTCTTAAGAAATAAGCGGGACCGAAGCAGACTGCTTACAGGTGTGAAGCAAAACCGTCAATTAGCAGCATGGACTATCCCCACACATGGGTTAAATACGGAAATGACAAGAGGGACCAACCTGATTGCTCTGTAACCTGAAGGGTGGCCTGAGCCAGTTTCTCAGCATGGGCCACAGAGAAACTCGTGTTCTGCTTCTTTCCTTCATTGCTGTGAAGGATGGCAAGTTCCCTGCAGTTAGACAATAAAGGTTTGCTCTCTATATCCCGGCACAAGACTGGACATAGTTAATAGTCACAGCCTTCATATTAGTGACCAAACAAATCATATATATACATATGTATGCATATATAATATATGTACATACATGTTATATATAATGTGTGTATGCATGTATATAATGCATTGTGTATCATATGAAATCTAAATTTGATGATGCTTTTCATATATTCAAAATGATACAGACCTCCCTGGGTCTTCTGTACTTTCATAAACACCTTCTTGGCTCACACACTCCATTGCCTCATTCTCCTCCACAGCTCTTATGTTTGGTTTTTGCTTTTTTTGTTTTCAAAAACTTAACCAGCCAGTTGAAACTTTATTTTGTAAAACGCAAATGTGGTATGAGCACATCTTGTAAAGTCATTCATCCCCCACTCCCAGGCCCTCTCACTTCCTTTTCTACAAACAATTTAAACTTTTTTCTGTCAACAAATAACATGAATTTCATATTTTAAATAGACTATTATGTGAATGAACACATACATTCACAGCACAAGACATTGTTCTAAAATTCTCTAGAATGGTTCTGGAAGTGCTGAAGCCTCAGCAGCTTGGGAACCTGTTAGCATACAGCTGATGCCTAGCATGAAGGCAGAAGGCTGCAGACATCCAGGCATAGCTCCAGGTATGGGACTGTCCACCTAGCGGCAACGGTAAACACACAGGAACAGATGCATCCATGCAGTCCACAGCCTGCATTCTAGCAGGGTGGCATCCTGCCACCGTGCATGAAGTGTTCACTCTTGAAGACTTTGGTGGTCATCTGTTTCAAGGATTCTTTGACAATATGTTCAATGACTAAGTTTATCACAAAACTTAATTTCTGCTGAGACTGGTACTTCTGAGACAGAAAGGTCCCACTTTGACAATGTGACACCTTCTATCTGGGAATCACTTCAATTTTCAGTCATACTTAAGCACCTGACAAACAAAAAGAAATGTGAACAATACCTAGAACCCCTTTTGTAAAGATCACAGGGAATTCTGGACAACACTAAAAAGTAGTTCTACTTTTTCTGCACCTCAGTCTCCCCAGGAATGCTTCTAAGACTGGAGGAGCCCAGCACAGAGACACAGTCAGCCATCAGGATATTGTTCTTCAGTGCTGTCCAGTGATCTTCTCAAGCCCAACAATCTGGGCTTCTGGGCTCCTCCAAAATGAATACACAGAAATCAGTTAACCTCTGCAGCCCTGCCTCTTGGACAGGTGGTTCACCAAGCTCTTGGAGAAAATTACATGCCTTGATAGAATATTCTAGTCTTAATTGAAGTTTGTAAAGCATGTTAGCATCTTTAGCTCAAGTATATTGCGAGCATAACCTTCTGCTCCTGTCAGGAAGCAGGGCCTTGGGTAGATTTATAGTTCATCCAGTTGCTAGGTAGCATAATACTCCAGGCTTAGACCTCCTTTCCTGCTGATCAGATGCAGAGGATCATAGCTTCCATTGCACAGTGCAAAGCAATGGAAGGCAGCAGGTAGCAGTCACGTAGCAGGAGGGATGGCACTTTTGTGTGCACGCCTCACTTGCACATCTGTGTGCACACCTCACTTGCTCTGGAAACAACCTAGCACAGATCAAATACTGAGACTTTGGTGTGAACTAGCCAGTGTTGTCAGTAAGCAGACAACATTTATTCCTGGAGATGGATTTAGGAGCTTGATTTTGGAAACCAATGTGATTGCCTGAGTTCCTGCTTAATGACCTGCTTTCCAGGCCCAGCTCCAGCCCAGATCCAAATGACTGCTAATCACCTGTTTTCCTGTCTGTATCAATTTAATCCCAGTACTTGGAAGACAGAAGTAGGATGATATCTGCTGAGTTCAAGGTCAGCCTGGTCTACACAGATCTAGACTATATAATGAAACGGTCTCAAAAACTAAAAAAAAATATTTTTTCTATTTCTATTTCTCTATGAGTTCAATTAATAACTATATGTGTATATTATATAAATATCACATATAATTACATGTACATGTATAAATGTATGTAACATATGTATATGTGTGGTAGAAACTATAACATATATAACATATTATGATATAAACTATTTTGGAAGAGAGTAGATTACTACAAAAAGAGGTTGGGAAACTTATTCAGCATTAACTCCATTAGCAAGAGTCAAATTGACTTGCATCCCCCCACTGTCAAGGAGAAATCTGCCTTTACATGGTAACATAGAGAGACCCGAATGTGGACCACTGATCTGGAAGAAGCTTGGTGTTTTACTATTTTCCATAATTTAATGAACAGATATCTTGGCAGAGGTTGTTGTTTTGAAATCCTTTGCTGACTCTGTATTGGTTTTTCTTTCCTTTCTTTTTCTTTTTTATATTAAACTCATTGATTTTTTTTTCACTTTTTGTATTTATTATGAGAGGTTGTAGAATGGTGGGTGGTAATGAGACGTCAGCTCTGTCTAGGTCACTGCATAGGAGGGGATGAGCTCTGGCTGTCCTTTTTTATGCGTAGGCACTATGTGAGAAGCTCCACACACGTCCTGTAAGCCTTCCTTAGAAGGCCTGCCTGCAGGGTGACACCCACTAGGCAGATCTGCCCTTGATGTGCCATTTCAAGTCTGAGTACTGAGGTGACAGCCGAAGGGAGATGGCAGAAAGGAGCCAGGGGATCTTTGTCACCAACACTTGTCTGGGGCAACATCTGGTGGATTCTGATGCTGAGCAAAGTTTCTTCCATTTTATTCATTATTTCTTTAGAAGAAGAAGAAAATGCAGGGAGTGACTTACTGAGATTATGCATTATCACAAGTATGGGACACGCAGTGTGTACAAGTCAGCTAAAGATGATTTTCTGTTGTATGTTTGAGCAGGTGAAAGGCACCTGTTAACTTTATAGATTTGTGTGGACTGTATAATCAAACCTTTATCCATGTCATATGGAAGGATGGCATGCAATACTAAGTCATGAAGACTCTGTAGACATTCAGATTTATCGTGTCTCATCCAGTCTCAGAGCTGTTTCCATAATAGAGGGATCAGTATGTACATAATTTGTCCTTTAGTCTTTTTTGTTTTTCTCATATCTATAACCTTGATTTTAAGTAGGTCACTACCAATCAAATTTTGTCTTCATTAAACTTGAAGAAAATCACAATTTTTTTGTTCTTGGGGGAATATATGGGTTGGTTTAATTTAACAGTTTCCATAATTAAATGTCTCTCAGCAGCTATTGCATTTTGTACCTTAGGATTTAAAAAACTAAAAGTCAACAAAAGAAAACATAGGATCCACTCATGCTGTGTATTTCCATCTTTCCATGACTTAATCCTTTTATGTTACTTCATGCTTTCTTTAAAGACTTTATTATTTAAACTATTTTTCTATGACTGTCTATCCCCATTTTCATTTCCTTCTTTGTATCTAAGCACATTTTAACCATACCATACCTTTTTTGAGGCTTTTCTGGTCTGTACCTGGCTTTCCTATGCACCTGTAGCATTCTCTGACCACATGAGACAAATCTTAAACTGCCATGTCAGCCGCTGCATGGCTCAGCTTAGCATGCGGCACTAGCACATGGTGCTGGTGGCTGACTCTAGCCTGCAGACAGTGGCTGGTGGTCATGCTTCTGTCACCAAGCATCAGCCTGCATAAGAGACTGCAGGACTAGGAATCCATAACTGACTCTTTGTCCAGAACTTTTCTTAGCCTTCTCAGGCCCTGTGTTTTGATATTTGGTTCTCCACACTGGACACTCTATGTATTCAGATTTTCCTTTGGGTCTACAGCTGACTAATAATTACTCAGAGACTTATGAATTATGAAAGCTTGGCCTGAACTTAGGCTTGACTATACACTAGGTCTTATAACTGAAATTAACTAAATTCTATTCATCTACATTCTGTCATGGTCTACCCATCCTGCATCCTGCATGGCTCCTCACATCTCTCTTGCATGCCTTGATTCCCCTCCTACTTCCTCTCTCTGCCTGGAAGTCCTCACTATACCTCCTGCCTAGCTATTGGTCATTAAGCTTTTTATTACACCAGTGAATACACCTTTACACAGTGTACAAATATCTCACAACAGCAACAACTAACAAAGACTTCTGCAAATATCTTTGCAGAATCTAGCAGAATCTTGAGGATCTAGTGGTCCATTCCAAGTTGGCAGCCCACCGTGATAGTGTTGTTGATTTGGCTTTTGAGTCTTGAAGGACACAAGAGAAAGGACTTTTGAACTCTTTATTCATAGTTTCAGATAGTTGTTAGTAATGTGTGACAGGGGATCCCCGGCATGAAGGACCTGAGAGCAATAGGCTCTAAAAGGTCTTTGTGTGAAGATCTGGAAGTGAAGCCTCAGTTGTATTGGAGACCTGAGACGTGAGATATATGCCAAGGACAGCTTATGGACGGGAGCAGAATCAGACTAGGCATAAAATATTTGTTTCATGCAGAAAGAAGAATTCATCTAAACCCTTTGACATTGGATTTAGAGACATCTGAAGTTTACTGGGCTCATCTCATTCTTGCTTTGGCCCAGTATTTTCTGACTATGCCTCCCATTCTTCCCCTTTGGAGTGGTAATGTATATTCTGTCTATAACATATATGTTGAATGCATGTGATTTGATTTTTGATTTTATGGTAAATTAGAATTAAGAGATTGCCTTGAATCTCAGAAGAGACTTTCAAATTTAGATTTTTTAAGTGATGAGACTGAAAGGCTATGAGATTTTTTAAAGTTGGGTGAAATGTAATTTGCATTATGATGCAGCCAGGAGCCCAAGGAAACCAGGAAATATTTGATTAAGAAAGTTCTTCATAGGCTCAGATGTTTGAATACATTTGGTCACCAGTTGGTGGCACTGTTTAGGTAGGCTTGAGATGTGTGGCCTTGGAAGACTAAGTACATCACTAGAAGTAGGCATTGGGGTTTAAAATCCTGTGCTATCCCCAGTTTTTTTTGTTTTTGTTTTTCCTCTGCTTGGTGTTTGTAGTTTAATGTGTGAGCTTTCAAATTGTTGCTCTTGCCACATGCCTTTGTTCTGCCATTATGGACTTTTAATACCCTGATAGCATAAGCCCAAACAAATTCTCTTTTCTGTAGGTTGCTTTTTATCACAGGAACCTGAAAGTAGTTAATACAGGCATCATTTCTCTCATTCCTAGAGAATCCAGAGAGCTCAGTGAACAACACACAAGTGAGCAAATGCCATCCCTTTTTAGATGTGCTTAGGAGGGTTCTCAGCAAAGTGAAGGGAACGTCAAGATTTTGAATCTAGCTATACTTAAGACCAGTTAAATTCTCTCCAAGAAACATCTCAGAGGCTTCTCCTTTGCTCATTCACCGGAGTTCTCACCACGTGATGGCACCGCTGAGAGCTGGAATGACACAGGTTCACTCTCTTCTTCTCTCTCAGGGCTGAGAGTGCTCCGTCTACATGCCTCTCAGCTGGGCTCAATCCCAGGGTCTATCCCCAATTGACCTGTGAGAAGTCAGCTAACGGATGCGTACCTCCATGGACTCAGGAAATTCTTTATTGCCTCTCCTCCTGCTGCACGTTTACTCAAGAAGATTTATGATGATGCATAACTGTCTTCCTCTATACTGTAGTTCACCCCAGATTAATTAAACTGGTAAAAATGGGGGTGATAATACATTAGCGATAAAATTATTATTGCATAGTCACTATCCTAAAGAACTCAATACCTATTGTCTCTCAGTCTGGAGTTCTATGAAAAGTCTCTTACAAGTAGAAAAACAGATTCTGACAGGTGGTAAAATACAGACACAAATGTTAAAATGTCTGCTCTGATGAGAACATGCTCTGACCAGATCAGAATAAATTGACTTCCCGCCCGCTGTGACCTTCATCCAAGTTTCTAGGCCCGTGCAGAGTCGGTCTTGCCCATTAATCTGACACAGAGAACTATTTACAAGACATGCTTCTGATTACTCTATACCAATTAAGAGATATTTGCTTACAAAAACTCTGATTTGGTTAAGTGGCAATGCCTATTTGTTAAAATTACCCATTCTCTGACTTTTTAAAGGACATATTTATGCACAAACGTATAGGTACATGGTGGTTTTCTTACAATCTAGAAAGAGTGGTAATTTCTAGAGGTTCTTCCAGACTCTGTGTATGTTATACCTTCCTCTTTTCTCACCCAGTCCTTCGAAAATAGTTTTCAGTCACGGTACTTATACACAGGCTTATACATTTAATTTTTCTTCCTTGACTTAAGA
Source organism: Alexandromys fortis (assembly GCF_014885135.2). NCBI lineage: Eukaryota > Metazoa > Chordata > Mammalia > Rodentia > Cricetidae > Alexandromys > Alexandromys fortis. The sequence goes on along the minus strand of NW_026067909.1, from coordinate 24,925,138 downwards.
CTTAAGGTAAAGGTGATTTTTCCTTTTTCCTATGTGTTCACTAATAATATTTTTAATCGGATAAATATAACAGAGGTCTATAAATGAAACATCAGTCACATTTTCTGGGACCTTATTCACATAAGTGAAACCAGCAATCAAACACTATCGAGAAAGTATAGGTCTAGGTCAGAATGTGCCGCTTGGACACCATGTAATGAAATGAAAAGGAAATATGAAGCCAAAGGCACAATGACTACTACCGTGGGGAGGAACTCGGTTCTCGGACACAAATGGCTTGCATGATTGTTCTCCCTGAAAGCAATGGCAGAGGCTCCCTCACAAAAATGTGAACAAGAGCTACACATGGCTGTTGTTATTAATTACACACGAATCTCACGATGGGGCAACTGAGATAATACTGGAAAGTAGAGGGAATCGGAATTTAATTTAACTCTCCACGTGTCACAGCCAGGAAGCAATGTCCACCGCTGCCACCAACAGGGGTCTGAAATCGACACCTTCTCTACTGAGCTGTAGAGGCTGGATGGAGCTACACTGTGGGGGTGTGGATTCATTTCCCTGGTCTCATTAAGAAATGCCCTATCCTTGCCATCCTAGCCTCAAGATGCCAGATCACATACAAAACTACTTTAAGCAATGTGTAATCTTGATAAATGTTTCTAAATTAAAGAAGATGTGAGACTAAGCCTTGATTTTATTTTTAATAGGATTTTTGAAAAACAGTTTAAATCTGTGTGAAAATGTGTCCCCAAGTACCTCTCTGTCCATAGGATATGAAGCTAATAGTCTAGCTGTCTTGATTATCTGAGAGAATGATGTCCCAAGTAGACTGGGAATTAGCAGCCAACCTTTCTGAGATTAGGATAGAAGGGCTAAAAATGCCTTCTGCTCTTGTATCTGTGAAAGCAGACCCTTCATGTGTGGGGAGCTCAATCAGGAAATCAAAACCCATGAATACTGTTTTTTACAAACTGAACATTTGTATCCTCTTATTATTTACATGTCAAACTTCTGATTCCTAAGATCAGGACACTAGGGATTGGGGACTTTGAGGAAGGGTTTGAGATGCTAGAGAGATCTCTCAGTCTGCCTTAATTTATAAGAAAGCAGGGGACGTGATGTCAAGCTTCCAGAGCTGTGGGAAATATCTATCTTCATTTTACAATTAGCACACACAGTCCTTTAGCAAGGCACTTCCCATTATGCCTGTGGTTTGTTCTGAAAGGGAATTTCTTTTGATTCCCTAACTCTAAGGTGAAGACTCTAATCCTGTACATGTAACACAGACACTGGGCCCCAACTCTTACTTCATTGGGCAACACAACTGCTTGAAAATATTTGAAAGCTTAAAGACTGTGTACAAGGCTTAGCAAAATATGCCAGAGACTTGATTTATGAAGAAAGTTTTCTGAGATTTTTTTGTGGCTTTTCTAAGCTTATCTGTATATATTTAACATTTATCCCCATCAATAGAGCTTAAGTTTCTTCAATATGATGCCTAATATGTATATATTTTAAAATGGTCACAAAACAGGAACAGAATATACCTTAAAAACAAAATCACGATTAATTCACTAAAATTTTTCTATGGAAGAATGTGTAACAGAGACCATTAATGTGTGATGTGATTTCAACCCCCTGGGGTTCTCCTCCTCTTGTTAGTGTTACAATCACATGTGACTGGCTTTCAGTTCCCAGGACAATGATGGTGATGGTAAAGTCATACCATGTGTTCAGGTGTACCAGGTCATACCGGAGACCACCACACACCTTCTGTTGTCTAACTTCATTCTTAGGGAAATCCACCTGCCATGTTGAAGTTCAGTGTCGTGAGCCCAATTTGTCCAGGGACAGAGCACAAGCACGGGCACCGAAGAGTGACCCTCTGAAATCCAGACGGAGTACGAAACCATCAGATCTAGACTATCCCAGAGCTAAATTCTTCCAAACAAGATTCTTTGGGCTGCCACCAAGATTGATAGGGTCTAAACTAAGAGCAAAATCAAGCCATGTCTCAGTCACTGTGGGATAAATGTATAACACTACTGTTCATTAGAGTGCTCAAAACCAAACCAAACCAAACTTACCAATCAAAATCCAGGGACTACAGAGTGCCTTTGCCATAGAATCCAGGTCTTTCTCTCCATCTGATCCAAGTGCTCAGTATCCCCAATGCTGGTAGACATCTGTGCTCCAATGTCTTCAATTGTTTTCAAGGGTCAGAATATATATTTCAGACTAGCACAAAAAATTCTCTAGATCCAGATTGTTAACTCTACTGATTTTATTATAGCGTGTAATACCTCATAGAGATTTTAAGTTATGCATTTGTTCACTGGATTCCCTCACACACCTAGTGAATTCCATGAAGTGTTGGAAGGGTAGTGATACAGAAAATTCTCATAAAATTCAAACTAAGGGATGGAAGCAAAGTCTCAGACTGAGCCACCTGCACAGCATCCAACCTTAGGGTGAAATGTCCCTAGATGTAGGTGCTGTTTGGACTCTTTAGGAAGTAAAATTAGCTGGAGGAAGCAGATCTGTGTGGGGTGGGACTTAATTGTTTCAGGCTAGTCCTGCTTCCTCCCAGCTCCCTGTTTTCTAGATACCAACATGATTTCAGCCATTTTCCCACACTTCTGCTGCAACTGGTAGTTAGGTTGCTATGTCTTTGCTGCAACAATAGCACAGACTGCAATTCCCTGCAATTCTCTCAAATGAAATGCAGGACACAAATGAATCCTCCTTTGCGCTGTGTCAGTCTGCCATTCTGCTACGGTGACAAGGGAGGGACTTAGAACCATGGGAAGATGCTCTCAGCTCAACAGGATCCCAAGGGCACTGGAACTGGGTTGCTATGGTTTCATGATATGACTGGAATGCTTAAGGAGGGTTCCCAGTGTCACATCTGGCCTGACTGGTCTGTGTGTTCCTGAGAAGGGAAGCATCGATTGAGGAAAGAAATAGACAAGAGACAGAAGATAGAGTGAGGACGGCTTCAGCGAATCCCGTGGGAAAAGCTCCAAGTTTATTATTCACCCGTCCTTATATACCCTAATCAAGAGGGGAGGGCACAAGACTTCCATGATACATAGAGCAAGCAAGTGTACTCACCTCCTTACATCTCAAAACACCTGGTAACCATGCCCTAAGTCAAACATTCTGCTATCTGGTCTTTGAGTAGCAAGACATCCAGTAGTCACACCTTTGGCCAAACATCCTTGAGGAGCAAGAACAGGTTGGAAAGTAGAGGGAACTAGAATTTAATTTAACTCTCCACGTGTCACAGCCAGGAAGCAATGTCCACCACAGCCACTGACAGGGGTCTGAATTGACATCTTCTCTACTGAGCTGTAGAGGCTGGATGGAGCTATACTGTGGGGGTGTTAATTTAGTCAAAATGGACTAGATTCAAAACTGTGGGTTCTGACACCCAGGAGCAGGAACACCACTGTCCATGAGTTTCCATGTTCAACACGTATCACTGCAAGGGTCTACAAGAAATCGTGTAGAGCAGAGATGCACCTTTCAGGAGGTAGTCAAAAGTAAGTCCCAAGAGAATGTCAGATACCTCCCCTCGCATTGGGGGGGGGTCTATGATCATGCTTTATATATAACAAGTGTGACGGTACTTGCAGGGCCAAATATGGCAATAGGAAACACCTGCATCCTTGGCTGGCCAATTGCTTCAGTGAAGTTTGTTCTTGTCTCCATTATCATGGTCTGTCTCTTGGAAAATAGGTTTTCAAGAGCTGAATATCGTTTCATGAAGAATGGGCAAAATATTTGATGTCATATCCCACCAAAGATGATCTGATGAAGGCGGACAAGCCTGTGTCTGGATGGCATCTGGTTTGTCACCAAGAAACAACTGGTCTCGAGCATTCAAGGGGCAGATTTACAACACCAATCAACAGTTGCTGGTCAGGCCATGGAGCGCCTCTCAGTGCCGCTGGTGGGAAATCAGTATCAGACACCTGGAAGGTGGTTCTGTGGTCCTTTACAAAGGTTTAAAAAAAAAACACCAATTTTTTTTTAAAAAAAAATAAGATTCTGAACATTGTCTCTATATCCTTATTAGGATGGGCTGAAAACTCATTTACATAAAATCAGCTCAAAAACACATCGGACAATGTTATTCATAACTAGCAGAAGGGGAAGGAAACAAGAGGCCCTTCCAAGAAAGGGTGGTACCCCAATTCTGGCACTTCTGTCCGTGAAAGGAGAGGAGCACTATCAAGACTCAGGGAATGAGGTAAGTGCTTGTTCGGAAATGAAGGTGAGTCTCTGTGACTCAGAGCAAACCACATAGTGGAAAAGACAAAACTAGAGATTAATGAAAAATCTCATTTTCTGTCACAAGGAAAATTAATATCAGCCAACCTCAGGGTAGATAGAGCTGACAATTTTTTATTTTTAACCAGCTCTTCGTACTATCACATTGTGACATCTAACGATAACACTTCACATGAACCTCTTCTATTTTCTCTTTAAAAGAAGGAAATTGGGAAAGGCAATCACAGCCAATCGTGGTTATTTATTTAATTGAAGTATGCTCACTAAACTCTGATGACCTCAGGGTGATTTTAACCAAACTATAGGCAAATAATGTTAATGAGTGTTCTGAGAATAAGAGAAGCATCCTCTGCACACAAACCTTCATGATGCAAAGCCCATTTCCATCCAGTTCTTAATCTCACAGAGGGCATGCGGTAATTTACTTCATTTGTTGCCAGGGGTACAAGCTTTGTTACTGAGAGCATGCTTGAAAAATACACTTTTCATTTATTGTGAATCTGGGCTATCAATTAGATAGGAGAAACTGTCACAGCCAGTGAGGATTCTTATTAAAAATTGATTTTAGTCTAGTTAAGGCACAATACCCAACTTCAGTCTGAAGATCAAAGCCGTGTCAGGATGAAGGCCAAAGGAAAAGAGATCAATATCGAGTACATCAGTGTGGGGTTCATATATCTGCTTACAAAACAGGCGAAGCAGTTCGCGCTAAGAAAGGAGCCAACTGCGTCCTGTACAAAGACTAGATTTTCAAAAGGGCAGCACTAATTCCTGGCTCCAAACATTAATCTCTCTAACCCCACATGTGATATGTAGATACACAGTATCTCACAAGCATTTAAAGAGCTGCAATTGGTCATTTCCAGCATGAATTTTTCTTAACTTATTCTACAAAATGGTTTATAAATGTGTACATTCATAGGTGTGTGAACATTTGTGTTCGTGGGTTTGTGTATATCAGTATGCTAGGGTTATGATTTGTGTGTGCATTGCTTCACATCCATTAAAAGGAAGGTTATTTTGTGCTAAGAATTATTATTGATATTAACACACTTGGAAAGTAATGATACTTAATTTAAAAAAAAAAAAAAAAACCTCTGTTAAGATGACAGTATTTCCTGAAGATTTATCCTCAACAGGAGTTTTACATATTCAGGTTGACATTCAGTTACTGAGTTTGACCTCATATGAACGATGTTAATTAAGGCACAAATATGACAAACTATAGCAAACTGACCCTAGTTTAATTTTGGTAAAAAGACTGATCTGGGTTATGTGAACTTTCTTTAGGAACATTTATAATCCAAGCACACATACCCAGTACCACAGACACAGTTCACAGGGAGGAAAGGTAAAGAGATCCCTGGGAAAGGTCTTACTGACTGGAAAACACAAAGCTCTTTAATGTGGGCTCAGGAACTTGATTACCAGGAAATACAGGAGAGTAAGACTCATGGGAAACACGAGAAGAGTCAGAAACACAGAGAAGGTAAATGGGGAAGGAGTGAATATGGGGGCATTTTACCAAAGGTCAGCATTCCCTTTAATCCCTTAAAGGTCCACCTCCCTTACTAAATACAGACCCTCACGTGAATGCAATGAACACAAAAGACAGTATGCCATTTTTCTCATTCTTATGTTTCTCAATCATACAACATACATGTGAAAAGCTCTTTGCCCAGGCAATGAAAGTTAATATGTTAGCTTCCATTCATTGAAATGCATGTAATGGTGACTATCTGTGTGTTTCTTCAGGACCAGAGTCTCCACACACATTAGAAACTGATGGGTTGTTTTTTTTTTTTTTTTGCTTGTTTAATTATTTTTGTTCATTTTTTAAAACTTTTACTTATATACTCTGTATTGATGATCCTCACTGAATGCCAGTGTGTTGCATGCTTAGATGTACATATATATGTAATCGAATTCATATGTTATGAGTTAAAGTGTGTTTTCTAAAACAGACATTGTGTTTCCTAACTCTTGAAATCTGACACATTACTTAGGTGTGACAGATGTGTCATTCTGAGTTGAGCAGGCCTTAAACAAGGAAATACTCACTGATCCTGAGAGAAAACAGAAATTTAGTCACCAAGAAATATCCAAATTTGAGGGGATAACTGCAATGATGTGTCTGTAGGTCAAGGACCACCAAGGACTGTTGGATGCTCCAAAAGCTGGAAAAAGACCCTGATGAGACATGTCTGTTCCCTAAGGCTGCTCACTTAGACTTAAGGGAGTGATAGAGAAAGGAAGGAAGGAAGGAAGGAAGGAAGGAAGGAAGGAAGGAAGGAAGGAAGGAAGGAAGGAAGGAAAAAAGAAAGAAAAAGGGACAAAAAGAAACTTGGTTAACTATTTGTAACCCTTGCCATGGTAGCCTAGAACATGAATGCTATCTCTTTCTGTGTGATTCTCTCCTGCTCACTCTTACACTCTTGTATTTAGTTGTTCATTTTGAGATCCTTGGAACTAACAATTCTCAGGTGTCAGCAATTCTGATGGTGTCACACACAGAACACAGAGAACCTCAGGGTATTCTCTAAGCGTGAGGGCTATGGGTACTGTTGTTAAAGAACACAGTGAAGACTCCACTAATGAATGGCTCCCTCCCACACAGGACAGACAGCCTGCCTATTGCCTTTGGGGATTCTTGACATTCAAATCCATTTTACTCTTCAGATATATTGTCTTAGATGTCTGTAGCACACCACACCCACCTGTGCTCTATGCATCATCATCCAGTTCGTGAGCCAGGCAAGGGGCTGGAAATTGAAATGTACAAAGACACACAGCCAGAGAGACAAGGCATCCTTGATACAGGCCCCAAGAATGCTTTTTCTTGTGTCCAGGGGCAGCTTATATAGGGATCCTTAACTGATAGCCACGCCCCAGCCAAACTCACCAGAAACCATTCCCCTGCCATCAGGAACTCCTGATGGTCTCATGCTCAGAGCAGCTGCAAGCATTACAAATTGTTCACCAGAAATTCAGGACCTGGTGAGTTCACAGCTCCCAACAGATGTCCACCCTAGCATATGTATTGTTTCAGTTGTTGTATCCATATCCTCTTTTCTATTCAGGAACAGCCTTGTGTATGCTAAATAAAGTACCATATGCAGAGCTAGATATCCTCAGCTTACATGAGATGGATATGTCATGATAGTTAAATCCAATTTTTCCTCATTTTTGCTCCCTCTCCCACCCCTACTAACTCCAGGAAAGGTGAGTTCTACATGGAGAAAATGGCTCATCCCATTCTTAGATCAACTCTTAAGCTACCAGGTGGGCCTCCCGCAACTGAGTCTGATTCAGTTCCTATGCAGACAGTGAGTTTAAACTTAATGGCTTTCTTTGTCCACTTTATAGGAAACTGTGCCACCTCTGTCAGTTGCCAAGGCTTAAGTGGGAGAATTCTGAGCCTGCCTAGTTCTCTCACTTTCAGATTCCCTGTAGCTTTTCTGTGAAAAGAGAGATTAAGCCAGTGTGGCTCCTACTCATTGAATATCTAGAATAATAAAAATCCGACTTGGTTTGTCTCTGTGTATGTACATCTGAAGCTGGGATGAGGTAGACCGAAGAGTGCTGTGGACAGACATCAGGTCCTGCCCAAGATTTTGGGCAGCTACAACCTGTCTACCCAGACAGAAGTGTAGAGATGGTGACCAGAATCCTGTGTCATCAGAGAGAAGGGTAAATCCTGACATATTCTTGGGAAGGCAGTAACAAGACAATTTGGGTGCTCTATACTGGGAACTCCTGTGCCTGCCTCTCTTCAAATGCTGTTGTCATTCTTAGTGAATTTGCCATTCTCACTTTCTGAACCCCCAACCCCCTTATTTGTCTCCCTGACACAACTCACCCAGGACCAGTGTTCAGCACCCAGCTGATAACGAGTGGAAGATACTTGCTGGAACAGAGCTGGGTAGCATTTTAAATCACGTCTCAGGAGCTGACACAGTGGCTTTTGATGGGTAATTATAATCTACAAAAATGGATTCTCAGAAAGTTTACAGTATCCAACTGCATCTTCCCTGGGCTTTGCAGACCATTCAATGTTTGTTTTGTGAAAAAAAGGACACAGGGTAAGGGACAGAGGAAGTCTCCTAGTCATCAGTTCCAAAGTGAGCCTAGAGAAGAAGAGGCACAGAGATGAAAAAGAAGGAAATATTAGACAAAGAATAAAGTGATGCCTCTGTCTCCCACTTCTCCAAGAGTTACTAGATGGTATCACAGTGCTACCATGGTTTTCACACCTGATCAGTCTGTCAGCTGCCCTTGGCTCAATCTTTTCTAGATTATTTTTGAAGAATATTCCAGGGCACAATTACTACACCTTCACTTGACCTCTGTCATCATCCTGGACTCAAACTCCTTCTAAATTCATCTCCATCATGAGCTTGCATGACCCCACTCCTTTGTAACTCAAAGCAAGAGATTGTTAGAGTGTTAAGTCTACTTCTTGACAGAGAGAATCTATGTATACAATTAGCCTTAGCCACTAGCTTGGAGCTACTAAAGGTTCTCCTTAATAAATAGCATCAAGGATGACATTTTGGGGAATAATATTAAAGGCCTTTCAATTTATGGACAATGTTGTCAGGTTCATTTGTGTTTTGCGGTTATAAGATATGCTGGTTATCTATTCTCCTTTCCTGCTACACAAATCAATATGCACGGAAGCATCATTGAAGATCAGTTGGAAGATAGAACCATTTGGAAGAGCTGCAGTTGCTGCCAGTTAGGCACATGTAGTCATTTGGGTGAGAGCAAAGACCAATGCCCTGGTGAGGAGATTACCCTACTATAGTGTGATGGTCGGAGGTGTCACAGGACTCCAGGACTAAGCACAGCTGCCCCCAAACAGTGGAAAAACCCCTCCTTCCTAGTGTAGATGCAGACATTTCCAGGGTTAATTGCCTAAAGCCTTGAATGCATAAGGCCTTCAAGGGCCTTAATGGATCCAGAACCATAATTTAACTCAAGAAAAAGGGTCCCACCTTTTGACAGTGCAATTTTTTTTTCAGAGTTTGTCCAGTTGTTTTTTTTTATTAATTTTTATTGAGCTCTACATTTTTTTCTGCTCACCTCCCTGCCTCTCCCCTTCCCCCTTCAGCCCTCCCCTAAGGTGCCCATGCTCCCAAGTTACTCAGGAGATCTTGTCTTTTTGTACTCCCATGTAGATTAGATCTCTTTTATCTATAAGGTTTGTGCTAGAGAATCACGTAATAGAATTTTTTACAATATTCACTCCCTTACCAATCTCAAAATTTTCCTTTTAGGAAAGGCAAATATTTAGGGTGAACTGCACTCATAAGTATCCTTAGCCTGCTGATTCTCTGGAATATGAGTAGGACATGTCAGTTTAGAGGAACCAGGGGAATAAGATGCATGGGGCACATTCCTGTACACAGGAGCCTTTTTGAGGTCCTCTGGGTGCAGTCTACCTCATGACGTGTGTAGCACTAAGAACTGAAAGTTTTAGTCTTTACTCAATGGGATACAGTGAGCTACTGAAGTAGTAGAACCAGATAGTCATGACAACTCAGCTATCAAAGCCAGGCTTGGACAAGGTACACAGTGACTCACAGACAGGACACTTGTCCAGAGACCATGAGTATATCCACCTATTTGCCAATGTAATTTACAGGCAAGGTAGAATTATATTGGATAAAAATATAAAAATGTGTACACACATATAAACTTACTTAACATATATGTATATAATTTTATACAGTGTTTAAATATGCCATTTACATAGTGTTTGTCATAATTTTGTCATTAACACAATTTACTTGATTTGATTTAAAATGTAAAAGATAATTTTAGCTTTTTTAAAAGTTAGTTTTAAGTTCTATTAATTAGTAAAATTGAAAGGCAGATTGCAGAGAAATGTTTGCATTCTGTTCTAATTTGTAGAAATATGATTTCATTTTCAAACAGTAAAATCAAAATCCTATTGAGTTTTGTCTATTATTACTTCTGTATAGATGTATACTTTGGCCTAATATTGCCTTAGTTTAACCTGATTGATGTACAGACAGACAGTGGTCTGTTCTTAACATTTACTATGTTTTAGCCAATCACAGGCTGTCTATGTTTGGAACCTTGTTCAAGTCCCTAAGACAGAATCAGCCCACACAACTTGGGATGCTCTACTTATAGGTTGTCTGAGTGCCATTTTCCTTTTCTCCTGATAGAGTTCATTTAACTTGCCTTGTGGTTTAATGGAGAATTCCGCAATGTTTGGTCCAGAATCTGTCTGATGAGAAATTCATTGCAAAGCTAAGTAAGAACAAGAAAGACAAATCCGTTATGCTTTTGACATTTAACAATACAATACAGATGACCTCGAGTGCTTTGGCTTTAGTTTAGAATGTGCTACAAAACTCATGTGTTGAAGGCTTTGTCCCTACTTGTGCACTGCTACAAGAGGCACATCCCTTATGACTATGGACCCAGGAGAAGGAAGTCATACAGTTAGTGTGCGCTTTTGAAGGAGCTTCAGGACCCTGAATCATTTTTCTCCTTTCCTTGTCTGTCTGTCTATCATTTATCTCTATCTAATCTATCTATCTATCTATCTATCTATCTATCTATCTATCTATCAATCATCTATTTATAAATCTTTATGTCTGTCTTCCAGTTTCAATGAGCTAAACTATTTCTTCTGCTATGTTCTCCAATCATAATGTTCAGGTCAACACAACCCCCAAAAAATAGAACCAACCTATCATGGTTGAAGTACCCAAAACCAAACCATCATCCAAAATAAACCCATTTTTTCATAAGTTATTTATCTCAGGCATTTTGCTCCAGTAGCAGAAATTTGGCCAATGGAGTGAATAAAAGACAAGTTCTATCTTTTCTATACCCTTTCCTGTAGAGGAATTTATTTATTGTGTACTTTTTTTCATGAAGACGCAGCCCTCATTCAAAGGACAGAACAGATGATAATGACCAACCAGTGACAGGTGCTACACATCTTAGTGGCCTGAGTTCCCTGGGCTAGAATCCTTATTGTATTTGTACTTACAGAAAAAAGTTTCCTAATAAAGGGCATTAACTAAGCTATCTTAGCACTGCAAATACAGTCTTAGAAAGAGTCCTTGAGGTAGATTTGACCTTCACTTTATAGATGAGAAATCTGATCCGTCTGTCTAACTCTTTGATCTCATAACTTTCTAACATGAATCTCAATGGAAACCTATATAATACTGCAGAGAGTGAAGAGCAAAGTGTGTTTCACTTCCATTTTAATGCACAGTGCAAACTCATCAACCCAAATAATCCTATAAAGGATGAAAGTACTTCAGTCAGGGAGCCAGGCTTGCATCAGGACCTCCAGATGTTTCCTAGGACTCGTAGGATGGATATATTTCTTTAAATCCAAAACAGGGGAAAATAACAACTGAACAGAAGTCTCAAATATTCAGCCAAAGAAATAACAAGTAGCCTTGCACCAAGAGCGCGGAATGAAGAAGAATGACAAGAATATGTAAGCACAATAGACAACATAATCATTTCCATTTAGAAAGCTAAAGAACCAACAATAACAACTCAGAAAAACCACCATTGTAAAGGACAAAGCAATGCAAAAGATAAATCAAAAAGATTTCACAAGTAAAATGAGTCCTAATGCACAGAGCGGGGAGAGAGCCTCCTGAGGAAGGCTTGGATTTCAGAACTAGAGGGTGTGGAGGTGGGATGATGTGAGCTTTCCTGGGCAATGACTGAGTAGGCAGATCTGCACAGTGGCAGGTCCTCTGTGCACACTGGCAGAGGCATGCACGAGCTCCCTTACCTCAGGAAGAGCTGGTCTGTGACTCTGGGCCTAGCCAGCTGCAGCTAGGTTAGAGCCTAAGGAGCTAGCTTATCAACTAATTTAATTATAACAAGGCAAGATGTGAAATATAAGAACAATAATGAGAGGTTAACTCTGAGACTTTTATTACTTCTTTGCATTCTCCTCTTCTTACTTTGTCAGAAAGTGTTCACATAACTCATCTCAGAATCCAGGGCTTAATTTAGTAAGGGAAACTGAGTTGTTTTGATGTGAGAAAAATGACAAACAGAGAAAGAAAAGAATATCAGTTTCACATATAATAGCCATCATTTGGATAAATGTCATGATGAAGCAACTTAGAGGAGGAAAAGGTGTGTTTCATCATATATGTGCAAACAATTCAGTCCCTCACCTTGGGAACTCAGAGTTGAAACGGAAATAGAAACTATGAAGAATGCCTCTCTCTCTCTCTCTCTCTCTCTCTCTCTCTCTCTCTCTCTTTCTTTTCCTGACTTTTTAATCTCAATTGTTTCATATCTTGGGCCTAAAGCCTAGGGTTAATGCTACCTCCAGCGGATGGTGCCCTCCTATGCCCACCAGTCATTCATGAAGGTAATCTCTCAGAAACAGCTTAACCTGAGATCTCGCAAAGACATGTTCACGGATCAATCTGAGGAAATTCTTTAACTGAAATTCTTTCTTCCCAGCTGACTCTTGTTTGTAATAAATTGACTATAAGAACTTGTTAGATCCTAGCATTGGTAGCCCATGCCTTGAATCCCAGCACTTAGGAGGCAGAAGCAGGAGGATCTCTGTGAGTTCCAGGACAGATAAGAATATTACACAGAGAAATCCTGTCTTGAAATGCCAAAAACAAATCCAGACAACAACATTAACAAAATGAATCAGGACTCTACATCCCTTGTTAACTTGATATGTAACCACACGCTGCTATTCTATAACTTTTCATTTCTTATTTGTTCCCATGATCTCATGTTTAAGTTAATATCATATTATTATGTACAGTGCAACATCAACAGCCCCACCTTGTTTAGAAAGTAAATGCTATAAAGATTTAATATATCTTTAAAAATCCAAAGCCTCTCAATTGGTGACTTGTGTAAAATCAGAAATACATCCTTTCCTATTCCCAAAGAGAAGAACTAGGGCATAGAAAATCAGATTTAATACAAACCAAAGTCTATAAGTAGAGCTCCATGTTTGAGGTCTTACAATTTTCTGAGTTCCAACAGACTTTGCCTGTCCCACCTCACCGGCTTTGCCTCTACAGGGCACAAAGCTTGACTCCCAGCTCCACTCCATGCCTGCTGCTGTCTCTGCCGGGTATCTCAAGGTATTAGAATCTCCATACTCTGCAGTTCCCTTTGCAACTGGGGCTTTGCTTTCACCAGTGCCCATTCAGGGCCTCACTGGAGGGGCTCAACCCTGTCACGAGGTGCCAAGTCTCAGTAGCACCCCTATAACTCTTTCTTCTCTTAAAGACTACCACAACACTATTACCCATGATCTGTAAAGTTCTTGTGCCAGCTTGGTAACCTGGGTGCATTTAAATTGAGTACTGAATCAGAGCAATATCTCCTCACTAAACCAATGAAGCACAGAAAATTTACAACTCCATTATACTGGATTCTTACTAATCACACCGTTTCTTCAGTCCCGGCTGGCTGGTGTTCATTGTCACGGTAAAGCACAGGTTTTACTTCAACTGTTATGGTGTCTTCTTAATCAAACTCCATTCCTCAGCCCCAGATAGCAAGCAAACAGATCTTTAATCCAAAACACCACACAAACGACCTTCATAAAAACCTTTTTACTCCTCCAGAAATTTATAACCCGGGCCTTCATTGTCTGCATTTTCTTTGATATTATTATCAGCTAATTCTTCACAGAACAGCCCATTAACTTTTGAAAACTCACTGGACTTTCTAGCCCAAATATCCAGAAATCTTCCACCTTTCTCCTACCACACAACCCAAAGCAGAGATGCATTGCTGGGTCCACCACACCAATGTTTCAATCCTGGTGCCAATTTCTTTTCTAGTTTTGTTTCTGTTCTCTTGATAAACATCCTTACCAAGAGCCACCTATAAGGATGAAAAGTTGATCTTGGCTTATCATTCTAGGTCACACAGTCCGTCATTAGGAGAAGTCAGGGCAGGAACTCAAATAGGAACTGAAGCTGGACCCATAGAGGATATTGCTCACTGGCTTATTCAGCTGGCTTTCTTATACAGCTCAGACCCCACCACCTAGGAATGATTCCATTCACAGTGGGCAGGACCCTCCCACATCAAACATCAACCAAAATGATCTCTCACGAACAGGGCCAGAGGCCACTGTGCTGGAGGAGATTTTCCATTTGAGTTTTCTCTTCCTTGTTGCCTTTAGATTATTTCAAGTTGGTAATAAAAACTAACCAAAATTTGTACATAAAAGCACATATGTGTATATGTGTGTGTATGTATGTAGGCTACGGATACTGTACTGGGGAATTAATATAATATAAGGAAAACTCATACAAAGCTGCTAATAGGACAAAGCCTTGAAATTCATTAATTACTCCATCCCTAGGACTGAATGTGATGATACAATGTTCAACAAAACAAAGAAGGTTAACACCCTTTGTGTCAATGTAACCAATAAAGATTATCTCTCTTTGTATCAAAGTAACCAAAAGAGGTTAACTCCCTTTGTGTCAATGTAACCAAAGGAGGTTAATTCCCTTTGTGTCAATGCAAAAAGAAGAGACAATTGTTAGACTACTTGATGGTCTATTTTCATAGGCAGGGAGTGCACCAGAGTCTGTGTGTTCTGTTCCCAGTCACAGTGGAGGGATGGTGAGTTTCCTCTCCAGAGCTGTGGAGTTTGCTGGTAACCCCTTTCTGACAGGGAGTGATGCCTCACAATTGTAAAAGATCTTTTTAGAGTGAGGGTTCGACTGACACACTGGAAACATGAGCAGGGGACTGTTGCCTGGAGACTTCCATCCCTTTGTGTGTGGAGGGACCTCCCTGCCTCCACTCCTGCTAGATAAATATTTTTACAGCCATCCGTGTTTTATGATGTGGGTGTCATTATCTTTTGAGTTATGGTCACTGAGAGGTTGATGATGTCTAAATGGATATTATTAGTACTTGTCTGGAGAAACTGCTCTGGGTTATGCTATCTGGGGCTATAGTCTAGGGGGAATAAAACAAGAGAGATAAGAGAATAATGAGGAAAAAAAGGAACAGCTTTCTAGAATATTGCTGTGCCACAGGCAACGCTGCTGACTGCGGATTCTCCCAGTCAGTGATCCTCGGGTGCGGTGACTAAAACATGAAAAATTTGCTTTATTGAAAGTAAGCATAAAGCCCTTCATCTCATTCACAGTGATATTTCATTAGGCAGTATTTAAACAATTGTGCTGGATAACACAGCATTATCAAAAGGAAGATCTTCAAAGGTAAAAGGCTGGCAAATTTCACGAATAATCTCATGTCAACAGAAATTCTCCTCAATGTTTCATCTGTATCGAGAGGTATAATTAATTAAAATGCATTTTAATAAGACAAGTGAAAGATCCAGGCTCCAAACTCCACAATCTGAATTCAGTCATGTGTGCTTATGAACTAGTAGCTAGACCATGTCTGCCTAGGACACTAGTTGCTAGACTGTGTCTGCCTAGGACACTAGTTGCTAGACTGTGTCTGCCTAGGATATATTTTCACCTTTGAACATTTAATGAAAGGTTATAATTAATTGAAAACAATGCCATCATTACTCCTGAAAAAGTCAACATTCCAAATGAAAATATTGATGACTGTGGCAGAAATATCAGGTATACAAGGACAAAGTCCTGAGTTTGAATCCTCACAAAAATAATCCTTCAGCTGGGATCGCACTCCTTGGATACTGAGTTCTCTGAGCAGTTATAGGCTGTGGTGATTGTTATGAAGCAAGAGAATAGAAGAGAGTAGAGGAAGGGGTAGAAGGAAGGAGGAGGATGGAAGAAGGGGGAAGAGGGAAGAGGAGAATAAACCCCCTCTCTCCCCACCCTTCACTGCTGGAATGATAAGACTAAGAGAAGTACTTTTCTGGAGTTATCACTGCCTGCTGTTCCGTTCTAAATCTACATACGCTGAGCTGGGGCATTTTATTTCTATTACTGCAGGGAAAGGTGGGCCAAACTGTCTCGCTAATTTTTCATATCACCCTCTGTGTCCCTGTGTTTCCCACTTCTCTACAATGTATTTTGCAGATAGGTTTCCTGTATCCCATGCTGACACTGAATTCCCTATGTCACCAAGATGGGCCTTTCCTTTCTGATCACTCTGTCGTTTCTATCTGAGTGCTAGAATTGCAAACCTTCCCCTTCATGCTGGATTTGGATGTCATGTGACGGATGGCACCCACAGCTTCCTGAACCCTGAGCGTGTTCTTCAGCAGAACCACACCCCATCCCTCACCCCCAGTTAACTTTAAACCATGTGTTCTAGCTTCAACCTCTACCCAGGTTTCCTATTCTTCCGTTTATTGCCCATCCCTCTCATAACCAGTGACTACCCCTGAGGTTTTCTGAGGGTTTCTAAGCTATAGATAAGCGCATAGCTTCCACCTGGTTACCCAGTGTCAAATCTAAGAGCCTTCAGTTAGATTAATTTACCAAGCACCAACCAACCCTAGAACATGTCACAACTTGCTATATGGTGGCTATCTGGGTATCATTTTAAAGTAACAGTCTGAAGACAAACATCAGCCTAACAAATTTTCTGCTGTCTCTGTTAGGCTTCTTATTTCTGGGGTGTCTTGGTTTCTAAGTGGTACAAGAAGAGGAGGAGGCAGCCTGCGGATCAGTGCAATATGTTATGGTGAACAAAAACAATAAAACTATCATAATTGAAACTGTAATGAAAACGCACTTCCTTTAAAGAGTACAGTTCGGTATATCAAAGTAGCTGGAAGTAGCGGTGATTGTGGATCTGGAATGTATAAATCAATATGTACTAGATAGACTTTCTGTATTGAGTCCTTCCGCATACCTTATGCCAGTACACGCTGAGAAAGTAATCTGCCCTCCCCGTCCAAGTCTGCCATGTGCACTGTCACTGGCCGTGCTGACAGGAACTGGCTACCTTGTAAGGAAGATGGTAAAGACTGTGAAAAATATTTAATAAATTTTAAATGGCTACTATGTAATATTGCTTTTCCTCCATTATTATACTATTAATTTTGTGGGGAGTGGTAACTAATGAAGCAAAACAAAAATACATTTATATCCAAGATATTGGGTGACCAAGAGTGGAGACTACAGACAAAATGGGGAAGTCGAGAAAGCATACCCCAGAAATTAAAAAACAAAACAAAACAAAACAAAACAAAACACCACTATGGTGTAACTCACTGGCCTCATCTACCCGTGGTGTTCATTTTAAGTCTATTTAAAAAACAGAATACTCTTGCTAGGATCAATCTCTATCACTTCCATTTCTAAGAGCATATCATTGAAAGTTATTAATAGAATTTTCTCCTGACCCAAATGCTACTTTTGGGTGAGCACGACGAATGTTCAAAAAAAGGGTCTCCTGGGGGTCCCTGCACATTTGAGTGCATAGCTCCCAAGATATGTGTAAGCACACACCCTTGGTGAAGAACGAGAGTTCATCAGGTGCGGGTGAAGGCATGCACAGTTCCTCGTGAAAGAGGGACATATACGTAGCAAGAGATATACCACTGGATCTTTATGGCTTCGGAACTATGGAGAACAGGCAATATTTCCTTCCCTACATTTGACAAGGGGAACTCGAGAGCTGAGATAACAGGGCTGGCTTCCTTTAGATACCTTTCCTCCAATCAGTGAGGTAAGTATGGAAGAATGTTTTCATTACTTATTACTTATTTGTAAAATCATAAGAAGAATTAACATTTTAAAAGGGGGAAGTTGGGGCTGGCAGTGCAGTCTGAAATACCTACCTTGCATGCACAGGACTCTGAGTTCAGTATCCAGAACCACAGTAAGATAGTGTTAGAACATGCTTATAATCCTAGGGCTGGGAATGTAAGAATAGAAAAACCATGGGGCTTACTGGCAGACAACCTAGAATCCTTGGTGACTTAGAGGTCATTAAGAGACCCTATCTACAAATACAAGATTCCTAGTGCCTATAGGACAACACCTGAGGCTGGCCTTTGACCTACACACACACACACACACACACACACACACACACACACACACACACAGAAAGAGAGAGACACAGAGAGAGACAGAGAGGAACATGCACCTGTGTATACACATATTTCCATTCACACATATAAAATTATTAAAATAACAATATAAAAACAAAACTTTCATTGAGATAAGTAAGAAACAACTCATGGGCCCTTTAACCTGGTACTGCTGGAGTAGGTAGGTGGTCCATAGTAGGATAAAACTCAAGACAGAATCTGAAGGCAGACTCTTTGAAGGTCCACATGGTGGCAGCTGGCATCTCTACTCTGATCCATGACTCTATATCACATTTGAAACCCCATTATCTAAATAGCCATTGTATATGAAACAGGAGAGCTGACATAGGTTCTGCTGAACATGGATCCTGTTGGCCAGCTTTGCCCGTCCTTGTGCTCAATTCTCTCTGTCTTACCCAGAACTGAAGGCCAGTTCACAATTCACCTGTGTTGAGTGGTGTCTCACACATTTGGGTACTTTATCCACAAATAAGTCTTCTGAGTCAAACCTAACACAGAGTCCTGGGCTCATGAGTCTTACTTGCTACACCAGGTCTGAGGTGTGAAGTAGGAGGCCACACACTCAAACACTGAGACTGTCGATGCCTACTCAATGGACCCATTCCCTCTCCCATGACCACATGACCAGGGAACCTCAGCTGCTCTGTAGGAATGACACAGCGCATGAGGAGCTGAAAGACACAGGGAGAGCTCTAGTCCATTAAAACCCATGGAGGAGGCACCTATCAATCAATTAAACACAAACCAGGAACCTAGAGAGTAGTGGACAACCAATAGGCATTTCTGTGCTTGATTTTCAGTGGACAAATGCCTGCAATTCTCTTTCTGTTACTCACAAATGGTGGTCCAACAATGTTCTGGAAGGTTTCTGGTACAAGGAAAGAGATATCAGGGTACAGCCCACATGTGGCTAGGCCACACTCTGACATGTGTCGAGCTGTGTTCTGGCTCAACGTGTCTGTCAGACTTTGTCCTTCTCATCAGCCAGCATAGAACTGCATGAGCACTTCAACGAATGTCATAGTGAGGTGGAAACTTAGTGCTATACATCCCTGAGGTCAGGACAGATGCTGGAACTAAAGTTCAGAAGAATAATCTCATGAAATAAATAACTATGAGTCATTTAAGTTCTGTCTCTTGGGTAGAATTCTCTTTCTGAAATACATGGACAGAAATGATCCAATATTTTTGTTAATAAGCAAATCTGAATGAGTAAAGACGTTTCTATAATTCATTTAAAAGATACTTTATAGTATGTTGATTTTTATAGAAAAAAAACATGGAAGTTTTATTTTTAGCACAATGATTGCTACATATTCTCCATGTCACAACATTTGAAAATTTATTCTTGGTAGAATTAAACTCCAAATTGTTAAAAGTTTTCTGAAGGAAATTATATTACTATTTATTAAGAAACACAAATGGCTACCCTCAGTAGTGACACCTTTGTGGAAATTTCCTCAGTGTACCTTTTATTCTCTGTGAAAAGGCCTCAGCTTTGTGGTTAACACTGATTTCATGGGAAGGCAGTGGCTGGGTGATTGCCAGCCTCCGCAGTCCACGGGTTTTTCCTTTGAGACAGCTTCAGTGCTACGGACAGTGCAGAGACTCAGATACAGCTGACACAGAGCACAGTGTCCCCTCATGTTCCTGCTCTGAAACACAGTCACATGCTCAGTAGGAACCAGGCTGTGCTGTTTACACTATCAATTTACAAATGAGTCCAGGACGAGGTCCCTGAACCAAAGAACCTGGGGACTGCACTCAGGGAGAGGATATAAATCCTGGATGCCAAGTCTGGATGCTCCTTCTAGAGCGGGAGACTGGGGGCACCTCGACAGGATCTACAGTCATTTCACACACACACACACACACACACACACACACACACACACACACACACACACATTTCCCATGTGATCTTAGACCTTGATTTGTTGACCACATTAAACATCACCAAGTCAATTTTTTGACAACCTAAGTTTATCATTTTCAGTCATAATCATTACAGGATGAACCTGCACCCCCCAGTTAATTTCAGTTTACTGCTTAGAAATATGAACAAATAAAACATGGAGTGAACATTCAGGAAAAAATATCAGCCAAGGAACACATTGGAGAAGAGAGTGAAGATCCTGGGAAGAGAGACAGCACTGAGCCATTCTGGTCACCAGACAGGAATGGAATGGTTTATATGAAATCATTTGTTGGAGACTGGGGACGTTCTAGAAAACGAAGTGCAGTGGTCAGTATAGGAGGGGGTCATGGCTTGGAGACATAAAATCATGTCTGAAATGGTGTCATTTTTAGCATCTTTCTTACAATGCTTTGATAGTCACTTTCCTCCACCCTGTGTCTTTCATACTGAGGCTGTGGGCCATGTGATGTGTAATGCCTTTCCAGAACACCTTGTAATTGACAGATAGAACTTCCAATTAGTCTAATCACTAGTGCTAATGATTCTGATTTTTTTAATGCATGTAAATATGCCAACTTCTAAAGAAGCCATCTAAATATCAAGGAAATAACAAAATCATATTCCAGATTATACTTTTCCCTTCTTAAACAAAATCATCTTTTTGAGTTTGTGGGATGAATTCGACTGCCCATCAAAGAGATGAAAGAGAGAGAGAACTCTGCTGGATTCTCTAAGTGAGTCAGGGGTGGGGTGGCCTACTTTGAGCACTCCCGTGAATGAATGATCTTTGATCATAGGCAGCTGGTTCTGGACTGAAACTGATTTTCAGCTGCTTCACACAGAGTCAGATGTCTTTAAATGTAAAGATGTAAAACAGTCATAAATTATTTCAGTGTGATGTCAAAACAGTGAGTCACAATACGGCAACTATTTAAAAATATTAACTTTCACTTTCTATTAGGAATGCAAACGCTCTGGAAGCTTCGTGTAGCAGCAACCTGCTCTGATGAAAATGCTAAGTAGGATGGGGTGTGAAGGGTAAGTTTCACCAAAGGGACAATGGGTCAAAACAGGAGACAGTCTGAGTTGCTCTGGGTCTGAGTTGCTCTGGGATGGAGCAATGTGAAGGATGTATGCAGAGACCTTGACCCTTCCCCACTCTCTTCCCGTTAACTGAGCTTGCACAGAGCACTGCTCACCTGCCCCCACATACTCCAGAGATCTAGGAGGAGAGAGAAGAAGGCCCTAGGTCTTTCCAGGAGGAAGTAGCTAAGGTGGCATCTTTGGGCCCATCATGTTAGAAGAGTCAAGGTCCAAAGTATGAGGTTGTAACAGAAGAAAAGAGAGGAAAAGAAAAACATGTTAGAGAGGCCACCATGCAGGACAGAACCCTTTTGGAGGAGCAGAGCAATGGGATGTATGTGTGAACACAGCTTAGACGGTAGCATGGTCATGGGCAGTGCAATCACAAGTGAGTTTCATACAGGGAGACAAAGCCATGTGAAAGCAAAAACAATCGGAGTTGTTAGCTGGTGCTAAGGAAAACAGGGGACGGATGCAATGCAGCCTTGTTCCTCAGCCATGTCAAACCATAACTAGCCCAGTAAATTCATGACCCTCATAGTGAGGATAATGATGGTGCCCAGTCTACCTGAAGACTCCCCACTCTTTCCTTATTCAGGGTAGACAGATTTTGCTGCTAACCTTTCAGGAGAGGCCCACAGTGCTCAGCATCACCTGCATCTCCCTGCTCTCTCCCTTTTGAGCTTTGCATCTCATAGAAAACCCCTAGCCTGTGAGGCAGGCTCTGCTCTTCATCTTCAGGTATGGACAAAGGGCCAACATACAGTTTAACCACTCTTCAAGGGTGTGTTTATTTCTGTTGCCCTCACAACAGTCCATGTACTGAGCTGTGTTTTAACTTTTTCCCAAAGGGCGTATGAATGTCAGAGTGTGCCCAGTGGCCATCTGAGAGCCATCTCCCTGCAGCTTTGGGCATTGTGTCTCACCTCAGCAGCTGTCTCCTGCACAGCAGCATAAAGAGACCAGAGTGGAGGCATGCAGGCTCTGTCCTTTAAACTTCACAGGGGGATATACGCCAGCATTAGCTGCCAGTTGGCTCCACTGCGTTGTCTGGTTTAGGGCAAATTGTTGTTTTAGAAGAAATACAGAGATGCTCTCCTGTGCAATTCTGCATGTAAAAGCCTGGAGTTGCCACTGCACTCTGACAGAAAAGAAAATATGCAAAAATACAAGCCCATTTTTACATCTTTCAGAGTGGTGTCTCAGGGCATCTTGCAGTACTTGACATTGGAGAAAGAGAGGACAAGAGGGCGGGACAGTTAGGAGCAGAGACTCACAAGCACAGATCTCTGTAGGATCCAGAGCAGGGAGAGACAGAGATGCGCTGTAATCGATGAATTGCAGCAGACGCGGTCTGGAGAAATCTAAGACATGAAACTCCAGGCTAGCAGGAGGCCTGCGTGTACTAACCACTTCAGCCCCAAAGCTCTGCCAAGTTCACGATAAATTTAAGAGCAAAATTTATCTTCTGTTTTCAGTTTCCAGGGGAAAAAGGAATAGCTTTTAACCATGCTGGGACATTTTGGTATTCATACCAAGTTCCTCCAATTTTACCGAGCACCAAAACTAAGCAGACATTATAAGGAAATCATAGATGATCTCCTGCCTGAACGTACGTGTGAAAATATACTATTCAGTATAATCTTGGCAAAATAATTGCCATGATGCATTGGGATCCCACAGCGACTTCCTGTGGTTTATTCAGGCTGTAAAAGGCTGGTCCAGCATTCAGAAATCAATTAATGCTCTCCTCTCATCAACTGTCAGAATAAAGATTACAAAGCACGTGGCCACATTAACTGATGTTGAAAAGCATTAGCTGAATCACAGCCTTTGTCCACTAATATCTTACTAGTCATAACTGCAGAAAAGAAAAGCACAGTCTCATTGATAAGAAACCCACAGCATCTTTGAAACCAATGTGAGGAATAAGTCAAGTTGCCCCCCTTTAATCAGTTTTAATCATTTTAACAAATGCAATAAGACAAGAAAAATAATCTCAAGCTTAAGGAAAGAATAAAGTAGTTAATTACTGAAGGCGAGGGAGTAGTCTGTTGAAATTACTATGAAGTGAACAACAACAACCATAACGCTTTAGAATTAGGAAGCAACTACATACAGCAACGTCAAGGAACAAAATGATTAAAGAACCAGCAGATTGCCTACATGCCCGGAAGGAGGAAGTGTGGTTTGGAAACCACAGAATGATTTGTACCATTGATCTGGAAATGTACTTCTTAGCCACAAATGCAAGAGAATATCTACAGAATTGGATGAGGCACACAACAAAACTGAAGGGGAAAAAGTAAAAAATGAAGAGTAAAGACAACATTGGAGTAAATCTCTCAAGGACACTGGAGACATTGGATGAATCAGAAAGTTCTTAGTTATACCAGGGGCACAGTTCATGAAAGGACCAAGTGGGAAGCTAGGATTTTCTAAGCTTAAAAACAAACAAACAAACAAAAAACAAAACAAAAAAATAAAACTTGGTCTTCAACAGACAATGCCAAGAGATTGTGAACTTCAGTCACCTACTGAAGAAAATAATTGCAAAGGTCATAGCTAATAAAAGAATTATATGATGTCCAAACATATAAAATTATTTAATATCAGAATTAAAATACAAATATCTAAGTACTAAGTGACCTTAAAATCTTAACCTATTTTTAGTAGAGAAGATAAAAAGATGTCATATAAATACATAAAAGCACGTTTGCTATTGCCATCAAATAAATACAACTTTTCAGAAAAAAAAAATAAGATACCATTACACACCTATCACAGAGAGGGCACTCTGCACTGGCCAGACTGAATGCTGACTGGGAGATGGGTTCTGCTAACTCACATTTGCTGGTGAGAAGGCAGAATTCTCACTTTAGAAAACTGAATAATGGTTGCTCTTAAAGCTAGGAACAGATTTACCATGAAATGCTGCAGTCAAGATCTGCATGATTTGGAGCATTTACCCAACACAATGGGAAGGGCCTGCCCACACAGAACCTCGGCACAGACATTTAGAGCAGCTATATAACTACCTGTCCAATGCTGAAGCTGCTAGGCTGCCCTTCAGGAGGTTACTGGAGACGTGAACTGTAGCTCACCCAGACAGTGGACTATCAGTTATCAGTAACAAGAAATGAGCTCTCAAGTCATGAAGAGATAGGGCTGGACCTCAGATACTGCCGTGACTGACAATGACCTCCAACATAACCGGTTCTGGAATCACCCAGGAGACCAGCTTCTGGATGTAGCTCCAAGGGAGAGTCTAGATTGGGGCTGAAATGGGATGAAGCTCCCTAAGTAAGGATCATTCCATGGACTGGGGTTCTAGACTGAGTAGAACACAGGAAGCAAGCTGAGTACCAACCTTTATCTCTGGCTTCACGAGAGCAGTAGCTACGTGACAGACTGCCTGAAGCCCCTGCCTCCACAGCTTCCCTGCTGTGACACCCTGTACCCTTGAGCTGCACACCAGAAGAAACCTCTCCTTCCCTTGTTTCTGTCAGATGCTTTGTGATATCTGCCCAGATCAGGGAACTCTTCAAAGAAAAGTAAGTTCAATATGACCCTAGAAACTAATTTAAAGCCAGGGTGGGCAGACTGCGGTAGAACTGGACTAGAGTCTCTCTGGGGACTATGTGACTCAGACCTTGGTTGTTTTTACTTTTCAGTGGGGGAAAAGCTATTTCCTAAGAAAACACAAACTGGGCCAAGAGCAAAGGTGGCTGAACAGCAATGCAAGTTATAACAGTCCAGACTCAGTCCTTACAAACAAAAACACTCCATTAGATTCGGTAACTTTTCATTCTTATGGAAAATTTCCATGCTTAAAAAAAGAAAAGAAAAAAATTGTACTGTTTTCTACATATTTTCAAATGACTTACAGAAAACCTTTTATAAAGAAACCCTCTAGCTTCGGCTCTTTGGCTACAATCTTGCCTCGGCTTAGCGGTTCCTTCTTTCCTGGGATTGTTGAATGATCCACATTGACAGTCTATCTGCAATGTTCTAGATTCTCCAGCAGGGAATGGGACTATAGGCAGTGGCCACAGTACTCATCTGATGTGGTTCACATATGGAAAGGAAGGGAGGGAAGAAAGGGAGGGGGGAGGGAGGGAGAAAAGAAAGAAGGAAGAAAGGAAGGAAAGAAGGAGGGAGGGAGGGAGAAAGGAAGGAAGGAAAGAAGGAAGGAAGGAAGGAAGGAAGGAAGGAAGGAAGGAAGGAAGGAAGGAAGGAAGACCTCTGCGAATGAGAAGTGGTCATACACTGTATGGCCTGCCAACAATGAAAAGCACAGGTTCTAGGGACCATAAGCCAGTGGTAGAGAAACCCCTCTAGTAAAGGCAGCCAGTGCAGCTTTCTGAAGTCAGTCAGTACCTGAATTGAATCCACAAGAACCTCTGGAATTCTGGGTTTCATGGAATGTGAGGATTAATTTAAAAATTCGCATATTTATTCAAAACTGAAACAGAGAAGCCCAGGGATTTCAGACATCTAAATCCTTCCCATAGCAACAGGAACAAAAGTAAAATTGAGCCTTTGAGGCAGCCCCTGATGAAAGCCAGATCCCTCCTCTACTACTGATGGGCCTTCGTGGTTGAGTCATGTAAATGGAAACAGTCTTTCTGTAGGCTGAGAGCCATCCACTCATGGCTCCTCTGGCACCAGCCTCAAGTTGGTACAAATCCACTCAATCCAAAAATCGCCCAACTAGAAGACTTTTAGCCAGTTAGACCATGTTTATTCTGCACCTTGTAAAGTCTCAAACAACATCTGTTATCAGTTGGTTAGACAGGGGGTTCCTGCCTGTGATACTATTAGGAGCTCAGGTGTACCCCCAGATCAGAAGCAGAAATCCTTAGTACTCGAGGAAATCAGCAGGTGTCAGGATTTTGGGGAAGTGCTTTAGAGAGACAATTGAAGACAGTTGAAGTCATCTGTCAGTGGGAGGTAGGGTACTTAATCCAGGATGATTCCTGCCCTTACATTGTAAGATGATCAAAACACACCATCTGCAAGTCAAGGAGAGGCCTCAAGAGGAACAAATCCTGTGGGAACCTATCATCAGATTCCCACATACTGAGACATGACAACTGTGGTCACATCCAGCCTAGGCTACAGGCTACAGCCTTAGAGATAAATCCACTCATCTCCAGGGTAATCTGGGGCAGATTCTGAAGCCTACATGCCCAAGAATGTGACAAGTCTCCTCAGTGGCTTTGTAACCCAGGGTGAGAGTCCCCTGTGCCTTGACCCCAACATCTGAGTTTTAGCCTGTGCTAGCCATGTGGGGTCTAGGCTCTCTTGGTTAAGACCAGGATGCCTGATCAGTACTGTTTCCTCTTAGGATGTTCTTCTAACCCCCAGTCCTGTATGGACACCAGGTGACTTTGCAAATCAATGGCAGGCACCTAGAAAGCTCCCTGTATAGATGTTGGTTGATAAACTCAAGCAAATACACTATCAGTCCAAGGAGTAGTTAATAAGGTTCTTTTGTTTATTTTCAGCATGATACAGCAAAATTATTCCCTTTTCCATAGTTCAAGTCTGAGTGAAAATATCACAGTTTTACATTTATTTATGTGTGTATGTGTGCGTGGGGGAGGGAGTATAGTCTATGTGTGAAGATCGAAGGGAAATTTCTCTCCTTCCATCATGTGGGTCCCAGGTACGGGACTCACTTAGGTACCCTCTCTGCTGAAACAACCTGGTGAAAATTTAAAAGTTTACTAAAGATGTGGGCTTTATCACTCCAGATCATGACTTTAGTGTACTATCTTTTCTAACTATGGGAGCTGAAGACTTCCATAAGAGAAGAGAAATGGAATGTATCAGATGCAGTCAAGACTGAAAAACTAATCATCCCTATCTCAATTATTCTGTACCCAATTGTGAATAAAGAACTTAAGTTTATGTTTTGACTTTTCCAAAAGTCAAAGATTGTGCAAATGAAATAGAAATAAAAACAAAAAGATGATGTGGGCCTCCATGACCAGTTCAGAAGACACACTATAAAGTAGTCTGTCAGCAAATGGCTTCAGAGGAACACAGTACGAACAACACATCCTGAGAGCCCATCTCTGAGAACTGACTTTCTGGTCACTAGATTCTTCTCAGTGATGTTGGCAGCCTACCCATTCAAAGCACTTAGAATTAAATGCCTCACTTCCAAAGTAGGAGTCTGAGGGTTCCATTTCAGTGAGTTGTGAAACACAGCGGGCTACCTAGGAAATGCCCTTGTCACAGCTGCCTGTGACATGGGGAACGTTTAATTCATACCAACTTCTAACTCCTTTTACTTTCCATTCTAAAGATTTTTTAATTGTAAGTACCCTATGCCTATAATAATTCCATAGGCATGACAATCCCTTAAGCATCTAAAGGGCTAACATGTTATTGAAACTGAACAATTGGGGGTTCATATCTGTAAATATAAAACATAGTAAATATTTTAAAATCCTGTTTATAGAAGGAAGAGGTGAATTCAGCGCTTCGGAGTCAGCCTGAAACATACATAACAAAATGAAAGCTTAATATAACTATGAAAACCAACGGATGTTTGCTGAATACAGAAGCTGCACATAGTCTGTATAAAACAAACAGGACCTTATTTGCCTTCTCCAGGCATGTGCAACTCTTGTATGCTTTATTGTCATTCAAATAACTATGATAGAATTTGAGTTTCAATTCATGTCGTATTGATTGCCATTAAATTGATGTGTGCGCTGTTACGGGGAGAAAATCACCACGTAGCTCACTCCTTGCTAGAATATCGAGATGTCTTAAAATCATACAAAAATTTTGTGAAACATTCTGAATTGAGATTTTATTTTATTTTTTTGCAGCAGATATTACTTCACAAAAGACAAGCTGACAGGGTTGACACTAATGCTATTCATGCAGGTGGGCGTCCTGAATCATGTTGCCGTGAACCTGATGCTTCCATACTCTTTACAATAGAGACAGCAAAGCAGCAATGATGCCCTATAGCAGCCAGGGTCAGTGGGGAGGTGGCACGGAGCGTCACACCTTCAGAACAAGGAGACCATCCTTCAACTCAAGGATGACCTCCAGTGTTTGCTCCTTCTGCCTCACTGTCTTAAGTATTGAGATTATAGGCATGTGAACTGGTACATACAGTGTCAGGGAGCAAACCCCAGACTTCAAACTGGACAAGAATGCTAGCATCTGAGTTACATCCCAATACTGCATACTCATTTTTGAAGGTGTAAGAGAGCCAAAAAAGTGTTGTTTTTTTTTTTCATTTGACAACCTTTGGTAACTTCATATGCCTAAATAGAACTGAGATAAATTACAGAAAACTAATTTTTGTCATAGTCTAAAGATGATAAGTATTTACTCTTCAGATATGAATGTTTCTAAGATCCAGGACCAAGAGAGCTAATGCCAGGCACAACACTTGTCTGTACTTTCTCTTTGGCTTCCTATAATTCATCATTTACCATTGCCATACACAAACTTTTTCGGCTTTCACAACCCCAAGAATCCAGGTCCAGAAATGTAGCGGTGTTTTCCACCCCATCATAGTGTTTATGAGCTTAATAATGTTGTCTTTTGTAGCGTCAGCTCATGGAAACTTTGCCTCTTGGTCCTTATGGTTCCATGATAAATATGTCTGCCAGTACTTAAGATTGGTTTATTCCATTATACAATTCATGCCTAGTGCCTATATGACAAGCCATGGAACTCAATCAAATATCTCTTGAACAAATGATGGGTGATTGGCCATAAGGTTCACTGAAAAAAAAAATTGTAAAATAAAATAAAAATGTAAAATAAATTATATATATATATACATACATACATACACTGTGAAAATATATATCCAAAAGTTATTACTTGCATAGTGAATTGAAAAGACTTAAGGCACTAGAAAAATTCTCACAAACCCACAAGGATGACCATAGATATGGCTCTAAGCAATAGTGCAGCGAGTACCTAAAATGTCCTTCCCCTGTAATCAGATTAATGTTGACCTTAATTGTCATCATAGAAGCTTCGCTCAGTAACTGATGGAAGTAGATGCAAAGAACCACAGATAAGCACTGGGCTGAACTCCTGGAGTCCAGTCATAGAGAAGGAGGAACGATCTTATGAGCAAAGGGACCAACCCCCAGAAATAGCTGACCCAAGCTAGTGGGAGCTCATTGACTGGGAGTCTGGACTGATATCTGGGAAACTAGTATAAGATTGAACTAGGAAAAAGAAAAAAGAAAAAAAAAATAACCACAGCAGAAGCTAAAAAAAAAAAAAAAGATTGAACTAGGCCCTTTGAATGTGGGTGACAGTTGTGTGGCTTGGGCAGTTTGTGGGGCCCCTAGCAGTAGAACCAGTGTTTATCTCTAATGTCTGAACTAGCTCTTTGGAATTCATTCTCTATGGAGGGATACCTTGCTCGGACTAGAAACAGGGACAGGGGGAGGGGGAGGGCTTGGTCCTGGCTCACGTGATGTGACAGACTTTGTTGACTCCCCATGGGAGGCCTCACCCTCTCTAAGGAGTGGCTGGGGAGTGGGGTGGGGAGGACAGAAGGGAGAGGGAACTGGGATTGATATGTAAAGTAATTTTGTTTTAAAAATATAATAAAAAAGAAAAAAAGGGTCTTATGATATATTGCAGAAGTCCTGGAAATGTCATCATGGGTCTAAGATGGCCCCATGTCCAATCAGAGTTGATCTAGATCTTGTAGGATGAAGGCGTTCACTGGGTTTGGATCTTGGGACATGGATCATTTTTAGAAGAGATATGATGGAACTCTAAAGATCTGATTTTGAAATTGTATCACTCTCTCCTTCCAGAATGGCCCACCATGTGACTAATTCACCAAATGGAAGAGCAACCCACATGTTCTGCATCTGCAAACTCAACCAGCTGGGATAGAAAATGTCATGAAGAATATTACAACTATTTGGAACATGAGTTCACACTTTCCACTCAATTCTCCCTGAATAATAGAATATATAATTATGCAGTGTTTGCCTTGATATAATCTGCATGCATGGGAGGATATACCCAAGAGAATATATGCAAATATTTGTTTCAGAAAATAGGCTTGAGCATCTAATTGGGGAAGAAGGCCAGCCCGATACCAAAGCCCATGATATCAAGAAACAACTGTACACCACAAACCTATTTTTTCATGTATACAGATACATCTGTATGTATATGTATGTTCAGACCATAGGTCAAGGTAGTCTCTTTCTTAGTTGCATATCACATAGTTCATTTTGAATCAGGGCTTCTTCATTGGCTGGAAGCTCACCATTTGCAATAGGATCGGTGGCATGCATCCCAAGAGTCTGTCTGTCCTAATCCTCAATGTTAGAAATGTAACTGCACATCTAATACACGTGGCTTTTACAATTGGATTCTGGGATCTGAATCCAAGCCTCATGCTTACCTGTCTACTGTGCACTTTTGTCACTGAACTGTCTCCCAAGCACCTACATTTATTTATTTTTCTGTATAAAAATATTAACATATAACAAGGAGAATCAGAATGGCAGGCATGGGGTCATGGGACAAGAGACTGGGAAGTCAGAAATGGGCTACCTCTCAAAGCATGAGTCAAGAGAGGCAGTGGGAAATGAGCTAGGTACAGGAGAATAGGCTCCTTAAAGAGTGCTGACGTGCATAGCTACAGGAAATGGCATGCATTATTTGGATTTTATAGAGAGTGATATACCTATTGCATTTATATGGTGTTCTTAAAATTTTGCATTTATATAAGAAAATTCTACCTCAAAGGTTTAATGGATGAAAATTTCCTCCTTGTCTATACAGAAATGATAAATGGTACAAACACACAAATAGGATAGAAAGATCATTTTCATTTCAGTCTCTGATAGACTCCCCCAAAAAGACACAAAGAGAAACAGAGACAGGTAGCAGAGTGAGCAAGGCAGCTTTGCCTAGGTATGTCTCTCAGCTCCTATCCTGAAAAAAAAAAAAAAAACTCTTCATGTCTGTGTATTTGTATGTGTGTTGATGTGTGTGTTTTGTGTAAGTGGGTACCCATGTGGGGGACATGCATGTTTGTATGGAGGTCAGAGGACAACCCCCAGTGTCATTTTCAAAGGCAATCCACACTCTAGTTCTGAAAGAGATGTTTTAGCGGCCTAAAGCACACCGAGGAATCCAGGCTTGCTGCTCAGCAAGCCCCAGAGACCTGCACACCCTCATCTCCCCAGCACATGCCACCGCACCTCCTTCTTGCACACATGCTCTGAGGATCCAATTCAGGCCTTAGAGTTTGCAAGGTAAGCACTTTACAGACGGACCCCTCTCCCTAGCCTGTCCGTGTAATTTTGATAGAGTCCCTAAGAATGGAAGGAAGGTATTGATTGGCAAAGGATAATAGCAGATTCCTGACGATGAGAGGAACACGGGTGCGTGTGCCTAACCTACTGAAGGTTCATGCTAGCTGCAGCACAAGCACAATGGTGGACTTCTGCTGAGGAAACACTGGCTGGGAAGAGTGCCAGGAAAGACGCACCCTAGCACGATTCACACACCACAGGCAATCGGTAAAGATCTCAGGTAGTCCATACCTCAGCCCCCTAGTTTTCAGTAACATTAGACATCAGGTCAAATTAATTAAAGGCAGTTGAGAAAGAGTAGCACTCTACAACCCACGCTGACCTCAAACTCATGGTCCTTCTGTTTCTGCTTCCTGAACACTGAGGTTGTAGGTGTGCACTGTCTTGAGCTGTGGACTTGAAAAATCACAAGAGGCAGGTGTCAGAAAGGTGACAAATGGTTCTTTGCAGATCGGGAGAGCAAGGAAACTACAAAACAGAGTGGCAAGACCTCAAATAGGCTAATAAAACCATATAAATAATCCTTTCTATATAAACAAAGTTCACATGATGATTCTGAGCAATAACTGGCAGACATTCTCTTTAATAGGAAATTACATGACATGAACACTCCAATCACAAGGTTGAAACATTTTCTCTGCTGCCCAGTTGTTCACTGGCCAGGCCACCCCACTTATCCACTGGATTGAGTAAATCATGCTAACTTCCCCAGGTACACCCAACTCCCTGTAGAGGACAGGGTGACCTTCGGTTGTGGAATAACATCTGTGAGGTGTGTAAAAAGCAGAAAGGCGATTCATGGGATGCTGTCCAAGCTGCCCTTAACCATGTTTGCCTATTTGAGGACCCTACAAAGCAATGAACCAGTCTTGTGGTATCTGCTTGATTTGAGAAAAACCTGGAGTGGAGGAGTAAGGAACTTACTGCTTCCTACAGGTGCCAGAGCTGGCTTTCACACAAAGTATGCAGTTTCTCTGGATGCCAAAGAGCCTCAAAATGCACAACTGAAGGAACTGCGGGCTTTCCCTGAATGGAAACAGTCTATGCTATTTTATGGTGATCATATTTTCATGATTGCTTTTGATAATAATGATCTGATCTTTTTCATAATTCAAAAGAAGTGCAAATGTCTCCCATGTTTAGAATCCTATCTGAGCAGGGATATAAAATTATGATCAGAGCTCAGACTATAAAATACCTAGTTTTTATCTTAAATGTTATGTTTGGTGAACATAGTGAGAAGATGCAGATGCAAGTGCACGGTGATCAGCCGCTGCAGCTTCAGAGTGAATACTAAAGATCTTTCCTGTAGGAGACTTTCCTGCCTTTATGTCGTGCATACCCGTCTCTGAGATATAAAACAAACGCTACTGTTATTTATCATTACCAAAATCTTACGGGCTGATATATGACAGTTTTCACACACACACACACACTGAAAAACAGAGAGAGGGCGAGGGGGAGAGAAATGGAGAGAGAGAAAGAGAGAAGAGAGAGAATCCTACCCTATAACTACCACCCACAGGAGAATGGTTTGGCAGTAGAAATGGGCAGGTGTGCTGGTTTATGTCTCATTAACTGACACTAGTTAGAATCATGTAGGGAGAGGGAACCTCATTTGAGAAAATGCTTCCATGGGCCAATCTGAGTGGAACTTTCTTTCTTGATGGTTTGATGCAGGAAGGTGCAACCCACTGTGGGTGGGTCTTGGGGTCTCTAAGAAATGAGGATGAGGTGGATGCAAGGAGTGAGCCAGTAAGTAGTATTTGTCTCTGGCCTCTGCTTCAGTTCCTGCTTCTGTGTTCTTGACTTGGGTTCCTACGCTCTCATTTCTTCATGATTGGCTAAAAGCTGTAATCCA
The DNA here is from genome assembly GCF_014885135.2 of Alexandromys fortis. Lineage (NCBI taxonomy): Eukaryota > Metazoa > Chordata > Mammalia > Rodentia > Cricetidae > Alexandromys > Alexandromys fortis. Next base: position 24,891,602 of record NW_026067909.1, on the reverse strand, counting down.
AATAAACCCCGTTCTCCCCATGTTATTTTGGTAGTGGTATTTTATCCCAGCAATAGATAGTTTGTTCTAAGACAGCAGGTGTAAGACTAGGCTACGGCCCAGGTCTTGGATGCAGGCCAAAGCACAGGTCTCTCAAAATTTAAGGGAATGAACAAATAATTTCACCTTCCCTTATTGTAGAGTTCATAAAGGAAAATGAATAAAATAATCTAAACTACAATTACATCAATGTTATCCACACCCACAGGACCATTAAGCATTCACTCTGCGCATCTGGTCTGCACACTGCCTTTCTGCCTCTCATGTCCTCTTCTGTAGTCCTAAGATGCAGACGACTTCTGAGCCCCTTCAGAATGTGAGCTGTGTGATGTCCTGTCTAGTTCACATCTCCTGACATCTGAGTCTGCACTTCAGGATCTTGAGTTCGATGAGGGGAATCCTGCATGATTTCTTTTAAAAATGAATGAAAAGTGCATGCTATAATATTCCAAGGAAATCAATGCAAAAATTTTAATGGAAGAGAGATTCATTAAGACCCTATATTTGTGGAGCTGTGGTAAGCTGCTGGCTCCTGGGTACGGGAGAGCCAGTTTTCTTCAGAGATGCAGCCACTGAGAGACTACCCTTGCTCTGGTAGATGGTCCTATGTCCATGCTCATGCAGGCAGCATGAAGTAGGCTCAGTGAGCACTGCATTTTTAAATAGTGGGAAATAACATATGAATATGGAAGGAATTGGAAGAGAACAAAAGGGTGTGAACTGGATCCAAATACAAATGCATGGATATTGAATATTATTTAATAAAATATTCTAAAGAATGAAATTTCTGTGTATCTAAATTTGTTATTGTGCTAAAAACAAGTTAATGTCAAGTTGGTAATTCTATAAATTCTAAAAATAAATAATAACAATTTATACTCATAAAAGAAAACCAAATTTAGCCTTGTCTGTCAACCTTTTACTATGCAAAAAAATCAGTGATTGGTATTATGGAAAAATTTGAAACTTAAATAGTAAATACATAAAAGAAACATAAAGACAGCATTAAAGTGAATGAAGGAATCCATTAGTTAACAAGCACCAGTTGGCTTTTTGCTATAAACAGTACTATCCTACACAGTCAGAGAATGGATCATTGCAACAAGCAGATGATTCATTCTGCTCTGTCTGAAACACAGCAGAGAATATACAAGAGTCTCTACCAGTGACCTATCTCAAGGACAATGATGATTCTCCCTGACAGAGAGCAGAGGACACGAACTCAGCAGCTCCACTCTTGAAGCCACAGGATAGCATGAGTGGCAACAGCATAGGATTCTCTGATCTCCCTCTCACTTCTCAGCACTCTGGGCATTATTTCCAATGTCCTATACACTGACCAGCCTAGCCCGTGTCAACAAACCACACAAACTAACCTCATGAAGCCACAGAGATGCGGTTCTTAACTTTCAAATTCCTCCAAACTAATTTAATATGGGTCATCTCGCTGCTAATTTGTTCAAAAAATATCCACGAAAGGTTGGTGAGTCAGGAGGTGGGCTACTTTTCTCATATTCTATAGTGTGTGTGTGTCAAAAATAGAATCCGTTCCTTGGCTGTTACTGTGGACTCCGTGTGCTCCCAATGTCAGTTTGCACAGCCACGCTGTCAGCAATGAGAGCATCTCAGGAGAATGTGACAGCTGGTTTTGTTATCTCAAATTGAAAATTCAATGTCTTCTGTTCAAGAGACCAATTAAGCTACAAGCCAAATTCATCACCCTTCCCACAAAACGGCCCCAGGTCAATGTGCAACATTTTCAAACCATTCCCAAATATCTCTGAGGAAAAAGTAACAGGGTTTTATTCTCCTCCAAAGGAGAGGGATTAGTGAGTTGGGAAGACAGGGTGAAGAAGATGGGGGAAGAGGAGAGAAAGATCTCTTGGGTGAAGTGATTTCTTGATTGAGAGAAACAAGACACAAGAAAGAGGGATATTTATTTACCTTGGTTTGTAGTTAGCTGTGTGACAAATGAGTCTTCTCCAAAAGGAGAAGACCTCCAGTCCCCAAAGTTTCTTGATTCTGACAGAGTGGTCAGCAGCCACTGTTCCTACCAGGAGTAGCGATGCTTTGCATGTTTTTGTTCATTCATTCAGCCATGAGCTAAGGCACAGTAAAGCAATGGAGCCTGCCACTGATCTGTTTGAGGGATACTTAGCCACGTCATTGTCAGTACCTCGGCTCCTCTTTGCTGCACAAGAATGCCTCATTGAAAAGAAATGATCCAAAAGCAGAAGTGAAAACAGGAACTGTAGTCGCTTGGGATTGGAGGTATAGATGATGGGAATCTCCCAAGCAGGAGCTGAGGGAGAGACAACTCCATCTTTAAGCTGTCAGAGGTGACTAAGAAGGACTGTCTATCCAGAGAGACAAGAATACATGGAAACCACTGCACCAAGTGTTCCCCCTGACTTCCTAATATAGGACTAACTGTGCCCTTTAGACCAGCCTGTCTATCTCAGGTAGAGACTGCTGTGGTCCAGGCAGTGGTCAGTACATGTAGGCATATGAGACATTTTGCTCCACAGAACGTAGAGTAGCCAAGGAACATACCTTTTTTTCTAGGCTATTCCTTGTCTTGGAGACATATTTTACCAAT
>NW_026067909.1:24837865-24888928 GCF_014885135.2 Alexandromys fortis | reverse complement strand
ATAATAATAATAAATATTATTACCAGATAAAATTGGAAGATAGACTCTACATCCCCACAATCCACATAAAACACAGGAGCAACAGTGTGCACCTATAGCCTAAGTACAGTCAGTCAGTCAGCAGAATTCTCGGGACTAATTTAAGTCAGTTCTCCTAGTAGAATAAGTGAACTATAGGCTCAATGAGAGACCCCATCTCAAAAAATATGGTGGATAATAATTGTGCAAGACACCTGACTTTGACTTCTAACCTTCATATGCACGTATATATTCACGGGCAACAATACACACACACATACACACACAATGAAAGAAATTGCAAAATAATTGGATTTTTAAAAAATTTTATATAATACATCTTAAAAATTTTATTTTACAACCCAGTTGCAATATCCTCTCTCCCTTCTCCTCCCAGTCCCCCTCCCCCACTCCCCTTTGTTGTCACCCCACCCCTCAATCCACTCCTCCTCCATTTCTGTTTAGGAAAGTGCAGGTCTCCCATGAGTATCAACAAAACATGGCATATCAAGTTGTAGTAAGATGAAATGCCTTTCTGTGTATGAAGGCTGGGCAAGGCTACCCAATATGAGGAACAGGGTCCAAAAGCAAGTAAAAGAGTCAGACATAGCCCCTGTTCCCACTGTTAGAAGACCCACAAGAGGACCAAGTTACACAACTGCAACATATATGCTGAATGCCTAGTTCAGTCCCATGCAGGCTCCCTGATTGTTGGTTCAGTCTCTATTTTTCTCATAAAGATTGGATTCTTCTGACAGAACAAAATATATTTACTTGTATATCCCCATTGTCAAATGCTACATATGTAAAATAAGTCACAAAACAAATGCTTAGCTTATGCATTTATACATGTGTGTATGAGTATATACAAATGTACAGGTGTGTGGGTGTGTGTCCATGTGAGGCTAGAGGACAAGCTCACCTGCCATTCTCAAGAATGCCATCCCTGTCCTTTGAGATGGGATCCCTCACTGGCCTAGAACTTGGATATAGGCTAGACTGGACTAGCCAGCTGGATCCAGGTGCCATCTTGTCTCTGCCTCCCTTGCCCTAGGATTAAAAGCATGTGTCACTCTGCTTGACACTTTCCCATGGGTTCTGGGCTGGAACTCAGGTCTGTACCTTCTATGGTAAGCACTTTATTTCTTGTGCCGTGATTTCCCCCAGCCAGCTTGATGGTTTTACCATGTATTCATAGATAAGGCTCTGTGTCAAGAAACAAAATGCTAGAAAATGTGTCTGGTTTGGAAAAACACTGGGCACCGGTGCTTGTTGCTGCCCATCACAGGCATTTCATGCACTCAACAGCATGTGTGGTCCTAAAAATAAATACTTCTCAGCTTCATCAAACATAATGCAGAAAGAGGAGAGAGCAAAAAGTAAGGTTGTATATCTATCTGTTCTTTCGTTTTCACACCTGATCATTGACAGTTCTTAGGAAGTGCTAGATTTACCTTCTTCTTCTTTTTTGTCATTTATTAATCGTAAAGAACAAATTTCATTAACACATTTCCCCAGGGAGACCTGGGATAAATGAACACAATAGCAGCAATGACTGTGAATAGCCAAAGCTAAGCTGAGCTTACTTGATGCCACGTTTTGAAGAAAGACCATGAGCCTGATGCCAGTGGCTTCCCTGTTATGTCTTCTCAGAGTTGCAGAACAGAGAGATCCTGCACACTCATCTCTGTGTCTGGATCTGAGCCAGAGGCTTTTTGTCTCTAACTTGTTTCCACTTAAGATCTTTTCCAAGATAAGCAGCCATCCCACGACTCAAGCACCTATATGAGCTCATCGGTCTTTCTAGAGATTTCCCAGACCCGACTGGCTTGCTCTGTCATAAATCACATTACCGCATCAACCATGAGCTCTTGCCTTCTTCTTTAGAAAACTAGCATCACAAGTGATCCGTGTAACTCTTACACCCTTGCGGTAATCCCATCTCTCACTCCAGTCCTTTTACTCCAAACAGTGAAATCTGACCAGAACATTTAATAATGCAAGGCTCTGATTCGTGTCTGGGCTTGTTTCAGGCCAAGCAACAGGGGTTAGCTCCCTCCTGGCTGATCGTGTTAGCACAGTTGGTGAGGTGTTGGAGTCAAGGCATGAAGAATGGATAGGGCTTTTCCAAACGCAGGCTATCAGGGACAGCAGCTGTTTGGACAGATAACTCTGTCTTTCTGCAGCAATTTGTCTTTTACCTGGAACAGTTGCTAGGGTCCTCCACTCCAGCAATGGTTCCTAGGGCTGCAGAAGCAAAAAAATCAGCAGAACGCAGAAACAACACACATAAGGTAAAGCCTGTCTGTCGTGGGGTGTTGACAATAAAACCTGAGAATGACCTTGGGCACATTAAGGTCATAGCTATTCTCTTTGCAGGTGTGTCCTGGGCAATCTAACACAGAAGGTTGAAATGTTATTAAATTATTACAACTTGCCTGTGACGTTTGTAGATCACATAAGTCCTTAGATCTGTAAAAGTTGAAATTGTAACTTACAGAATGTGTCTGATTAGCCAGCCGGGCTGTTGAGACTTGTCTATTTCAGGCTGAATACATTGGCAGTCTCTATTGCTTTCCCTTTGGGTGTCATAGGGCTTCAAATAATCCCTATACTAGCAGAGAGCTCTTTCCAATCTACCTGATAGCAAATGCTTTAATTGTTTCACAGTTTGTTTCCTACTTCTGACTTTTTGCCCTTTATTCAAATTCTGATTTTCATTGTCATATGTAAATTACAGAAAATCTTCTGTGATGACAACATTTCCATACACATATCAGGTACTTTCATCATATATTCATCTCTATCAGCCTTTCCTTCTATTCTGTCTTCCTTGACTCTCATTTTCCTTTATAATCCCAGTTTTAACTGCCCCTCTTAGTTTCCTGACTTTTATCTCGGTTCCCAAACCCCTTGTGGGAGAGGAAACATAAGCTGTGGTATCCTCAGGTACATTTTGTTTCTTTGCAGCAAAATGTCCATTTACATCTATGTTCATCAACTCCATTCTTCTCTACAGTTGACTAATACTTCCTTGTGTGCATGAACATCTTCTGTATCCACTCATCTGTTGGTGGGCACAGGACCTGCTCTCTGATCTTGGCTTCTGTGAACAGCACCACAGAAACCATGTGTCGAGTGGTAAATTAACTTAGGTTCCTCTGGAGATACCCAGAGTGGTATAGCAAGACCACATGGCGTTTTTATGTTTATTTCTCTGAGTATGTTTATCCCATACTGATCACCAGTTCAATGGATGCACAGAAATAAGATATCTGGGTCTAAGTTCCAACAGCAACACAGTTACCAATACAGACACTGCAAAACAGATGGATTCCGTAAAAAGGAATGTTAATCTGGCGGCCGTGGTGCTCACCTTTAATACCAGCACTTGGGAGGTAGAAGCAGGCAGCTCTCTGTGAGTTCAAGGCCAACCTGGTTTACAAGAATGAGTTCTAGGACAGCTAGCGCTTTTACACAGAGAAAGTTTGTCTTGAAAAACCAAAAAAGAAAAGGAAGGAATGTTGACTGTACACACGGATAACAGCTAACCTCCATGCCTATCTCTCACATCATACTAAAATTGACTGGCTTTTGTCCTCTTGAGCACTATCTCTAAAGTGGCACAATTACCCAATGTCCTGATTTTAGCTTGTGCCCCTTGGCTCACAGATGAAATTTCGAGTTTGACATTATTTAACAATGAGAACAAGTCCCTCTAAACCCAACCTTTATGTAGAAACAATGTGGGCCACAGCTGAAGGCCATTAGATAACAAAGAGCAAAGCAGGTCGAGGGAGCAGAAGCAAGAAATACTGGGGGAAAAACTGCAAACACCTAAGCCTCTTACTCAAGGGTTCTTATGATTGAGGATGATAGTGATGACGATGATGGTGGTGGTGGTGGTGGTGGTGATGGTTATGATGAGGATAGTGATGATGAATTAATGATGATGGTGGTAAGGATGGTGATGACGATAACAAGGAGAAGAGGGAAAAGAAGAGGAAGAAAAGGAAGAAAGAGGAAGAGAAAAAGGAAGAGCTATGCCATGCTTATCTGTGTGCTTTATCACCCAGATTCCAGTGAACACATACCTGCTTCGCTTCTTTATTTTTTACAAACCTTTGCAGTGACCCTCACTTGCCCCACTGTGCTAAGGCTGCAGCTGAACCTTGTTTAATAATGAACTCACACAGAAAATCACAGAAGAATCCTAACAAAGCTATAAAGCCCATTCTCCTGCCACTCGCCACAAGAATTGTGTTTGTAGGTGGAACTACCTTCTTGTGTTAACTGGAACTGTGTGCGAGGCATTTAGTGAGTCATTAGAGGTAAAACAGCCGGGCATTTCTGCTCCCTGCCAGTGGGAAATTCTCCACCGGCTGTGTGCCGAAATCTACCACCCTTAGCTCTGACGCCACTGCCTTTGGTGTGCTGTTTTTAGCCATGGTGATAGATGGTGTCCTCATGGGCTCTGCGACAATCCATTAATTAAAATCATAAGAGCATCTAAACTGGATGTGTTGTGGGATCTATTCGAGCTGAAAGAATCAAAATAATGTGTGTCTCATGTTCTAGGAAAAACCGTAAAGGGGGAAGCCTTTGACTTTAATGTCAATTCCAAGACTTCTTCTGAATAGTATTTAGTTACCTGTACAGTCCAGATGGCCTTCCTTGTGCCACCCACATGATGAACACAGCGTCACCTACACCACACACCTTGAGAAGGTGGAATGAGAGTAACTAAAGGAGATGGAAATCTTCCAGAACATAACATACACCATGACCTTAACTAAATATGGCACAGTTTTTCTTCTTATACTTAGACCTAAGGTAAATTGCTTGTCTTCTCAACCAATAGTTTGTTTTCTTTTCTTTCCATGGTACTGAGATGGAGCACAGTATTTCACTGCTGGTAGTTAATGGTCAAGTTACTTACATGCACAATGAATGCCCCTCCCTGTGTATGCCCATAACTACTTGTCTTTATCTTTGTGTTTCTGTTCTGGCTCTATCTCTGCCTCCTCCCTTTCTCCCCCTTCTCTTTCCCCATCTCTATCGGTAAGTTAGAAGGAAACCTTGGATTTCATCTTAAGATGGTTCAAGTTGTTTTAGATAAAAACCCTAAATTCTCCTCCTTTCTCTTACAACTCTCTTCTCAGGCATCTGCTGGGAAAAAACTTTCTTATTCTTGGGTATTTTTCACAATTTAACCACATAATTAAGCAATCTCAGAAAAGATGCAGAGAAGAATTCACTACAGGTTGCCACAATGCACCAAAGACCCTACACTAGACAACATCTAATCATTGACATTGGTAAGTCAAAGACAATGGGACAGCAATAAAGAATATTTGGGTATTTGAATACAAATGTACTGTAGTTTTTTGTATTCAACATTTTAAAACAGCATATACTTAAAAGCTGTCTCTATCTTTATCTATCACTATATTTGTTATGTGTGCATATATGTATGTGTGTAAACACACACACGTGTAAACTTATACACATGTAAACACATATACTCAGAGAAAATACTGGTCTTTTTGAGTGCTGGAAATATAAAAATGATGTTAAATTTATAGACATTTTAATTTTTTTTTAATTTTAAAGGCATATATAAACACAATATTTTCTTGGAAATGAACTAGCTATAATAGATGTGTTTGTATGGACATACATTTATGTGTGAAATAAGAAAGTCCCAAATCCAAAATGCTCCAAAGTCTAAACACTTGAGTTCCCATATAACAGAACAATAGGAAAACTTCTGCCCCATGTGATGGGAGCAAACTGCAGAGATGGGGACAGTTTATGCAGCTTCTTCAGGAAACACATCCTCCCAGCTCTTCAACTTAATTTATTCATCTTTGCCACACACCCTAGCTTCATCCTACCTTTCTCATTTATTTAGATTCATTTCCTTTTTATGTATGAATGTTATTCTGCAAGTGTTTATGTGCACCACATAAGTGCTTAGTGCCGTGGAGGTCAAAGAAGGCATGAAATCCCCTGGAACTGGAGTTATTGATGGTTGTGCCACCCGGTGGTTTTGGGAACTGAACCTGGGTCCTTTGCAAGGGCAGCCAACCCTGTTAACAGCTAAGCTATCTCTCCAGCCTCCTACTGATATTTAAAAAAAAAACATTGCAGAAAATTACATCCAGGATTTGGAACTAGAGTACAGGCAAAACATGATGAATATTGTGTAAGTCACTATGAGTATACAAATCCAAAACCGTCTGAGATTTAAGGTGCTCTTTAGGCAGATGTATACATGTGTGTATGTGTTCATGCATGTGTATGTGTTATATGTGCTTATGTGTATATGTATTTGTCATGTGTATGTGTGTGATAAGTGTATATATTTGTATATTTGTGAATTGTATTTGTATATGGATAATCCTATTTGTGTGAATCTCTATCTGTCTGTATTTATGTGTGCATCTATGTATGTATATGTCTGTGTGTGTCTATGGGTGTATGTCTGTGTGTCTAAATATGAAAACCTACTTGCATATGTGTACATCAATACAGGTATTTGTCTATGTGTGTGTGTATGTGTGTGTGTGTTTATGTGATTTCTTCCACAAAGCAGCAAGGATCCCCTGGCGAACATCCCTGGACATGCTATCTCAGGAAGGATGTCCTGCAAGGCCAATCTTCAAGGAACCCCAGTGGTGGAGTCTAACCCAGATTTGTAACTCTGTCTTAGCTGGTCACTGTGCATATTTTCATTGTAAAAATCTGCTTTGAGTAGGTGGTCTCTCTGTTTAAACTTTTTGTGTTTACCCATCAGGTTTATTTTATTTATTAGTTACAGTGTAGTTTTTATTCTTTGCAGGACTACAGATTCAAAGCATCTTTTTCCATATGAGCTAATTTTAAAATTTGTATAATAATAGAATCTGTATATGATGCAAAGAAATGCTTACAATATGATTAAATGGCCATTATGTGTGCTTCATTTTCTAAATTTTACGACATATAATTGTTACATACTTATTTATTGAAAAATCAAGCTGTATTGACTGGCTATCTGTGTTTGTATGATAAAACAATCACCAATCATAATGGAAGAAACAAAATGCTCTGGATTGTCAAATTCACTGTTTTCAACTCATATGAAGAAGAAGCAAATAGTCATTGCACTTAAAATCAGAGAAATTAAAAATAGAGATTTGAGTGTTATCTCTTTTTTCTTGTTGACACTCATACTAAAATTTGGGAAATTTGGAATTCACACCGTGTATGTTATTATTTGTTACTGAAAATACACAGAACACCAGTGGCAACGTGTTAACATTGTTTTGAAAATAGAACCTATCTTTAGTTGTTTTGCAGGGCTTTTAATCATTTGTTCAAAAGCAATTAAATAGGTTTAAAACCTGTTTACAAGATCTGTACAAGATAAGGCTGCCAAAGTCCTAGCCCAGTTTGGAGAGGGGCTCCCAATGTTCCCCACCTAGCAAAGGAGCTGTTTGTCATGATGACTGTTGGTGAAGCAGAGTCAGTTTTCTTTGGCGATGAGGTCCCTGGGAGGCTGTGTATGTTCCAGTAATGGTCCTACATCCATACACATTCCAGCAGCACTAAGTAGACAGAGACAGAGATAGAGAAACAAAGAGACAGACAAAGACAGAGTCAGAGAAAGCACATGTATTTGGGAGAGAAAATCAGAGGTGGGAAAAAGAAATGGAGGGGAAGGAATGAGGTTTAAATGAGATCCAAACACATCATACTGAAGTAGGAAATCCTCAAACAATAAAAAGCCCACTATTTAAAAGATTCTTTGACTCATATTACAACCCAGTCCAGTCAAAAGTCCAAGCTACAACCACGATATGATGACATGAAAGGATTCTTGCTTCCACCATCTCCTTCCTACCATTTTCTGTGTGTGATACTAAAAACCTTAAATAAATTTACTCTCCATATCTCAGTACTTTCATCCCACATGCCATTTCTGAATCCTATTTTTTCACTTATCAAATCTTGCATGCCGTACCATGTACAAGGAGATATTTCCTGTCTTTTACCCAATCTGCCTGCTGCTCTACTATAGACTTACTGTGTATAGTTCACTGCCTCTAGGCATCGATTTATTCTTCGTCTCTTGGTTACATTTGTAATCTCAACATTCTGGAATCTGAGGCAGGAGGATTGGTGTGAATCTGAGGCTGTTCTGAGCTATATGATCAGTCACAGGCCAGCAAGGGCTATAGTGTGAGTAGCCCAACTAAAATACATCCAAGAGGCTCTCCCCTTCAGAGACACCTGCATTCTTTCTCATCAGCATATAGTGCAAGAAATGTATTCAGCATTCTTCTCCCCCTCTCTCTCTCTTTTCTCTGAAATGTTATATGATGCCCTTTAACTTGCTGTATTCTCTGGAAGGAGCTAAAGTGGATTTTCTGTGAATTAGCATGCAATTTGAATTATTTTGCAGCATTTCTGCATCCAGGGTTTGCCAGGGCCATAAGTCATGAGACACTAAACGTTGCTCTCAGCTTTCATATGCAATATTTCCGGAAGGTTGGATGCATACTCAGGGTGTTAGATATATCTCTTGAGACACTTTTAATCTGAATGGACTTTGGAAGCCCACAGCTCAGCGAATACCCTTTTGGAATGTAGAATCATCTCTTCGTTTATGATGGATTAAGCTTTCAATCAGTATTTAAAAAATCTCATCTTTAAAGCCATTCAAAATAAGAAAAATAATTTCCCCCAATTTTTCTACCAGTGAGACAAGAGAGACAAGAACGAGTTAACACAAGAGTAAACAAATGTGTTCAAACCAGAGATCAGTAATCTCTGGTTTAGTGGTAGTCTATCTCAAAACGTAAGGTGACAAGTGACCAAGGAAGACAAATGAACATGGGATTTCTGGCTTCCACATGCATGCCCAAACACATGCACAGCTGCATACATATACACACATAAAAAGTCATACACACATACCTATGTGAGCACACATGCACGCGCGCGCGCACACACACACACACACACACATACACACACCTCTCAATTTCCTTTTTCCAGATCCCATTTAGACTATGGAACAGCAAGTGGAAGTATTGGAATATAAGTCAGAATGGTTTTCCCTTTCCACCCGCCATCTCCATCACATCGCCATCACAGTCTACCTGCAGATGACACATATCCAAAATGACACCACACCAGTATCCTTCTGATGTAGTGAGTGCGAGTTTCTCTCCTTCCTGCTTCTGCTTCTTCAGCCTCTGGTCTTCCTTTGTGGTCACACTGACAGCAGCCTGCATTCATCTCACCTGGTCTTCTCTAATGTTTCTCAGTGCTAATGGGACAGTACCCCAGGTGCACCCAGCCTTCTCTTGTATTTTCCCCTTCACATTTCCTATGTTTTTATCAACAAATAAAAATTATTTAAGTGACATTATGTTTCCTCTTTCCCAGGTTAGGTTCACTTCTTCAACCATTGCCCAACCAGGCTCTAAAACTGTTTTGTTTTTTGGCTCCAATATCAGTTGTTTGCCTAAGAAACATTAAAGTCTCAGGTTACCCTTTATCTATACCATTCCTACCTCCCTCTGCCATTGTCTCTCCACACGGCATTGATCTTGTATTGTTACCAGAACTGATGCGGGGACCAAGAGTGGCAGGGATGAAAAGCTGTGTTCGAGCAGGAGAAGGCTCCGTGATATGCATGAAATGTACTGTGCTCCACAGTTGCTCCCTATTTGAACAGATGTAATTTTCCACTTATTGAAATTACAATCTGGAGACACTGGCCTCCTTTCTGTACTTCCAGCCCCTGGCACCTCCAGCAGTGTGTTCACAACCTCACCTAGCAGAATTCTACCGACACCATTGTCTCTGGAAATACCATTATCTTTCTTCTCCCATATATGTTCTTTGTTGTTTTGTTTTGTTTTGATTTGATTTACTGGATTTATCTTTGCAAAGCTGTGTTCAGATGTCACCATTTATTAAGCCCAATTTAGTCATGTTTTCTTCATAAGATTAGTCCACTCATCTGGACCGCAGTGCCTTGGCCTGACTATTAGCTCTGGTTTCCACCTGTAGCCTTTATTTTGTGTCTATAATTATTTGGACATAAACCTTCACTTGGCTCACAGAAGACAGGTGAGGTTAAGTCCAAAACAAACCTGCATTTGCATTCTCTAGCTCAATTACTAAAACAACTAATATGTCTGTATTGTACAAATGAATCTGTTTATAGTGCTTGCTCAGATGTATTAGAATCACAGACTGGACAGAGTTTCCATTAAACTATTATACTTTGATTATTGTAAAAATCAAGTATCAAAATCATAGTTTGAGCAATAAAACTGTTACTGGTTGAGCTCTGGATGCTCATTCACACACTGAAGCTCTGGTCCTTAAAGGCCACAGAATGTAACACTTTTGGAGACAGTTCCTGGAGGTGGTCAGTCATAGTGAGGGTGGTAGAAACCTTGTGGGAAAAAGAAACCAGACAATAGAGATGCATAGTGACACACGAGAGATGATGTGAGACCATGTGACGTGGCTAGCCATTTGTACTCCGAGATCCCCCCCCCCCTGCCTTGATTTAGGATCTCTTCTCTGTATGCTGTGGTTCCCATTGATAAATAAAGGAACTGCTTTGGGCCTATAACAGAGCTTTAGGGGAGCAGAGCTAGGTGGTGAAAACTAAATGGAATGCTGGGAGAAAGAAGGGAGGAGTCAGAGGGAAGCCATGGAGTTGCTGCCAGAGTCACACATGCCGAAACTTTGCTGGTAAACCACTGCCACATGGCCATATACAGATTAATATAAATAGGTTAAATTAATATGTAAGAGTCAGCCAATAAGAAGTTAGAGCTAATGGGCCACGCAGTGATTTAATTAATACAGTTTCTGTGTGATTACTTCAGGGCTAAGCCAACAAGAACCAACAAGCGCCCACCCTCCACACCCCCTCAGAAGTTTCAGACTCTGTTGGAACCCAGATCTCAGAATTTAGTCTCCAGAGCTGCAAACAAGTGATCTGCCATTGTCACACAACAGCCCCTACAACACTCATTCTCTCCATATTATAGTTTCAGTGATAAGTGAAAAAATATATCCATTCAAATAGAGAACAACTATGGAGCACAGTATGCTTCATGTCTATCATGCTATTATTGCCAAACTAGGTTGGGTAAAGGAATGCACAGCCTGTGAAGTGGTGGTTAGAAAGGGAAAGGAAGGACACGGAGTTTGACAACATCATCTGCTTCCATGCTGTTCCATGTCAGGAAATGTGTAGCTTTTACTTGTTCTTACAGAGTCTGGCCAGTCACCTGAACACAGAGACTTAAGACCTATTAATTGGTAAGGCATACCTGAAAACAGAAGATTTTAATAAATTTAATTAAAAGTTCTTAGCACTAAAGTAAAAGGGGAAATGAAGCTTTAGAGAACCCGAGGGCAGTAGAGCTTTGCTCTGCTCTCAAAGGGCTCTGAGTGCAAGGTTCATAATGACGTGTCCCATGTGCCCAATATGTGCAAAGCAATGAGTGATCAAATTTAGCCCATCAGACTACAAAGAGCTGGTAGAGTATGACCCCACTTTATAGATGCTAAAATCTACATCAAGAATGGTACCAACAGACCCAAGATGTGAGACCTCAGGAAGCATGGCATTTAGCCCCTCTGCTTCTGCCTTTAGGATTATGACCATATCCCTCAAGTACATTTGGCAATTTCATGTTTGATGTGGGGGTGCTGAGGGATGGGACCTTAAAGAGATTTCTATCAGAATGGCTTCACTGTAATGAATGGAACAAGACTGACACCTTGGGAGCGCTCTCTCTCTCTCTCTCTCTCTCTCTCTCTCTCTCTCTCTCTCTCTCTCTCTCTCCTTATCTCCATATCTTCCTTTCTACCTGTCTGTGTATCTCCATCTCCCTCTCCTGGTCTTTTTCCCTTTCCTGTTTCCTCTTCTATTTCTCCGAGTTTATCTTCCTCGTGGGGTTGACACAGTGGAGAAGCACTCAGAACCTGTCTGTCTGTCAAGGTCTTTGGTCTCTAGAGTGGTAGGCTAAAAACTCTCTGTTCAAAGTGTGTTATCACTGTGGGCAATGGTCTATTTCCCATCACACCTGGATGCAAGAGGAAGGAAGGATGCACCCTGAGTTATCGAATCAAGGGTTCGGAAATAGCATCCTGGGAATCTGGAGCCAGGAGAGATCTAGCTTAACCTGTGCCACGGACTCTAACAAAGGGCAGCTCAAATTCTGCTGTTATTGATGAGAATTACAAGTACTATGTCCAAAAGTTCTACAGTCTTCACAGTGGGGGCTTACACACACTGATCTCCTGTCGCCAGACTGAGCTGTGACTGGTGCTTGGCCTCAATATCATGAAAAAAGAGAATATTATTGACTTCTCAGTTCAGCTCTGGTGACACTGGAATGAGGTAGGTCAGCCTCAGCCTCATGTCTGCAGTCATAGAAGTGGCCAGATTACATCCACACCCATTTCAAAATTACATGTGAGGCTCTATTTTTTTTTTTTTGATTTTTTGAGACAGGGTTTCTCTGTGGCTTTGGAGCCTGTCCTGGAACTAGCTCTGTAGACCAGGCTGGTCTCGAACTCACTGAGATCCGCCTGCCTCTGCCTCCTGAGTGCTGGGATTAAAGGCGTGCGCCACCAGTGCCTGGCTGAGGCTCTATTTTTAAATCCCTAATGTATGTTGGAGTGTTTCAATCATTTTGCATAGCTTAGGCATCACAGACATCATAAAACTAATCACACGCACATCACCCATTATAGGTTCATGCTGTGAAGCTGCATTGTCAGCAGTAGACACTGCTTCATGAGGGGTAGATACATCATGCTCATAGCTGGAGCCCTTTCTACTTTTAAAGGATCAGTGTCGGCAAGTCTCTGAACCTGGGTGACTTAGTAGACATGAAGAACAGCTACTAATGTCCACATTCAACATAAGTGCTTCTATACCGTTTAGCCTGGGTTCCCGCGTGCCCTTACCAACTCCCCACCCAGGAAGTCGAGAGGGAACCCATTGCTCATAACATGCAGCCTGGGCTTCCTCAAGACATTCAATCTATAGAAAATACTATAGAGAATAGTTTCAAACTTAAATACTTCCATTGTGAAATTGTAGGCTGCCCAACTTTGCCATCTACATGATGTTAATGTATATTAGTTTTCAAAAAGATAAGTAGGGCTTATTAAACATATTTGGCCAGATATTTTTGATATTCTAATTGACACCACCAAGAAGAAAAGCCAATGAAGTTCTAACTGGAAATGGGTATTTGACATAACACAGTTTGAGGAAAATTATGATAAATAATGTTAATCTGTGTGGTATTGTTGATAGGAGCAAAATTAATAGTGGGTGACTAGATTCTAGGATTCCTGTACACTGGGTCTGCTCTGGCAATATTAATTTGATCTTAGATCCATGAATTAAATATAACTTCTCAAGGGATGCTGATATCTTTTGCTGCTGATTTGGTTAGAAGATGCCTCAACTCAGCATATTCAATGAGAGTTTGTTTATTGTGCTCCGGATCCATTTCTTACACTCAGTGGCTGAGTTCCATTGTGGCAAAAAGAAAACACAAACAGGGAAAAATAACCAAAACAACACGAGACACATAATAGCAACAATCTAGGATGGAAGCTCCTTGGCAAAGATTTAGATGAAGGAGCTTTTGAATGAAGACCATGTCTCCTAGAAATTTGTTTTCAAGCAAGTAGCAGGTGCGCACTGGAGAGGCCCAAGTGGTTAGAGCACATTGCTGCGTGGGAACTGAACCAGTGAGCCGAGCAGAAGTGTGAGACCAGAATTCAGTCCAGACAGAATAAAGGCCTAAGAAACAATTTTGTTCTAGGGTTAGGAAACACAGGAAGGGTAATTACATTTATGGAGAGAATGTAGGCCGGGCAATCCCAAGCAATCCACAACTCCCTACATAAAACACTGTGGATTACAGTGAAGTCCAGCCTAATAGTAAATAAAAGACACAAAATAAGAAAGAATAGGAATTTTTTTTTGCAATAGCTTCGATGGCCATGCTGATGTTACAAAGTACTGAAAATCTAGAATCAAGGGTCCCTAGGAAAGCTGTGGGTGGGCCAAACATTTTCCTGCTGATAATCATTGTTTCATAAAATGTTTACACAGAGTCCCTAGTGAACACATAGTTTTAGTGAACAGTTGAAAGAGAGAGCTTTTGCTGTGTTCGTGCATGTATCTCCTTTCACTTACGATGGTGTAAACCTAAGAAACACACAATGTGGTAGCTGTAACTCAGCATATTTCTGTCCTGTCACCTTGTTAAACTGTAGTTTCCCAAACTTCCATATGAATATAAAACCAATCTAATTACATACATAGAAAGACAGAGGCAGGCACTCAAAACAAATCTCTCTCTCTCTCTCTCTCTCTCTCTCTCTCTCTCTCTCTCTCACACACACACACACACACACACACACAGAGAGAGAGAGAGAGAGAGAGAGAGAGAGAGAGGCCATGCTTTCCTTTTCATAACAAATTCATAGCACAAGTTTTTCAAGCATATAATTAAATATGATTTGATTAGTAAAAGATTCAAATGGCTTTTTTTCCCATAGAATATTTTTTAAATCACAGCAATTAGGCATTTATTTCCATCTACCTGTCTCTAAAGTGTCTGCACTGTTCATGTTTCCTCAATTGTTAGTAGAATTGAAAAGGCAGCTGTTCTCCCAGGTGCCGTGCGATGAGCTTTGCCGGAAAATCTAAGTCCTGATGCTATGGCTTCACATCCACGGGCCTTGTTCCCGTGTGGTCTAGAGGTCCCGCTAAATGAGCAATGTGTTTTGTTTCAGATTGATCTCCTGCGTGGTAGTTTTACAGGATGTTGTTTGCTATGGCACAGTTTTACTTTGTGTTTTCAAGCTGATAAGAGTATGTGCTAAGTGAACATCCATGTCTTTTTACGCTTGCTATTTTTTTTTGTTTCAAATGTCAGTTAAATTTGCATATGTTTCAATTTAAAATTGTGGGCATTTAATATATAAGAGCACAAGGACTAGAAAGTTGGCTCAGTGGCTAAGAGCATTGAATGCTCTTCCAGAGAACCTGGGTACAATGCCCAGCACTCACAGGACAAATCACATCTATTTGTAACCATTGAGGTAGAGCAAATAATGCCTGTGATATAAATATCTAACAGTTTCATCATGGCTTCTAGCTGGCACTAGGGGTTGAGCGTCCAACCATCCTTGGCTGGCTTGGTTCTTGGTGTTTATCTGAAGGAAAATTTAAGTGAAACCAGACTGTTTGATAGATATCTTTGAGACACTGTCTTCAAATATAATAGCAGTGTTGACTAAAAACACTTGCTATTTTGAAGTATAACGAGTCTTGCTCTGCCCAGAATGCCAGCTCTCAAATAACCACATGGAGACTTCTTATTAATTATGAATGCTCAACCTTAGCTTAGGCTTGTTTCTAACTAGCACTTATAACTTAAATTATCCGACTTCTATTCATCTATGCTCTATGACGTGACTCGTGGCTTTTACCTCTCCTCCTGCATGCCCTGCTTTCCCTGGGTCTGGATGTTGGTGAGTTCACCTTTCTTCCTCTCCAAGTCCTCTCTGTCCCCAGACATCCAACCTAACCTCTTCCTGCCTCACTATTGGCCATTCAGTTCTTTACTAAACCAGTCACATTGACGCGTCTTCACACAAGATGAAGCAATAACCTGTAACATTGAAGAACCTATTACATTAAAATTTTCAAAAGGTTTGAAAATCTGGAGGAGAAAGAAGGTGAATTCTGTGAAGCAGAATCAAATAGGCAGATTTAAAAGCACCCTGACAGTCTGCTGACTCCAAGATGGCAAACGTATCGTACTCTCTTCCTTTAACTTCTCCATCATCTTAACCTTGGAGTCAGATATGTACAGTCAATCTATACTCTTTCCTCTTGAGCCCAGAGACCGCCCCATCTTTCTCCCCAGAAGACATTGGTCCTGTTGCTCTTCTTAGGAGAAAAGGAGTATCAAAAGGCAGCTGGCCCAGGTCAGTGTCCTGAGCAAGTGACGACATCTGTATCTTACTGAATTTGTTAACAAGGATTAAAAAGGGCGAAGGCTGAAGAAACCAACAGCCCTCAGTCAGATTGTCTGCTTTGTGTCATGGCCCTTCTTGGTTATTTCTCAAAGCTACGTTGAGATTCAGGTTTCGGAGATTATAACTGAGCCTCTGAGTGTGTGCTCACTATACAGAAGGCACTGAGCTTCATGCCAAATAAAAACGTAGAAATACAGGAAGAGTACCAAGAGGGGCATTTTGATATGTTTAAACACGACACTGTCCACAGAACAACAATATAAAAGAAAAGGTCAAGAAAAACTATGGAGAAATAATTTGTAAAGGCACCCCAAATTTAAAATGATGTAAAAAAATTATAGTGGAAAGGACTCAACATTTGCTTTGGTATTTGCACCCCCCCTTTCTTCTTTGTCAGGTTTCTTCATGCGGCTTAATTTGACCCTGGCTTGATGGCTCAGCTAATAGCTGCTTTTCTTGCCTCTTCATAAATTTTGGAAGTGCTAGGCCCAAAATAGAGAGTGTGGGTTGCATGGTGGGGAACCCTTATCGCTACTGTAATAACAGATATTAGCCGTCTTCAGGAAAATGTTCTTTAAGGTTCATACTGAAGATATGCACTTAAGAACCTCTGCTATGTGTTTTCTGTTAAAAAAATCATCTTACTTTTAATTGAAGAACAGCTTCTTAGCATTCTGTCTTAAAATTGTTCGACTCATTTCCAGAGAGGTAGAGAGCAAGGAGGATGAGAGGTTTCTCGTAGGTATGCCATATGTAATGACTTCAAGGAAAATTGAATTAAGCAGCCTCATTCAGTGCAGTTTCTCAGGGAGCGGGGGTGAGCAAGCACTGGGCTGTAATTTTCTTAGCCAGCCTCTGGCAATGAGAGCCAACGGTCTGGGTAGAAGTGGCCTGAGGAGCCGCGCACAGCTGTGGCAAGCCCACACACCTCCCTCTCCCCAACTGCAGAGGAGTATTCAATTACAGTTTTCCAAGTCAAATATAGATTTTAAAATGAATTCAGTCATTTTGGATTCTGCTCAGTTGGAATACATATGAACTTTTCCTACTGACAGGAGCTGCGGTTTCACTGAGGAGAAAAATCTCTTTTTAATGTTTCCCCTTATTTACGGGATTACTGATACATGGGTCTGCCAACCTCTGAACTTTTTAAACATTTATGTTATTGAGAATTTTATATAGGTTTACTATATTTACATCTTTCCACCACATTTATTGTTTTACACACATGCACACTTGTACATACACCACACACACAATCACACATATGCACACCATACACACACAAACACATGCACACAACTTGCTGAGTCTATGGAATTTTGATCATATGTATGTGCATTTTGGCCTGACAAGTTGGGATTGAAAAATTATCATGGAGCTAGTTCCTCTCTCAATAGCCATTAATAGCCTGTAGCTCTTAATGTGCTGTAGCTCAGAGTGTGGCCCAGGGAGACTCCCCCATCCATGTGAGAATGTCAGCTGGTTTTGTCACTGTATGGGTCTTTGTTTAGGTGACCATGTGGTTATGATTTCATGGTGTGTCTTCCGGTCATATACAGAATACACTATCTCATAATATATATCCAGGTCCTTCGACTCTTAAAATCTTTCCACCCCTTCTCTCTATAATTTACTTTATTTATTTTTCTATTAAAATATAATTACATCACTTCCTTCTCTTTTCTTCCTTTCAATACTCCCATATTCCACATATTCACTCCCTTATGAGCAGGAATGGAGCTGTAGTTGTTTTGTTGGGACTGGGTTCCCTATCACTGGTTGATTTCTGTATTATAATATATATATATATATAATATATATATAATATGTATATGTATGTATATATATATACAGCTATGACTTTTCTGTGACAGTCTCTGTGCTCTCTGAATTTTCATTGAAATTTGAATATAAGAAAGGTTTAGTCAAGCTTAATCTAATATTATTTTCCCCTCCCCCCCCCCCCCCCCCCCTCTCTCTCTCTCTCTCTCTCTCTCTCTCTCTCTCTCTCTCTCTCTCTTTCTTTCTTTCTTTCTTTCTTTCTTTCTTTCTTTCTTTCTGAGACAAAGTTTCACTGTAGCCATCAAGCCTGTCATTGAACTAGCTCTTCTAGACCAGGCTGGCCTCAAACTCACAGAGATCCACCTGCCTCTGCCTCCTGAGTGCTGGGATTAAAAGCTTGTGCCACCACTACCTGGCAAGATATAAGAATGGGGAAAACCATAAAAAAATAGATACTCTATGAGAAATATAGTTTTAGTATATACCAAGAACCCAAGGCAAATATTTTGGGTGGGACTATACAATTTATAACTACATTTTATCTACAAAAATAAAATTTGTATGTATATAAAAATGGTTTCGAAAATCAAGTTTAACTTTTTGATTTTGGATCCAATTTCTGAGTCTCTCTGAATGAAGGAGCAATCATCCTTTTCAAAAAACCCTGACCAGCCTGAAAGTTTTTCAAAAGTAAAAAATATAAATGTGGAGAAATATTAAAACTCAAATTGGCTCTGGCAAGGCATGGATTGAGGGATCCACAAACAAGAAAACAGGGTTCTCAAACCTGATGTTTCTAGGGCTCAGTCACTAAGGTCACTGATAACTAGAAACAAACTTTAATAATTCAGCAGGAGCTGAAGAGATGACCTAAATATGACCCACACAGTTGCAGAATACTCCTTTAGACTGTGTGAGGATGTGTCACTATGATTGGTTTAATAAAAAGCTGAGTGACCAATAGCTAGGCAGAAATTGGTTAGGTGGAACTTCTGGACAGAGAGCTTTGAGAAGAAGAAAGGAGGAGCCTCCAGACAGACACAGAGGGAACAAGACATGAACGAGGAGATGTAAATGCCACGAGTTATGTGCCAACACATAGATGAATAGAACTGGATCAATGTAAGAGCTAGTCTGACAAGCCTAAGCTATTGGCCGCGCTTTTATGATCAATCTGTCTGTTTGTTTTTGTGAGCTAGCAGCTAAAAGAAAATTCTACCCACATGTGGCATCCAATGTCCAGTCACACAAGACCAAGGAGAAAGCAAAAAAAAAAAGAAAGAAAGAAAGAAAGAAAGAAAGAAAGAAAGAAAGAAAGAAAGGAAGGAAGGAAGGAAGGAAGAAAGAAAGGAAGAAAGAAAGAAGAGGAAGAGGAAGTTCCAAACATCAAACATGGAATCAAGCAGAGCTTCCTGGTGACCCTTGTCTCTCAGGCAGGTTTAGCAACTGGTTGCTGCCTGAAGGTTGGAGCCAATCACCAACACCGTGTGCCAGTGCCATGTGCTAAGCTGAAGAACATGGCATCTGACATAGCTGTTCAAAATTTGTCTTACATGATCAGTGAATGCTGTAGGTGTTTTGTAAAGACAGTTCCAGATGGTGAAATTACCTAAGGCAACTTACAGTGTGTGTAAAAAATGTGTGTAAGCTTTAAAAAGGAAAAGAAAAATAAATGAGTATAGTCATAGAAAATAAATAGCTTATAAATAATAAGATAAAGTTTTTAAAGAGAGAATAAATAATATGAAAGATAAACCATGTAGAGATGGAAAATACAGAGAGAGTCTGGATTCTATATTGTGTCTTGTTAACTTTAAATGTTTTGATTGCTGACGAGTGAACAATATCTGCTGATTATGAATTATGTAAACTACTAAAAGAAAAAATAAAGATATAAAGAAACCTTAAAAACACAAGATAGGTGATGTTTATTTTACCTGCACTCCACCAAGGTAAAATATACATCACCTGTGTACAACAAACAGTCCATACTTGTGTTAAAACAGATATGTTTGTTACCTTTGAAAGTTTGTGTTTTCAGAGCAAGGGAACCAGACATCAATGAATATGGGTGGCCCAGTTGGTCCAGCCTCTCAGTGTGCCTCCTTCGCAGTTTCCTCAGAGTTCTGCATCCAGAACAGCTGTAAGGCTGCTGCCTGAGATGGTCTAGCCTCACAGATGACTCTAGCCAGGCAATAACTGCTATGGTTAGCTCTCCCAGGACCTTACCATTACACTAATTTTCTCAGGGTCCCCCTAGGATGTTACTGCCCCCATATAAGAGGAAGCAATCTAGAGAACAGGACGATCATAGTCCCAAGATGTGGGATGAGTGGATTTTGATTATTCAGTGGGTTGTGGATGTTTATCATCATTTAGAGGCCACAAATTGTTATTGGTCATGGTCAGGGAGAAAGCTAAACAAAGGAGATTAGATTCCAGGATCTCTTTCTGAAGGGAAAAAGAAAAGGACGTGTCATATAGAAATGATGGCATAAAAGAGTAGATTGCTGAGTCTACTTTTGTACAACTAATAGTCTCAAATATTTTACATTGGTTATATATATATATGTGTGTGTGTGTGTGTGTGTATGAGTATGTGTATAATTTTTTGTAATTGATACAAATTTAGGTTATTTTTTTATTCTTGTTTAAGACATTGTACCCATGAAGCTCATTTTAAAATGTAATGTAAAACGTTAGTCCTTAAAAGCAATTTAGTATAAGAAAGAAAGATAGGTGAGTAGATACTCATCTATAACAATCAAGCTTAGAGTCATATAGTTAGGTATGTTTTCAAGGTCATACAGAGAAATATTTAGGTAGATAGATGATCTTCAAAAAAACTACAGAGACATACAGACTATGACATTTTAATATGTTAATGATGAAAGGTTTTTCAAGACAGTGAAATACAGATGCTTCTGGCTGTACCACTCTACTTTATGAAAGGATGATCAGCATTGAAAACCTCCTTATGGAGTTGGCTTTCATTGTGGCAAAGTTAGCCACTGGGCAGAAAACTGTCCTTGCCTTAACTGCTGAAAGTATACTATACAAAATGGACACGCAGGACACAAAGGAATAAGTCTCTTTCCAGTCTCATTGCCAAACTTTGCCAAGACAAGGTGGTATAGTCCTCCAAAGTTCCTGCTTCACAAAATGTCTGTCAGATAGTCTAGCCCTCTAGGCTGAAGATAGATGCCCCAACATTGGAAAGGAACTCTCCAGGGAGACAAAGAAATGTCTCTGTCATTTCTTTATTTTGGAAATTGTTTGCTTTGCATTTCCAGCTTACTCAGGTAATATTTATCCTTCTTTGGTCTCTGACTGGGTTGAAGATTAGATAGTTATAGTTTCCTTTAGTCATAATAGAGAGTAGATAAGCGAAAGAACATTGGACTCATTGTGGACGCACTGAGATGTGAGTGGTGGCCCAAAGAAAAATCCATCTACAGCACAGGCTGCACTTACAGGTGACCCAGATTCAATTCCCAGTACCCACAAGAAGGCATACAACTAATTGTAACTCCAGTTCTGAAGTTCCAACACCCTTTAGGCCTCTGAAGACACCAAATGCATATGGAACACAGATAGACAGAACATGGAAAACACCCCTAAGCATATAGATAAATAGATACATAAATATATAAGTCAAAATAACTTAAAAAATAATAATCAGGGCTAAAAATATATTGTTTGAAGTTGATAAGATGGCTCATCAAATAAAGGTACTTGCTGCCAACCTGAAGGCCTGAGTTTGATCCCTAGTACTTACATAGTAAAAGCAGAGAACTAGCTCTCACATGTTCATATGCAAACAATTTCATGCATATACCAACACACATACACAAATATTACACAACACATGTACACAAATGTTATGCAGACAGCAAATAAATAACAAAACAAATAAGTGTATGTAACCATATAGATGGTTTTGGATATAAAATTCTTTATCAAGAAGCCCAGTCAGGGCACCACATAGATGTTTTATGATCACTTGCATGATAGCATTTATTCAGATTATTTCAGAACTCTGAGTAACTGAGCAGTTAAATGGATGTGTCCATGATGCCCGGTTGTATGAACTGCACTTATTACAATGCTGCTTATAAACCCCTCCATATTCCACATTGTCCACAGGACCGACAATGTGCCTGGGGAGAGACTTTGCTTTGTCTAAACCTGGGAGGCAGAAGTGGCAGATTAGGTGAAGTTGAGGCATGTAATCCCTCTCTCATCTCACCTACTCTTTTGCAAAATGAACAAACAAAAGTAAGCTTTGACACCCTGTTTTTTTTTCCCAACACAAACTTAAAATTTTCCAATAATCTATACAAATGTGCTTTTATTTTCCAATGAGGCATCCTGAATTAGTTACTAAATTGAGCCTTTCCAGCCCACATAGAGTCCTCTGCCTTTATTGGCCGATCATGCCCTCTGTGGTCTTCATGAAGGATGGAGGCTCTTTTGGTCAAATATGAATGTCACACACATTTTAGTTATTAATGATGTGTATGAGCTACTTTGAACTTATATTAAAATACTGCTGGTCATAAAATTCTCGTGTACCAGAAAGGAAGCACCCGCGAGCCAGCGTTGCCCAATTAGCATTTACCGTCAGTTCACGCTCTGCGTAAATGTGCTTAATACGAGCTGCAAGCCTTTTTGTTTTTTAATGAGTTCAACTCTACAATGACCTGAAATTACACTTTCATTTCCACCAAACTGAGCTTCTTCCTCTCTCACTTTGGATTGAGTGACTTGCCAATGTGGGCACACAGTCCATTCTGAACCCCTGCTTGCTACCTGTATTCACTGGATAAAGCAGACATGTTTAGTCAGTGCAGGCATTAGGTAAAAACTCATATTCAAAATCATCTGCACACCGGACATGCATCATGCTGGTTAATCCATGTGTCCACACAGGACTCCACTGGAGCTATGTAAACACTTCAAGATGTCTGGGGTCTTGGATGTGTGAAGAATGTATGAAAAAGACATTTCTTTTTCTTCCTTTATCTTCCTAGCCGCCGGGGTGGCTCAGCTTTACCCTGGGAAGGGGTGAGGTCATCCACAACTGGGCTGTGATGTGAAGGCCCTGAGCTCTGCCACTAAGAAAAGGCGCAACATTCAAGCACTTTGTGATCCCGCAGGCATCCCACGGTTTCTTCTCCATGATGAGTTAATGTACACAAATTTAACCCCAGTTCTCAATGGGCAATATCAGGAACTATTCCTAATGATTCTCTTTGTAACATTATCCTCCTTCAATGAGCACAAAGGAAAATGGGAAACAAATTAATTAAAAGTGCCTTTGTCATTTAGTGTAAGCCTGGACTGAGCCAAAGGGCATTCACTTCCATGCTTCCGGCTCTTATTTTAGTCACGAAATATAAAGAGCCTATAATTCACAGTGAGCACGAATGAGGGGTGTCTCCTAGGCTAGCTATCCCCAGCATTCTCTTTACCTTACAGTTAGTGTTCCCATGGGGCTTTGAAGATTGCTATTATTCCCATTAATTCCATACATAATAGGTATCACAGGCAACTTTTTTCTTGAAGTTATTTTCTCATTATATATTAAGGTTGTTAGGAGATGGAGGGAGGACCTAGGAAACAATGTTGCAGAACTCTCTTCGCTGTTGCTGTTCTGTTCAGGGCTCTCTGGGCAGGCTATGCAACTTCTCTGAATAGTATCTGCAGAAGAGAATGCTGTCTTCACAAACACATCCAGAATCTGGATAAGACGCTGCCCTTTGTCATCTGGATAAGACGCTTCCCTTTGTCATCCGGTTGACACAGATACTGCAAGCTGCTCCCAGCAGGGCCTGGCTGTGTGGAATTGGACACACTGTTGGGAACCAGTTTGTCTCCAGTTCCAGATGAAGTGTAATTGCATAACTTAAAGGATTGTTCAGAAGGTTTAAAATATGTGATCTGATACACACTTCTAAGAAATAAGTGCAATTCCTTCTCTTCCTGGTATCTGGTGTGAGCTACCCAACCGTGCTTATGGGGTCCCGGCAGGTGTCACTTGCTCTCATATACAAATGGATGACTGATGCTGTCATTCACCAATGACATCTTGTGACATCCATAGCCTGTAGCCATGACCCCTCCATCATGGGAGATATGTAGCCACTGTGCCTTCCTGTTATTGGCATTTGACTCCCCTTTGGATGGTGTCTGAGCATTCACCTGGCTCTGGAGCCCTGTGTGCACTATAGCCCTCCCCAGCACTCTGGTCTAATCTCTGCCCCCCTCACTGTGTCCCTCAGATCCTCCCAACCTCTCTACACCAGCAGCAGGCTTCTTCTAGCAACAGGCATGATCTTCAGCTTTTCTCCCAGCCTCAGTACTGTCTATTCCCCACAGAGAAGAAGGAACTTTGCCAGTACGTTTTCTCCTTCCTAACACTGATGAAATTCTCTTCTTAATGAACCCTCCAGCAGCTGTAAACCTGACTGCAAAGTACCTATTGGTTCATGCGGGGTTTCTTATCCACAGTTTCCCACTGAACTCCAAGAACATGAACATTTGGAATTTCTGTTTGGGTTGTGGTCTGGCTGTGGTGGAGGTAAAGTATATATAGGTCTTTATATATGTATATATGTATATATGTATGCTTGCATGTATACATATATAAAGACCTATATATACTTATATATGTTTGGATGCATGTATATACACATATGCAGATATATTTTAGTGTGTATATATGTGTGTTATATGTATTCTTTAATATATTTAATGAATGAAAGAAAGATTTGCATGTTAAATTCATTTAACTATAAGAACTATAGCTGGAAGTTAGAAAATATCTTTTTAAAATTTATCTCAACTCTTTAGAGTATGTGTTACTGTCTCTCATGTACATCCTAATTAAATGATATTAAGATACTTAGACAAATTGATTTAAACATTAATGCCTAAAACAATCTAGTTTTAGTTCATGCATTTCCTACAATTTTACTTACTTGTTTCAGTATGATTAAAGATTTTTCTCCAAACTTAATAGGATTATTATTTAGATTTATGCAAGTGTAAATCCCCAAATCTCCCAGCTAAGTCTTTCTTAATCCAATAAACACAGTGAGGACCCATCTCCATGGTGACAGATGCCAGATCTTGAATTTTTATTTCTTTAATATTGCTTTGATTATTATGAGAAAGCTAACAAAAATTATATAATAATTTGTGCTTTTCTGCATAATATGCATGTAGTGTAGGCTGATCTCTACTATTTTCCTGTTTTCTTTTGCAGCAATGTTTATTTTCTTATTTATAGAAGGTACATTTTCTTTTTAATGCGTCAAAGACAAGGTAAGGCAGAGTGTTCCCTAAGTGATCTGTACAGCAGTCCCACCAGCGAATTCCTGGCTATTCCTGAGAACATCTACAGTCATCTCATGGCGACACCCCTAACTTCACAGTGACCATTTTAGGCTGTGGCACAGTTCCCCAAATCTCACAGAGGTGCAGGTAGGACAGCTCATCTCAGGTAAAGATATTTGCTGCATTGTAAAATAGTCCCAAAAGGTAGGAGAGAATTTAGTCCCATAAGTCATCCTCTGAATTACAAATGCATACTGTAACAGGTGCACACACACACACACACACACACACAAATATATAAGTGTGATACAACGCTAAATAAGTAAATGCATTTCTGCAATAGGGGAATTCTAGCTCAGAGTGCCATTTTGTTTATCAAATGAAACTTTCACATACACTCCCCCCCCCACACACACACCTGCTCTAGCCCTATACAGGGTCTAAAAAGTAGGTTCCATCCCCACTTGTTACCTCTATTCTTACTTTCTTCTGGATTAGCCCCTCTTTCCTGCCTATGAGGGTGCAGACCTTCCCCAAGCCTTGGGTTTTCTATTCCCTCAAGTCAGATCCAATAGTCGCTCTAGAGAATATTAGTATTCACAAATCCATGCATACTTTACCCTAAACCTGTTCATGTACTCTAAGGAGGAACAAACAGTCCTTGAACGCATTAAGACTGCACCCCACAGAGGTTTGCAAATGTGTCATTCTACCACCTAACTGCATCCATTCCAGGAAAGGATTTGTAACTAGTAAAGCATCCTTGGCTCTGCATGTTTCCTGTGCCATAACTGACTCTGAATACAAAGACTGTACTGAGTACCAGTTTGGCCATCACAGGCAGCACAATTTGGCCCAAGCAAAGTGAAATGATCCAGTCTCCAGGTGATGCCTAGATATCCAGCCATCATATGCACTTGGCTTCAGGGCTGGGGTTTGATAGAATTCTCACAGGCACATGTTCTCCTAAGTACATAGTGAAACCCAAAAGAATTTCCCACAATATTTTCATTTGTATCCAAGTCCTTCACATTAATATTTTGATTCTATGCATATGTGTGCCTTGTGTCTGTTCATGGGTGGTGGCGGTGATGAGGGTGCACGCACGTATGTGTGAAGGATAGATAGCAACTTCAAGTGTATTTCCCTCATGGATCCCACTTTTTTCTTTTGTTATTGGTAGTAATAAGGATTGTATATAACAATGGTGTATGTGTTTGATTGCAAATTCCATTAAAAATTAATTGACTTTACAAAAGTCCAAACCATTTCATAAATGAAAAGTATTTTTAAATTAATAATTTAGGCATTTCAAAATATCAAAATTTTGGATAAAGAAGAGAATTACAAAGGACAGTGATAAAACATTCAGAATTAAATTTTATTACCACTGAATATAGATTTAAAAAATGTGTTTAAGATATGACTGAAAGTTTTGGGTTTTGAACTCAGCAGGTTGTTTTAGCGGTGGTGTTCCAACTTTTAAGCCTAATGACTTGATTATAAGATAAGCTTTTATAGATAAATATCTAAGGAAAAGTGTGTTAAATTATAATACCTAACTCTGAATCATTTGATCAAGCATCATGAAAATATTTTACATATGATTTGGATCCCAAAATCAGAGGGGCGATTACTTATGAAGTGATTCTCTGATTTTAAAGAGTTAAATGTAAAGGACGTGCATTATATTCACTTTTGATCTCCAGTAAGATCACAAAGTGGGTTAATTAGAGTCCAGAACATGCTCAGTGGGTTGTCAACTTAGAGTAGGAATATCACTGCAAAGTCAAGAGTTAAGGAAAGAAACATCAACCGTCTCTGAGCTGATGGATCAGGGGTTCTAGGGCGCTGGATGGATGCAAATGTATGAATTGAATATGTAGACTACACTTTGCTCCAAATGCGGCACTCCTCCACCCCTCAGGACAGGCAATGGCGTGGATTTAGCTGAGAATGTTTAGCAGGTGCCTACAGACTGGCAGCTCTGGAGAGTGCCAGAGAATTCTCAGTACCAAGAAAGTGATGGGGAAGAGAAGAAGGGGCATAGATTTGGAGTTCTCAGTAGCAGGCACTGGATGGCACACACGGATAAAGGGCTTAAGGATTTCATGCCCATGTCTCTCTTGGCAGTTCTATGAGATATGCAAAGGAATGACCCTATACTGAGAATATAGTGAGAACCAGGAGAGAGGAGGCTTGGAATACCTGTTCACCTGGTCTGCATGCAAAATGGCTAGTGAAAATCATTCAGGACACATGAGTCTTCAAGCTATAATAGCACAGCTTGTTATCACAACAAGGTGCCTGCTGAGAAAATTAACAAAAACCATTTAAATAGAAGTAATTGCTTTGAAGGCATGGATGGGTTGTTAAGACAAAAAAGGAGGATTCGGAGTCCAAGCTGTGGGCAGCAAGGACACTGAAGGCCACCGCAGCCACACTTTCCAATGTTGCCCCAAAAATTGAGAGCTACAAAGATTCTGCATTCTTGGAGGACAAAGAGCTGAGATCGTAGAGATCAAGGAGAAGAAGTTGAGGCTTTAGTGAAGAAGAGGGTTGGGGGGGGGAGTAGAGTGAGTGGTTCCTAAAAAATTACACCCAGGATACCCTTCACCTAGCAAGGGTGGCACCTAGTACAGTCGTACCTAGAGGGGACTAGTGTCCAGCTCAGAGAAGAAGTTTGACAGTAACTAACCCAGCCCAAGCACTTGCCCCAAGCACAGGCAATTCTCTCTGAAGAACTACCACCATTAGAATTTCCAATTAAATGTATGGGTTATCATTTGAAACATGCCTTTGTCAATAAAAGCTACAAATATGGCAGGATAACATGACTAAAACCAGGATAAAAAGGTACCAGGAAGAAAATCATACAATCAGAAGTTAAAGTGAAAATGATTCAAGAAAATCCATTACTTTTCATAAGGAAATCATAGTAAAATAACCCTGAAGACATGTTGAAAATAATGGGTGATACTGTAAAGAACATCGGTAAGATTTGCCATCTACCAAAAAGAAAATCTGGCATGATGCCACTTTAAAGGCAGATGCAAAATTTAGTTTCTTGGCTTCAGACAAGGCTGAAGAGAGGATTAGGGAGCTAGAAGAAAACTAACAAAACGTTTAAGTAGACAAAAGAATGGTAAATGGAAAATGTGGTCAAAGGGACTTGGAATGCTGACTTCATGAGGCTTGCTTACCATGCTTTTAATTGCTAGCTAATAGTTCTTATTATAACTTCACCCACTCCACTCCAATATGCTAGGCATATGTGGCCATGCTGTAGAGACCCTCTACTCCCAAAGGAAACTGGTCCCCACACGTTAGTACAGGGTGAACACGACGGTACGTTAGTATTACTAGCCCAGTGGGGCTGGTCTTCACTTTAATATGAACTTTCTGTCCTAGTTACAGAAGGAAGAAAAGTGATGCGATCGATCTGGTTTTGACAGTACTTGTGACATGTCCAGTGAGAAGCTGTGGTCACTATTCTGGGTAGGCATGGTATAGCAGCAGGGACAGCAGCCGGTGTAATGCAGGTAGAAATATAAGGCAAGCCAAAACATCTTGTAGGAAACAACATGGCTGACATACACAGGCAGATATTTGGTTGACCAGTACATTGCAGGCACTAGAGAGACTATAGGTATTGATGTCCCGTAACTGCACAGCATACTACCACTCCACTCATAATTAATCAATTGAAAATCCCAATGTTTAACACTTGTAATTATATGCTATAAACAACCCCACCAAGAGAGATTCCACACCCCTATTTTTTTTTTCAATTTTTGCTTCAGTTTAAACTTCTATCAAGTTACATTAATTTTCATAATTGTGATGACGAGTGGTATATTTACCTTTAATTACATTGCTTTGGAAGTACAACATTAAAACAATATTATTTCAAAAGGTATATTATTATACTAGGTGATATTTACATAACTTTAAATGAGCAGCAAACTTGCATCTGCTAATTACAGGTGCATTTAATTAACATTTTTCTGTAAGCTATGAGTTTACTAAATTTTCTCTTTTTGTAATCATTGTAATTGTATGGAATTAAACTTTGGCTATAGTGAGACTATATCTTCCTGTATTTAGAAGTTTTGTGTCAGTATAATCTGTAAACGTGGATTTTTTTCTATTTGTCCGTGGTTTCTTGATAATTTTTCTGAGATTCATAAAAACATTTTAATCTATTTCTCCTACTGAGAATATTTATAATAGAAAAGGTTAATTATCCTTGGATATGTTTTTAAATATCCTTTACATTTATTTGGTTTTAAGTTTATGTCATGAATTGCTTTGTGTGTGTGCGTGTGTGTGTACAACTACACTCAAGTGTAGTTGACGTGCTCATCATGACGTTGTTATGGAGGTCAGGGGACAGCCTGACGGTGTCATTTTGCTCCCCCACCATGTTGGTTCCATGGATTATTCTCGGGCCATCATCTTGGCCACGGTGACAGCCACTTCTTGGGCATTGCCAGAAATCCAGCATTCTTTCAAGTCATGTCCCAGTTTTTAGGCTCAGGAAAGCATGATTGCGGCTCACGGCATAAGAGAGTCTATTGTTCACTGATCACATGATCCTTAGATGGGACTAAGGATCCGGCTAAATGGCTGTGGTTGAAAGCGAGTTAAGGTATTTATATAGAAACAATCTGGCTGTCTTATTTATTCCTCTTCTTTTTAATATGCACAAGAAAATTAATTAAAAACTTCTCACTGCTGGTAAATCTTTGTTAGTATTGTGATAAAAATTTGCATAATAGTATGAGTTTTAATAATTTATTTCTGGCACGCTATTCCATCACAATTGAAACGCCCTTAAGCATGGGAAAACGTCCATTTGTGGAAAGTACAAAATAAAAGAGAATGCTTTTAGAGTCTCAGATAAATTTTCAATCATCAGAAGCTCTTAAAGTGATTATTTGTTACACTTAAAGTTTATATATAATTACACTTCATAACAGATACAGAAAATAAGAATTGAAAAATTCTTTTGTCAGTTCAGTTTTATCAATCACAGATTGCACACAGAGACTCACATACAGGATGGTTCTTAGGGTTCCAGGTGTTGCAACCTCAGAGTTCTCTCCAATGGCTGTTTTTGTTTCTAGTTCCAACTTTGCCTACCATACACTTGACCTGCATGTGCTAAGGTTACACCAGACTAAGGCTGCTCCATCCACAGGAGACTTTCTCCTGTGGGAAACGCAGCGCAAATTCCTACATCTCGTTTCCACCAGGCTCTATCACACACTGTCTTCTTCTTCAGAGATCTTGTCCCCAATTCTCAAGCCATCACCCTCCAACCTCATCTCATTCTTGTAAAAGACATCCTGCTCTGCTATTCATTCTCAGGACCCCCTGCTAAATCCTACCAATAGCCCATGATACCAACTGTACATCCCCAAAGTCTTAATTCCCATTTTCCACATAAGAAAACTATTCCCAGGATACACTTCACCTCTGATGCTTAAGCCCTGGTTTTCTGCAGAAGTCTCTGAATTCAGGCATGAATGCAGTCCTGGGTTCCTAGAACACTGATAGCAAACTTATAAGATTTAAGTAGCATAGCTCTGCTTATTTACCCTCTTGTTTATCTCCCAAGGACTCCTGGGCATGCGGAGGAACCTGCCTAGGTTAGAATTTTAAACAAAAATGAAGAGTATGCTGAGGGTGCACCTTGTCATTCTCAGGATGGGATTTAGAGAAGATACATAATGAAAGGTATCATTAGACCCTTGGGAAAAAATGGTTTGTGGAATGAACCCTGAGAGAGAGTTTTATGTATATTCTATAACAAATATTAAGATTTTGACCATTATGCAAATAACTTTTCTCATAGGCAAATGATTTAAAATCATATTTATCATGCATAGAAAATTCTTAGCAGGAGTCATTTTCTCATAAAACAATTTCTTTGTGATAAAACATTTACAATCATTCCGAATTAATTCTGTAATGAATGCTTTCTTCCAGAATCTACATGCCAGTAGCTTTGTTAATTTTCTTATTGTCCTTGATTCCTCTTTGAAATAAATTACACTGTTTCTAGATTTGTTCTAACTGAAGTTTTTTTTTCCCAGAAGAGTTCATTTTGAAATAAGCAACCAGCATCAACTATAGTGTGTAATGAACTTGTTCTCCATTTTCCATGTGGAAGACATTTTACTTTTCTTTTTCCTGTCAATACTTCCACAGTCAGTACGGATTCTCTTCTAATGGATTGACTCTTTTGACTTTTAACAATATCACTGATCCTATTGTCCCTATAGTGTTTGCTTAATTTAAGAAAAGCATATGAATATGTATGTTAATACATCCTTAAAAGTAGACATTTCAAACTTACAGAAAGAATGGTCCAGGAAGAATTACCCTTGTTTTTAAAGATCCACAGTAGGTGTTGAATATGGAGCCACATTCCTTCGCCCCAGCACTTTAGTAGGTAGAGACTGATAGATATTTGTGAATTTGAAGCCAGTCTATAAACTGGGCTCTTTAAAAAGTCATATAGAAAACCTACTACTATAAGTGCTCTGAAAATACCGTTGTGTGTGTGTGTGTGTGTGTATGCATGTATAAGATGTTCAGTGAAGTTATTCTAAAACTATGGGATAAAACCCCAACTAGATAGCTCATGCTAGTCAATAAAACCTTAGTATCAAATATGAGTGGCCTTTTTTGAGTTGTTGACCAGTTGGTCTTGTTCAGCCTTACAGACTATTGCCAATAGTTTTGCTTCCAGTATCAAATTTGATGGCAAGACCCTGTTCTTGAAGACACCTTATTCTTGAGTCACAAAACATGGAGAAACCAAGCTGGTAAGCTCCTGAGAGTTTCCTTCCTACTGCCTGGTGCTCACAATACTGGAAAATGCTATGCTCACTGCCAGAAGAGAGGCATAATCCTCAATTTCACCCATCCACGAACCCCAGAACCTGTGTCACGGACTTGCTTGGGAAGTTGTGCTCACCAGTGCGGTAGTGGCATTAATGTTACAGGAATAGCAAACCATTTATTGTTGCCTTTAACACCCATTCTATGAAATAGATCTCATAATTGGCACTATTCATGTGCCCAAGATCTGATGTCTAAATGCATTATAGGTCCTAGGAGGTAACCTAATATGATTGTTCTGTTAAATGGGCAGAGTATTAAAATAGCACCTAATGAGTTACTGTTATATTTAGAGATTGCAGAATCTTTTAGCCATCCTCAGGAAAGCTATTCCTTAAAGTAAATGGCAACTGACACTGAGACCATCCAAAAATCAATGCCATAGGATTTCTGAGCTCTACATGAACTGTATCTATCAGACTTTCTATCCTCAAAGGCTTAGGAATCTTTGCAGAAGAGGGGATATAAGTAAATAGCATGTCTTTTAAATAATGAAGCTCCTGTTAGAACTACACAGCATGGCAGGCCTGATTCTCAAGACTAGCTGAACACAAACTTGATAGGTGAGAAAAAATAGAAGAAAACCCAAAATTGGATAGGAAGGGATGGAAGAGTAGAAAGGGTGGTTATGGGAGGGTATATGAATATGTTTCAAAAGTATTGAAATTTTCTACAAACTAATAAAACCACTGTTTAAAAAAATAAAAATAAAGGAGAAAGCTATTATGGGATTGGGGAGAAATCTGGTGCTATGGAAATTCCCAGGAATTCACAAGCATGAGCCACGCTAAGACTGCTAGTAACAGTGGAGAAGGTGTCTGAACTGGCCTTCCCCTGAAATCAGATTGGTGAATACCCTAACTGTCATCATAAAGCCTTCATCTAGTAACTTACAGAACTAGATGCAGAGATCCACACCCAAGCAACAGGCTGAGCTAGGGGAAGCCAATAGAAGAGAGGGAGGAGGGAATTTATGAGCAAGGCAGGTCAAGATCAAAGTGGAGAAATCTAGACACAGCTGAACCAAACTCTTGGAAACTCATGCACTCTACCAACAGCTGTTGAGCCTCCATGGAACTGAACTAGAACCTCCAAATGTGGGAGACAGTGGTGAAGCTTAGGCTATGTGGTCCCCTGGTGCAACTAGCTTGTTGGAGCCCATTCCCTATGGTGGGATGCCACCTTCAGCCTTGACGCTGGGGGGAGGGGCTTAGTCCTGCCACAACTTAATGCTCTTACCCATGAGGAGGAGTGGATGGGTGCTGGGCTGGGAGATAGGCAAGTACAGAGGAAAGGTGGGACAGAAAACTGAAATGTAAAATGAAATTTAAAAAGTAAAAATTAAAAAAAAAAAACAAACAAAAATAACAAAAAATAAAGGTCAATGCTTGGTTGGGACATGGGGACCTGGTCAGACCTGGTCAAGGGTTTATTTTTATATCAAAACTCAAACTCACCCCCTTTGCTAATTTGAACTTATTTTAAATAACTTTTATCTAAGTTACAGGATTTATTTCACGCTTACATGTGTTGTCCCTGAACTGTACTTTATAATTCTGTTCATTGGAAATAAAACATTTTAAGCCAAAGTATTGCAACATTTAAGTGAAATAACACATAGTAATAAAACTTAAAATCATGTAGTTAAAACGTAAGTCGGCTGAGTGGCTCTTGCTTGTCAGTCACTTGCATCAGACACCCTGAAGGACCCTGATCCTAGAGAGCAGACTGAATGCCCCAGACTGACAGAAACAAATGTCCGTGAGACACTGCATGGAGAACCGGGTAGGTGTGACATTTGTGGGTGGGTGCTTGACAGCTTCATATGTGTGTATACTGTGTTTTGCTCTATTCTACTCTCTTATAAATTCTCTCTGATCCCCCATGATGTTTCCTTCCAATCTTCAGGTACCTCCCTTGTGTAAATCCATTGAGTCCACTGACCTCTGTCCATTTTTCATGGCTATAGGAAACCTACTTCCCCCACTCCAGCAGTCATTCATTGCCATAGCTCTTAACTCAGAGGTTGGAATGTGTGACCACTTTCCCTTTCTGTGCTCAGAGTTTGTCTGGCTTGTGTGGATTTTTGTGTGTGTGTATGTGTGTCTGTGTGTGCCTCAATAACTGCTTTGAGTACACTCAAGTTTGATGAAATTAAACAGACACGAATTATCCTAAAGTTTTAGGAATCCTCTCTGTAGTCTTAATAACATTACTTTGATGACACATAGAAGATGAAAGAAGAAAAACAGGCAGAAAAAGTATTTCCTCTTCCCCCACTCCTTCACATTGGCAAGCCCAGCCCGATCAGAAGTAGAAACTAGGCTGATTAAGCTTCAGTCAAGTGGATTATTCCAGCTGTGGGGATTGATGCTTAAGCTCCCACGAACTCTCTCCTTCTGAGCTCGTGCTGCACTCACGGTACTGAAATCCAACACTTTTCCGCCTGCAGAATGAGCATCATGCTTCCCATTGAGCATTGAACATTGAACCAGCTAAGCTCAGCCAGAGTCTGGCTTCACTCCCCACCTGCTGTTTCTTAGCCACAACATAGGTGAGCCACCCCATAATGTAAGGGGATGGATATGCACACTGTTGGCCAGCACCTCACACTCTGAGCCAATTTGCTCATGGTGACTCTGGTTCATGACCACAGAAGATCAAATCCTAGACACAGGAGTGATGTCAAGTGCCACACATCTGCCACAAATACTCAAAGGTAACTCAGACATTGTTACAGATCATTAACCATCCAGGTAAGAGACATTTCTTTCCATATTAATAGCAGCAATAAAATGTGGCTCAATTAAGAATCAAGTTCCTTAATTTTGCTTTGCAGATTCATACACATTGAAAATGCTGCTGCTGCTGCTGCTGCTGCTTTGTGGGTGTGGTCAACTTGCCTTGTGTTGACAGATGTGAAAAAAGTCCCGAACAGGCACAATGGGTATTGCTTTAACTATAGAAATGCAACAAGTTCCAGTGAGGAAGAGCTTCTTCAACAACTTTTACGAACAAGAAGAAAAATTAATGGTACCTTTTTGAAGAAGGAAATGGCTTTTAACGATTCAGCAAAAAATCTTCATGTAAGCAATAATTTTAATTGCATAGAAATGAATTTTAAATCAATTGTCAAATTTTAAGCAGCTTATAAATATTTAATAAAATTTCTAACACGACCTTTATATTTTACTGCATCCCTTCCTTATTTCGGTAACTTATACTGAAGATGGTGTTCCTCCACAATGACTCTAGTTTTAAATAAATTACTTTTACTTTACCCTCTCTCCCTCTCTGTCTCTCTCTTTCTCTTTAGGTATATGGAGGCCAAGACATAGGCTAACTCTGA
Organism: Alexandromys fortis; assembly: GCF_014885135.2. NCBI lineage: Eukaryota > Metazoa > Chordata > Mammalia > Rodentia > Cricetidae > Alexandromys > Alexandromys fortis. Next base: position 24,853,422 of record NW_026067909.1, on the reverse strand, counting down.
ATTGATTGCAGGTGGCTAGGCCTGCACACAAGCATCTCTACCAGCTGAACCATCTCACTGTTCCACCGACAATTTTCAGTTTTGATGAACCTCCCATCATTGAGGAAGTGTATATCCAGGTAGATCCTGAAACCTGAAACCCTGAGAGCAGGTATGAGCACCCAGGTTTGGTAGGACTGTTATCAGCGTTCTAAAGATGTGGGGGCGAACGGCATATCACAGAGGGTGACATGGTCTCATGGGCACAGACATCAAAAGGGACTCTCAGCCCAAGAATTACTATCAATCTTGTAGGAAAACCAAAGTTCCTTGACCGAAATGGATTGTACTCCTAGGAGAAGGAAGGATGAAATTATAATTGAGTAGGATGCCTGATCACTGATCTATTTGTACTAAATAAGTTTACAAAAGAGTGATTTTTTTTATTTCATCAAAGTATCTTTTATAAGTCAACAAATATAAATATATCTTCCTTTTAATCTCTTCTGGGCATTCTATTTAAATATTTTATACATTTGGTTCCTTCAAACATTGATACTTAAGATATTTGACTTTCAGCCTGGCCCAGGCATTGACTAGTAGGATTAGCAATGGAGGCCATTCTTTGTATTTTCTGGAAATGGTTGTCATTAATTGCACAGTAGATGCTGTAAGCAGAGACCTTTTCATCCAGTTTATATGACAATTACTGTCAACACATGTAAATGATCTTCTTCTTAGAGCATATGATGTAATGTTCTAAGAGGTTTCCAATAGCTTCTCAAAACAACTACATAATGAGTCAAGCATTTCTGGACACACAGAACTCAGACGCCCACATTCTCTCCTACCACCCTGTGCTGGGTAGTTTTGTGTCAACTTAATACAAGATAAAATTGTCTGAAAGAAGGGAATCTCAATTAATAAAATGCCTTCATAAGATCCAGCTGTAGGGCATTTTCTTAATTAGAAATTGATTGGAGAAGACCCATCCCATTGTTGGTAGTTCAGTGCCTGGTCTGGTGGGCCTGGGTTCTATATGAAAGCAGGCTGAGCAAGTCATTGTGAATCAGACAGTAAACAACACCTCTCCATGACCTCTGTATCAGCTCCAGCCTCCTGCCCTGTTTGAGTTCCTGTCCTTACTTATTTCAATAATGGACTATAATGCCAAAGTGCAAAGCAAAAAACCCTTTCCTGCTCACCTTACTATTTTGTGCATGGTGTTTTTTTTTTTTTCACACCAATAGAAACCCTTTAGTGAGACACTCCTTATATTGAGCGGTTTCCCATGACTCAAGTGAAGCGCTTATTGTTTACTTTATACTATGGATTATCACTGGATGTAGCTTCCTAGGTATAGGCTGTGGTTCTTAGCTCTGCTCTTGGCTCTGTAGATGAGGTCTGTAGAACATGGGTACGAAAGGACAATGCCATCAACATATTCACTCCATGCTGTCTTTAGCATGAGATTCTTTTCTATTATTTTCCTTATGGGGGTTAGGTTAGACCACCAGCACTAACTGTAAAACTCCCTGCAGATAATGCAGAAATAAGTGATTTGAGGTGGAGCTTGACTAGTAGTTAAAGATTATACAGGAAGTCTGGAGCATTGCCACCAATTGCATTTTAACAATACAGAAGTGAATATGGTTTCCTGTTTCAGAAATAAATCTCGCAATAGTTAATTAGCTTTTCTAAGTGCTGTTTAAATATATAGTATGTTGAATATGTATTATATATGAACATATATGTAATCTACATGTTAGGAGGATTGCAACTAAAGTCAATATTATCCATAATGATTTACCATGTCTTTTCCTTCTTAGATTTTATTATTTGAATTAAAATTAGAGTATTTGTTAAAATTAATAAGAGTGCATTACCCTAGACTGTATGAGAATTCAGGAGATTTATTTTACACAAATGGGTTGACTTTCTGATCAGAGAAAGACAAAGGAACTGAAGAGTCATTTGCTGTATGAGGAAGTCACTGCATAAGATGTAGGCACAAACTTGGGAGGCAACACTCACTGTCTTGATGAGCTCAGTTGTCTGAAGGTAATACTCTATTTCAAGCATTAAAGCTTCTTTGCACCACATTTATATTGATTCCTGGAGATCTTATCTTACTAGGACTGAAATAACTACAGGGTGGCATGTGAAGAGAGGAAGGACAGCACTTAGGAGTCTTGGCTGAGCCCTTAGATGTTCTCAGGGAGTTTCCAGATTACAATGTTCCTCTTATTCAAAGTATTCCATAAGGCAAAGATGGCTGCCCCTCATCTCTGCATCCGGAATACATAGAGACACTGTAGGAAGCCTTGATCCAGGGGTCCAGACTTAAGTAGAAACCCCACTGGGTATCTTTGGAGGGACATTTTAACATCCTCTTTTGTCCAGTCCTGCACAGGTTCCATATTTTTCACATGCATCATTTTCATGATGAAGCTTAAGTTGATGGAAAATCGTAAAAAGAAAACGAAGAAGTGAATCATGGGATGATGATTCTGTACAGAGGCACAGCTGATGAGAGGAAGTGTCTGGACGAATCTGTGGTGGGAGTTGGTTATGTTTTTACCAGCACTGAACCGCTGATGTTTGTAAAGCATGGCCAATGGCATTTGGTCACCATTGTTTACCAGGAAGAGGTTCTCATTCTCAAATATGACATGATGACGGGCACACCCTATCACTGCTGGAAACAAACTCTAGTAGTGGTTTTCAGGAGGGAAGTGAATAAGCTTGTCTTATTTATGTTCAATCCAAAGTATGGGAGAGGCATTGGGAGAATCTTCCAGTCAGTCTGTCCTCTCTGATTCTTTCTTTTGAGAAGAGTGGAGCCTCAGATGAGGCAGCAGGCAGCAGCCCTGAGTGGCTCCTTCCCTCCAGATGCTATATAGACTGAAGCAGAGGACAGAGCACAGTGAATGCCAGCCGACTTAGAGTGCCATCAGGATCAAAAGCACAGTGAAGGCTTACATTTAGGTGGGAGGGAGAAACTGCAGAGACAGCAATCACACTGGAAGATCCAAGCTCCTGCTTCCAAAGGAAATCTGTTTGGAGGCATTCCCTAGGTGCAGACATATGGAGACCGATGGAGATAAAGACTGTCCTTAGCAAAGTTACCAATTGCCTCCATTGAGATAAGAGCCTCAGGAAAATCTTCAAGATAACCAACATCCTCAAGGGTCTAAGTGAAAAAGGCTGTTTCCTGCTTTTCCCTCCTCAGGCACCACATTTCCTCCCTAAGCTACTGGAAATGGATGTTGATGATTCCTAGCAGAAGAAAGAGAGGATTCTCCATAATAAATCTTTGAAAAGGCCCACAACCAAGTCAATGGGAGAAAAGGTAGTTGAAACAATAGCTTCTTTCGCAGAGAGATCTCAGCAACTGAACGGCAGGTTTGAGACCCCTCCAGGAAGATCATGTTCCTAGCACAAGTATACAAGGAAAAAAGCTCAACTACATTGAGTAGCTAAAGAGATGGTTAGTATATCTACAACATAAACATAGAAAATTGGTAGGATATACCACTTTTTACTATAGCCCCTGAGACAGGAGAGATCTATCTAGTTTTCAAGGATTGCACAAGAAGTGTACCTTCTTCAAGGAAGTTGAAGGGAGGCCATTTTTGTTGTTGCCAGAACAAGTGGCCCATGCTTCTAGATGGAGGTTTTAATAGTATCCGTGTATTTATTATTATAATTCATAGGAAGCCATGGTACCACCAGAGATGAGCTACAGAAAATAGGCAAGGAACATTTTTTCCATGGTGCCGTCTGTGGCTCTTGTAAAGTTGAGTTGATTATACACTGCAGTAACCCACAGTGGGAAGCCTGTTCATCTTTAGTTTACTATCATTGGAAGAGTTAAGATGGATAAAAAGCGCTGTGACGTCATGGCACTTTATTTGTGAATAACTTTAGTAATGACTAAATTCTGTTTTCAAAAGTAGATTGTACTTAAAGCAGAAATGCTAAAGAATAGACTAGAAGAATGATTGTAATATATTTTTACTTATTATTCTGCTGTTTTATTTTGAGACAAAAATCCCCAACTAGAGCTCACTAGATAGCCCATGCAGACGTGGACATGGCCGTAAATAAGTACCAAGAAAATATAACTTGGACTATGATGAATTTGTTGGGGTCAAGCTGTTCTGGATTTAGGTTATATCAATGAACTCAGGGACACTGCAGTCCTGATTATGTCCTTAGAAAAATAATTTCCTTTGTATTAGGGCAGCCAAAGAAAACCCTGTCAGGAGCTGTGACTGAATAACCAATGGAATGTTCTTTGAATATTTTTAATATTTCAACAAATAATTTTTTATCAAACCTAATTTCACTCTTATTTGAAACATACAATTTAGCAATGCTTTTAAACAGTTATTTGTGAGAACCTTATGCATAAACCACAGTAGTGTTAGAAACCTCCTTCATACCTACTGGGAACACTCTAACAAGATGTAACAGCTTTAACTTCTAGAAACAATATATAAAAATAGAGTAATGACCTTACTTTTCAAAAGAAACTCACTTGGTGAAATAAAATCTACAATTCAGAAAGAAAAGCCCAACTATTATGTGACCTCCTGTTTCCTCCAATTTAACTTTGAAACATATTTAATGTCAATTCATGAAGACAACATGGATATAGCCATCAGGTTTATGGCATCAGGTGAGTACCCTACCAGTGCCCAGAGCAGCCTGGAGATTCTGTCCTCAGGGATCTGTCCCTAGGTCATGCCAGTTTATAAATACAAGAATATTAGGCAAGAATATTAGGGAGAGCAGGAGTAGAACAGAGGTAGAAAAGTCAAAGAAGAGATCATGGAGGGAAGGAGGGAGGGAATGCAGGTCGGGAGAAAAGGAGGGGGATGGTCGGGGAAAAGAAAGAGAGAGAAAATACTCAGTAATGGTGACTGTACTGTACTTCACTTTTAAAACAGGGGTGTGGACTTTTCCAGAGAGCTACTCTCTGGTATTTTCACAGTATACATAGACACACATGCAAACACACTCACACATGCATGCACACATACATATAAGCACATATATGCATAATACATGTATATTCATACGCATATGCATCGGTGCACATGCACACAAATGCATAACAAATATATTTTGTAGCTTTTAAGCTATGTTGTTCAAAGAATGCAATTGCAGCAGGACTTAAGGAGCAGGCATAATACAAAAGTTAACTAAAACTGAAATAACAATAAAAGAGCAGATCTAGTTATTTATACTGTCTTAAAGGATTTACTTTGGTAAATTCTCAGCTGTTTTCTGGGGTGCTTTCATCAGAGTTGGGTAGGAAAGGAAGGGTGACAGGAAACTCAAAGCCACACATGTTCTGACCCTAACATTAGCCACAATGTGGTGTTCGTGGCACCTTGAGTGAGATGATTGTGGGACACAGGCTCTTTGTGGCCAATGCTGTGTTTTGGCTGTTGTTTTCAGTTTCGAGAGATTCCCAATTCTTAGCCAGAAAGAAGGGCAAATTTGATTCCACTAGGAAGTCTTGAGTTTTCTTCTCTCTCACCTCAGTCTCATTCAAAAGAACCTCAAAATGATATGGATTACCTTTATTTCAGAATCTATTGTGTTATTTGTGCCTAAATGTTGGCCAGAAATTTAATCAGGAGATGTTATTAGAAGATTTAGTTTATTCCCTTTCTCAGTCAAGTTGGAATGGAACACGTTTCTCAGTGTCCCAGAGATCATTGGTTGTAAAATCTGCCATAAAGTGACGATTAAAAAAAAGTGTAATGATTACTTTTGAGAATAAGTGATGATGATGTATTCCCTAAGTGACACAGACTCGTGTAGAGCAATTTGTCTTTCTAAATTGTAAGGTTTATAATTTATTCCCTGGGAAGATTGTTTGACAGTTCCTGGAAGGATGCCTGTCAGTATTGCAATAGTTCCAAAGGTCAAAACAGAAATGTATAAACAACTTTCAGTATTTTCTTTCCACTTATGTCTACAATTCAAATTCAGTTCCACAGTAGGAAATGAATTCCAAAGTCTTCATCTGAGAAAGCAGGCACTGAGCATTCCTATGCATTATAATTTTAATTAGCGCATATCTTTATAAGCAAGATATAAAATTTCTATAAATGCAAGACACATATGTTGTATGTGGTTCACATGATAACACTAACAAATTTTGATTTTTTTACACCATACTTTTAGTTCAGACTTAAGAGTCTAAAGCAGAAAAAGAAAGCGCCTTCTAGTGTATATGCTTTGGAGTGTGTTATCCCAGCTTTTGCCCCTTCAAAGTTTTTTTGACTTATTATGATCAATACAGTAATGAACAACCAGGAGTCTTCCCATTTGTATTTTCTTTCTTAGAAAATCTATGTATTTATTGTATGTGTATGTGAGTGGATGTATTTGTATGTTAACTATATGTCTTCAGTTCTCAAGGAAGCCAGAACTGAGCATTGGATTCACTGAAACTGGAGTTACAGACAGTTGTGAGCTGACATGTGGTTCTAGAAGCCAGCATGCATCTTCTAAAAGAGCAGCAAGTGTCTTAACAACTGAGCCATCTCTCCAAACCCATCTCTCAAATTTTTTAAATTTTCAACTTGTCACCAGAAAAATCTAGGTTAAATACTGTTAACAAATAAATCTGAATTTATATGTTTAGGAACACAGAATCAAGACAGACCAATTGGAGCATCATCTCATTAAATTATGATTCTTAATAGGTTCAACATTATTAATGGACAAAATATTTATGGATAATTTTAGAAAATTAAAATATAAAGGCACATCTTGGTTAATATTTTATCATCGTTTCCTTTTAAGCCAATCACTGTTAAAGCCATGACATTCTGATCACAAAGGACATTATTCACAATTTACAAATCCTTTGATCTTAAGGGCTCAGAGCTCTATCTCTACACCTAAGTATCTATGAGATATGTGATTTGTCATCAATGGACCAAGCTAAAGATATTGAAACATCCTTTGAGGCTAGTCATAAAAGCTCTAACCAACCCTTGCTAACTAAGTCAGTGTGAAACGTCTGGGATTACTGATATTTCATAAGATCACTGAAGTCTAAATCTCATAGTCATGGCCAGAGGAGACACAATGTCAATGTGAACTGAATGTTAGTTAGCCATCAGGGGTGTGTTAACTTTACAGATTGCTCATATATAATTACTAAACTAAGGAAGTTGTGTATGTGTGTGCATGTTCATATATATATGTGTGCAACTGTTCATTGGTAGCAAAAATATGGCTAAGCAAGAGCTCACTAGAATATGTAATTACAATTTCTCCAGTGAAATAGGATGAGAAATTATTTGTTTATTTATTAATTTATTATCTATTTATTAGTGTGTGTGTGTTTGTACCTGTGTGGTCAACAAATCACATGCTGAAGTCAAAGGGCAACTAATGGGGCTGCCAAGGAATATCTTGCAGCAGGCAGTTTTTGCCACCTACCATGTGGGTTCAAAATAAGGTCGTCTAGCTTCAGGATGAGTGCCTTTACCCACTGAAGCATCTTGCTTAACTCAATGGACAATTGTATATCGATTATCTAGAAGTGATGGTGCGACAAAACAAACCCTTTCTTCTTTAAGTTGTGTAGGCCATGGTGTTTTATTACAGCAACAGAACAGCAACTAATACTCGCAAGTGTTACTTGGTTTGCATAAGTAGAGGTGCTGAATTTCTCCAGGATTGCATTCTATTTGCATCCATATAGCTGGACGCATACGTGTGCACTCACATACACATACTCTCTCACACACATCCATGCACCTCTCAGTGGAATCTTATTTCTCTTCCGTTAAAAAATAACAACAGGCCACTTGTTTAAATACCGCCCAGTTACTGTGTATTAGAAGATGCTAGACTGTGTGCAGGTATGTCATATGGAGATGCTACTGGTTGTATTTGAAGGATACAACAGCCATGCAACCAGTGTTTCCAGGGTTCTGTCTTCCCTGGGAGATATTCTTCTAGAAGGTAAGATACAGAGCTGTCATTGCTCAGCCCCATGCTGACACGAGAAAAACCTGAAGAGAACTCAGTGAGGTTTCAGGGTTTTGACCTTGCATCTAGGTTTTCTGTGTCTGCAAGCCAAGCTTTCTATACTCCTCCCCAAGCCTGAGAACACCTGGCTCAGACTAGAGTTCAGGCCAATCCCTCCGAGGATGGATTTTAGTCTCTCCTTTTGCCAGGTGACTTCAGCAAGCCATTTCTGACAGCCCTTAATGACTTATACGCAACCAAAGCCAGTTTTCTGTCAAATGGCCTCAGTAAATCACTCACAAGTGAAAAAATTAGATAACTGAATGCCAATTTGGTTCCCCAGCTGACTGCTCCCACTCACTCTCCACTTTGGGGCCACATAAAGAATTAGATTTATTAAGAAAATGGTCCAATACTGATGTCATTTGGAAGGCAAAGTCCTGGCCAGTGCAATAAAACTCCCTTCAGTCACCTGCATCTCTGCTCATAACTTAGCACCGAGCAGTGTTTCTTTTGCATTCCAGACTTGAACTGCCACGAGTCCTTAGTAAAACAAGGCAAAGACAGATCCTAAAGGCACTGCATGCAAAATTACCATGAATAATTAATAATCAATAGAGTATAGAGTCCAAGAGTTTCCTGGTAAACCGGGATGAGTGCTAGCAGAGGGACATTAAGAGCAACACACATGAGAGTGGTGGTTTTGTAAAGGAAATATATCCCATTGAGAGAGGCTACTTAGGAAAACAAAATGCTACCCAAGGCCAGGAAGGATGCTGCACTATTAGCATATGGGGCAAAGTCGAGTTGTGGCATCACAAGGGATGTACACCACTAAACAGAATGTCAGCATGACCCAGACCTGCAGAAAATGCTGTCTGGGGCGATGTTCTGACCCTTAGCAGGCAACACTGGGGAAAGAGAAGTCTACAGATATGGGACTGGATTCAAGTCAGATTGCCTAGTGCATCAGCGAGCCAGTAACAACAGCTTTCTCTTTGAGCCTCACTCAATAACCCAGTTTCAACAATGTGAGTGTTATAGCCTGAGCACTGCGAAAGGATGGCACACGGAAAGCCATCAAAGCGCAGAGAAAGAATACACAAAAGTACTGTGACCACTAGGAGAAGTTGAGCTGGCTATGGGTACAGATACACAGTCACGCATACTCTTGATAGTTCTTTGGGCAAACCTGTCCTCAAAACACTCAGTTGGACTAAAGAGCTTCTCACCTACAAGTTTCTCACCAAACCCAATAGTTTAAGACACATGTATACAATTTAAAATACATAAATCATATGAATCATAAGCCAAAATTGAGCCTTTTACTCTTATAAGGAAACTGATAACTACAGAATGTGTTACTAATTTTCTATGATTTATCTGAAACACAATCAGACTTAGAGCACAAAGCAATTTAACCTGAAAAATGTGGCTGGTGGACTCTAATGATTTCACACTTATTTTCAGATAAGAAAGATTTCCTGTTTGTCTCCGATCCGCAAACACATATAATCTATTAGTGACTCCATAACTCCGTGACATGAAATAAATGGGGCACGATAAAAGGAAAAGGCAATTACCTATTTCAAATCTATTATCACTGCCGAATTCCCATTACAAAGAGGGAAACAACAGTAAATAAATGTGTGCACACGAACACACAAAATTGCACACACACACATGCACATACACTCAAAACCACCCAAACAGGTACCTAAGTACTCACAAACAGATAAAGACTCACACAGACATATATGCATACACCACACTTGCACACACATAGACTTACATATGCATGCACACACACCACATGCATTTACTTATATACACAGACTCACACAGGCACACATACATAATCACATATACACATATATACATGCACATATACAGACACACACATACTTTACATGTGCATACATATACACAAACAGACTCATGCATGCTAATGCATATATACATTTAGGCACTTATACAGATACACGTAAATATGCGTGCATGCACATGCACAGATAAAGACATACATTAATACACACACACACATATATATGTATATATATATATATACAAACACACACACAGAGACACATATACACACCACGCTGTTTATAAACCAGAGAACATAACACACTGAAGACACATCCTTCGGTATGGATTCACGTGACATTTCACCCGGAAGGGTGGGTGGTTCTCAAGCACCTAACACTCAGTAGCTGGGTTCTTTTTGTATCTTGGATACAGACAAACACTTGAACAACAGATTGTGAAACAAGCAGTCAAATTTTAGGACACAGGAGTTTCCCATAACTTGTTTGATGATTTTCAATTTGAAATCACAAATCACACAAGCAGTCATCATCCACTGCCTGAGGACCACCTCAAAGTCACTCTTCACTCTACAAGCTCGGGAAATTAAGTCAAATCAAGTACTGCATGCAATACTTAAAAGCAGTGTCAGTGAGCAGCTGGTATCTGTCACAGTCCTTCGTTAATTCCATGACACCACACCGAGTGCCCAAGAATATAATGATAGAAGACAATCCATTTCAGTATAAGCATCTTCACAGTGATACCAGACCTGCTTTCATCTTGTTCCTGTCGACTTAAAATGGCCACAGCCTTCTAAACAGGTCTCCTTCTCAGATAGGTTCCTCTCCACAGTAACTGTAGTGGGTAAACCATAATCCATTCATATTTGTACATAAAAATCAAGATTGATAATTGAGGCACAAACATTTTTAAATCATTGGATTTTAAGAAATCATCCATTCGGGCTGAGGAGATGGTCAGCAGTAAAGAACACTCATGTTCTTGCAGAGGACTGGGTTTCAGTTCCCAGTGTGTGCATAGTGGTTGACAACTATCTGTGACTCCAGTGATGGAGGGTCTAGTGCCTCTTCTGACCTTCAGGGAACCACACACATGTGTTTCACACAGATAGACACAAAAGCACACAGAGTAACATATACCTTGTTGAAGAATCATCCCATTGGTTCACTAATTTGTACCACAATCTGTGAGAAAAGAATCTCAGCTGAATAGTCTTGAACGTTCTCATCCTTCAGCCGAAATCCTACAAGCCTTCCCAGAAGTCACCCATCCTGTTTCTGCTAATTATAATAAACTACAAATCAAATAATCTAATCATACTTTCTTTTCATTTACAGCTTCAGGCTCCACACATGAGACTCCCGGCATGAAGAGTGATGCCTTGTCATCCCTCAAGTATATACTGGGCACTCACACGAGTGCTCCTCTTAACTGAAAACCCTATACCAACCCAGCTCAACAGCTTCTGCTCTTCTATATGTGAAACTCTTTGGTGTAGACTGAGCATGCTCAGAGGCTCCATTACGTCATCTTTAGGACACTTTGAGCATGCCCAGAGGCCGTTCTTTCTTCCTGAGGTCATCTTTACCATGCAACCAGAACATGTTTAGGTGTGTTTCTGATTAGATTCATGACAGGGGCCAGACATATTCCATAATGCTACTTTCTCTCACATTGATCCTTTGGACATGTTTTAATGACCTGGAGTAATTGTGTCCCGAAGTATGGCCTCTTCCCTTCCAGAACCTTCTCTTTAACCCCAGTTTTGTCAGCTATATGCCCACCACAAGCCTACTTTCTTTATGATTATCTAGAAGCCTCCCAGGCTCTCTTTATAAAATCCATAGGATTGCTTGTCCACAGCAACCATGGCCTCCCATTTTATTCTCCCCTTATGCAACCAAGGTATCCTTATCTCTGACTGTCGGGCTTTGCTCTCGCCAACCCGGGAACCAGTGGCATTTGGTGACATTCTGGAGGTTCTGCTAACATTTGCTTCTGAAGAACTCTGCCTGTCAAGTGCGGTGGCAGAATTGGGAAATCACAGAACAGCTGCACCTCCAGGACACTGTCACCTCATGGGCAAAAATACTTTCTGCTGGAGACGACTCATTTCTCATACTCATCATTTCGAAGGACACTAAGGAAAAAAAAAAAACATTCTTTCTTGCATTCCAACAGGATATGACTTTTGTAAACTGACCAGGGCTTTGGTTTATTAAAAGGAAACATAGAGACAGAGAATACAGCATCTAACTCTACTGAATGTGTACAGGACATCTCAGAACTCCAGAGTGCACTGACAGAAAGAGGCTCATTTCCTGATCAGCTGGGTTCACCTGTCACTTGTCAAACATTGGAGGGCAGCCTTGGACATGTTCCCATAGCGTCAGCAAGAATTCCTGTCTATCTTCTGTTACATTGAGGATGAAAAGCAATAAGGACAAATTCGCTTACAACGTCTGAGTTTGTTCATTTTCTGGTTATTGTGTTTGATTGACTTTTAAATGGCAATTTGTTTTAACTTTCTTTATTAGTAATACATGCTTTCTAAAGAAATGTTAAAACTACCTTTATTTTTATTTTCTTTTGCCTGATAAGTTCCTTCAGGATTACTTCCATCTTTTAAAAATATTTATTCATTAGTTTTTAATTGTGGAAGTCATAGGTACTGTAACACTAACTAAATTTTTAAGGAGCTTTGGAGCATCTTCCTGAAGCCCATGTAAGTTCAGACCAGGCTGTGACCTGGCAATACTTAGTGCTACTCAGCAGTTTCATTTGGATCAACATTTTTTATTCTGGATAATCAGTTTTTTTCTTTATTCTCTCTCTCTCTCTCTCTCTCTCTCTCTCTCTCTCTCTCTCTCTCTCTCTCTCTCTCTCCCCCCCCCCCTTTCTCTCTCTCTCGTGATACTGAGTTATTCTACAAGATGAGTATATTTCCCTTGAACATTAGCGGAAAAGCAGAAGTGGGGCCAGGGAGGCCCCTTGCATTTCCTCAGCGGAACCCTGGCTTTGCTTCAGTAGAAACAGGAGTGCACGTTTCTACATTTCTGCAAGTGCCCATGTATGTCCTGCCTGCCGGATCATCTCTCACACTCAGCATCGGCCTCTCTTCTCCCCGGCTGAAAGGCTTTGGATATTTCAGGAGTTTCAAAGCCAGAGAAGCACTGCCTGGGAAGGAGTTAAAATTCTCGGCTAGACTTCAGACAAGCATTTTTTGTAGCTGAACTACTAGACAGGCAATGTGGCTTTGTTTCAAAGCTGAAGGTAAATAGTATCACTCTCTTTCTACACTCTTAATACATCCTAAGGGTTTCCAAATACATTTCCACCTTCACGGCACAGAGGAAATATTGCAGGATCACGTATCTTACCTTACCTTAATGCATGGATTATTATACACAAAAGACATGGTGGGGAATAGACGTGGCAGGCTAGAATAAATTCCTCACAAAAGGAGACACAATAACAAATCCATATTTTTTTTTGTAGCAGAGACTTTACTGACTGCACTAATACCAAGATGAAATTAAAATAATAAAATCCTGTTTCAGAAAGGATTTGCCTATTCACCCCTCTGCTCAGCCATTCTTTCCCCATTGGGACAAGAGACAAATACAAAATGAGAAAATCCTTATTTGAATCATTCTGTTCTTTCATTCTGGATTTATTTCGTATGAAATAAAACAAAATTTCCCCACACATTGACTAAAGATATAGAGTGAGAGAACAACTATATACCTGCGTTGCTCATTTTAGAAACAATTTTATATTTTAATGCTCGTTGAAAACATTGTCATAAGGACATGTGCAAAATGAATTCAATTCAGTGAATACATCAGGGTTTATGGATGCTTATCCTCAGAACCTATGCACACTTCTGAGTGAACACTTTATTGCCATGAGACCATTAATCCAGTCCTTGGATCACAAGGTGGGATGGGGTGCATGGGAAAAGTCCCCCACAGGGTCATGTGTTTGAACACCTGGTCCCCAGCTGGTGGCGCTGTTCAGGAAGGTTATTTAACCTTTGCAGAAGGAGGTACATCCCCGGGGTAGGCTTGGAGAATTTATAGCCACCCCACTTCCTTCTCTCACTCCATTTCCTGTGTCTGGAGAGATGTGATCAGCATGCCTCCTGCACCTGCTGCCAAGCCAACTCCACCACTGGAAGGGGAAGACGGAATAATTTTTCTTCCTTAAGTCACTGCTGCTCATGGTGTATTTCCACAGCAGCAGAAAGTGGCTACTACACATAGTGACTACCGGAGAGGAGGCAGCGTGGCATGGGACCCAGAGGGACAGCCTCTTCCTCATGGAAGAGACAGTCAGAGGAATGACTCCCAGCTCTTACATGTAGCTGCCTTCCCCACTGCTGCCTGGATGCAATCTGTCCCACCTTCCAGAGCACAGACATACCACGTTATTTACATGAAAGGTCTGGAACTACTACTTTCCTGATAAAATAGTTTCCCTCCTATTTTGACTCACCAAGAGGCTCTTGGGAATCCCTGTCATAATAATGAAAACATCCCCATCATTTGATACACAATAATTAATTGAAGGAACATAATTGTTTTGAATTAAACAGCCTCCTAAGAAAGTGAAGTCAATATCATTTATTGCTACACATTATTACACAATTGCTTGTGTGCAGACTCAGAATTTGAACATAAACACAGAGTTAACTGCCTAAACTGTATGAAGGAAATAAAAGCTAAAAGAGTAGTCACACACCCCACTTCAACAGCAAGAGAAAGAAAAAAATAAACACAAATAGAAAATATGGAGCTAAGAAAAGAAGTGAATGATACATAAAATGTACAATTGGGAAAATAGCAAAGCCACTGTCTGTTACTGAACTATAAAGAAAACTTAGAAACTATTGGCTAGAAAGAAAAATGCAGGAAATGTCAGTCTGAAGCTTCAAAAAAGAGATGAGTATCAACATTGGCACAAAAAAAGATGGTCTCAGTATTGTTCCTAAAACTCGCCAAGTACCAACACAAACTCCATAGACCTTCAAGAGGACCTAAAATAATGTCAAAATGACGCTGTAGCAACATCCTGGCAAATGGGTGCTAAGTGGATGGGTGTTTTGCAAAACATTATTTTCCAAAACTGACACAAAAAGAAATTGAAAGTCATAAAAGCCCTAAATCAAGCAATTACACTAAATTTACTTTCTCATAGTTCCCAAAATGCAACTCCAGACAGAGGTCTTTGTCTGTTGAATTTTACCAATGGTAGACACAAGAATTCTTCATAAACTACAACACATGACATCCAACTACACCTTAAAAAGTTAGACCTATGACCAAATAAACACAATCTATAGGATAAAGTTAATATTAGGAAAAAGGAAGAAAGCCTATAGATTTAAAATGATACATAAACAGCTTTTGACAGCATTAATCATTTGCTCTCAGTGAAATTCCAAGCACCACATTTATTTGGTGCTCTCAAATAAATTAAGGATACCATGGAAATTCTAAGGAAATATATGTCAAATTCCAGTACAGAAAAGAGGAGAGATTCATCACTAGGAAGTGACTGTAAAATAATTAATGAGGAGAGGATCAACATCAAGAAGGGTGGGAAGAGGTCTTATGGCCAGGGAATCATAGACAAAGTGAGCAGATATTGTCAGGAAATTTTCTTTTTATTTTTTTTTATTTTTTTAATTAATTTATTTATTTATTAAAGATTTCTGTCTCTTCCCCACCGCCGCCGCC
>NW_026067909.1:24816646-24837651 GCF_014885135.2 Alexandromys fortis | reverse complement strand
GTTTTAACCCAGGCTTTTTCAGACCCAGGCCAGCTGGCCTTGGTGAGTTCCCGATAGAACATCCCCCTTGTCTCAGTGTATGGGTGCACCCCTCGCGGTCCTGAGTTCCTTGCTTGTGCTCTCTCTCCTTCTGCTCCTGATTTGGACCTTGAGATTTCAGTCCGGTGCTCCATTGTGGGTCTCTGTCTCTGTCTCCTTTCATTGCCTGATGAAGGTTAATATTCAGGAGGAAGACTATATGATTTTCTTTGGGTTCTCCTTCTTATTTAGGAAATTTTCAACAAGAGTCCAGGGAAGTCAAACCCAGAGCTTCAGCCTTGCTGAGTCAGGTTCTGTTATGGAAAGAGAGCAGAAAGTTCCACGGGACTCTGCATGTCAAAGCTGTCACTCAGGGAGCTGCCAGCTAGAGTCTGAGAATCTTTCTGATGAGCTCCTGCCACTGTCACTGGTGTTCAGCCTGATCTGCGGGACACAGGAGCAGGAAGAACAACTTCTCAGTGCTTTGTGTCAGCACTGAGTCCTCTCTGGGGAGCATTACCATGGGAACACTGAGAGATGGACAGGGAACCATGGCTGCCTTATCTGGCTGGGGAAAGGACCAGTGGTAAATTGAAGGTGATGAAATCATAGCTGAAGGTATGATCTTCACTCTTCCCCATGGAGATGGTAGCAAGGGGAGATGCTCAACTTTACCTTCTCTGTGTAGCAGAACACATGGCAATATGACCATGCAGTGTCATGGCAAAAGCACCAAGGAGGCAATACGTAGAAGGAAAAAAGAATGCCTCTGTGTGAATACTGTGACTATGTTCAAAATCACTCCCAGCTACCTTGCAAAGAACTGCTTTCTAGATGTAACTGAATTTATAAAGGTCACAGGATACACAGTTAACATAAATACTTAAATTATAGAGCACTTGAAATTATGAACCACATATGAAAACAACCGGGAAATTGGACTTTGATATTATTAAAATAATTCAGTCAAATAACTGGTATTCTGAATATTTGGAAATTATTCAGAAACCCAAAATTGAAGAGACTATAAAAATACTTTGCTGCAAATGATACCTGGCCAATTGTGTACAGAAAGATTTAATACTGTTACCCATCATGGCTGTATAAATTAAAACCACAGGAAAAGAACACTCCACTCTGAACTGTCTAAAATTCTGGAGACTGGGCATAGCATACATTCAATGACTAAGTATCCTGGCTTCCTCACTACAAGTGGGATGAAGAATGAATGGTACAAGCCCTTGGGAATCAGGCCAGTTACTGCTTCAAGAACCAACATGATCTTTCTGTCCTATATATCCCATGATTAGATATGAATCGTCGCCAAGGATGACTTAAACAGTGTAGGTTTGTGTGAAGTGATAACACATTACATACATGTTGGAAAGATTGCAATGAAACCCAATGTGCTGAACAATTAATATGTGTTAATAAGAAGTAGCCAGTATAAGCCCTGAATACAAATGACCATAGGAATGCCATTTGTGGTGGATGAAACCAAGTAGAAAAAAATTAAATCAAGTGTTCATTAAGCATAAAACAAATGTGACCTAGCCCTATGAGGATAAAAAGAGCAAAGACAAAGCCAAGTAAAGACTGCCAGTGGAGAAATAAAGGGATGAATGTGTAATTTCAGCTTTTATTTGCATAGCTGACCATGCATTCATTTTTGCTTTATCTTTTCTTTTTATCTCTCCTCTTCTCTTTTTTCCTCTCCTCTTAGTCCCTCCCCTTTCTTCCCCTCCTTTCCCCTCCTCCTTTTCTTCCCTTCCTCTCTTCCTCACTTCTTTCTTTCCTTTCGCTCTTCCTCCCTTCATTCCATCTTTTCTCCATTCCTTCCTTTGACAGGATGTTACCATATAGCTCAGATTGTTTCCAAATTCTACTTTTCCTGCCTGGGCCGCCATAATGATGGATTACAAGGATGGACTACTACATCTGACATATGAATTGATTTATAATAATTCTAAACCATACTATTCAATCTATAAAGATCAGAAATGCATCCATTGCCTTGAAAGAAAATAAAGAAAAACAGGTGGGCTATAAGGGTACATAAGGAGATTCTGTTACTGAGAGAAGTATCAGGATAATGGTGTTAATGTTTCATAGTTGTATTAAAAATTGTAAAATATACTTTTCAATTTTTTACTAATTATAATTTTAAAATGTGAAGACTGCAACTCAAAGATTAATTTGCCAACTAAATTTTCAAAATTATTACCTGTGTAAAGAAATCCAAAAGTCATTTCATGTGTTTTCAGAATTGTTAACAGTTCCATCAGGAACCTGTAGGAAGCGTTGTTGTGTTCAGAGGAGAGTCCATGGGTTTTGATTTGAGAAGCCTCAACCTTTAGGAGGCTGCATTAAAAGATTTTATGAGGTCACTGATGTCTATAACTCCACTTTCTTCTTACTATTCATGTTTTTCTTTTCATTTTACCCTCTGACTCACCCTTTCATACTAAACATGTACAAGAAGAAGTCATATAATTGCATATACATGTATTATAAATGTTTGTATATATATTGTATTGTATATATACATTGATCTATATAATACATACATACATATATCTCACTGATTTGTAAAAAGAATTACAGATGTTGACTACATAATATATGGAGTTACATGTTAGTCAAACATGGTTGTATACCTGTGTGTTCTAGTCTTTGGAGTTAGAGATTTGGAGTGAAACAAGGTTATTAATAAAATATATAAAAAATTTCTTTGCACCAGTGCAATGGTGAAGAAAGGTCAACAGGAACAAACTAAGGGCACAGAGCCAAGAAATTCAAGCACCTAGACATGGCAAGAAGAGAAGGCAGGCAGGGTTAGAACTGAGGAAATTCACTCAGGGGAAGCCCTTCGTCCCACCCAGGTGTGCTCTTCAGAACAATGCAGCCTCAGAGGAATCCTGAAGGTCTCATTGGCTGAACTCTATTCCCCTAGCCAAGGGCACGTTTCTGAGAGCATGTTATTCTTTGAGATGCTCTTAACTGAGCCAGGAGAGACATAGCTAGAGGGAAACTGAGCTAGGCATCTTCTTCCCTTGTTATTTTAGTATATTCAAATACAGAGTGTAGCGTATCTCCATTTAAAGGGAAGGGCAGGTGTGTTTTTATGGGAAAAACAGAATTGTTTCATATTTTAAATTTAAAAATGTATAACTTAAGAGTGGACAAATAATAATCTTTGTATATAGCATTTATTTCTTTGAAAACAATTTTCTAATTATTCAATGAAAAATGAAAATTCCCCATGCTCACAGTAATCTCAGCCTTAGCTACATGGGAAAAGTTAGAAATTGACTTTGTCAATCAATGTTCAAAATGAGGGGGGGCAAAAGATGAATCTTAGATAAAAAATAAAATCAATCATTCAACTAGAAATATGGTCATCCACATAAAACTCCTTCAAAATCCAGGAAATCCATTTATAGCTCTTATAGCTTATTAATATGGATAGTTTCCCAGTAAGCTATTTTAACAAACTATTTTTACAGATCCCCTACCTTGAAGAATAAAAGTCAATTAATGCCATTCTGACTTTTTGACACTTTCTGTTCCTTTTTCCCAGAAACCAAGGACTAAAAATATGATAATTTTACTGCCTTTTGAAAGGGAATTTAAAAGCACTTCTTGAAGAACTTTCATTATGCCCGAAGCTGTGGACAGCCTGTTGTGAAATATTACTTTATCTAGGCAAAGATGTGTTATTTCTGTTTATGCTACATTTGTTTCATTGTGTAAAGATGTGTTGTGATTCCACCTTGCTGCCTTAAGCCACCTGATTGGTCTAATAAAATGCTGAATGACCAATAGCTAGGCAGTAGGGGGATGGGCAGTGGTTGTGGGCAGAGAGAATAAGTAGGTAGAGCAGAGGAAAGGAGAAAACAAGGGAGAAAGAGAGGCGGACTTCCCCAGGCCAGCCTCTCAGCTTCCAGGCTGACAGACACAGAGCGAGCAGCGACAGTCCTGTCATTCACAGCTTTCACTCAATATTTTTGACAACTTATGGCAGGTAGTTCTGTGCCCTGGGAGCATGGTCCTACACATTGTAGGCAATTTATCAGTGCTGCTGATTTCTTCCTGCCAGATTCCAGTAAATTCCTCCACCAAACTATGATGACCTGAACTGTGTTAGACTTTACCAGATAACTTGTGGGGCATGTGTAGAAAAGGAAATAAGAGGGGAAAAGGAAGGGAGCAGAGAAGGAAAGCATGGGAAGAGAAGGAGGGATGCACCTGAGCTGCATAATGAGATACTACTTCAAGAAAAAAATTGAATACATAAATAAATATATACACGTATATTTAGTTAGAATTCAACTTGCTATATCTTAAAATCACTGGGTGGAAAGATGGCAAAAATATTATAAATATATATGTCTAAGCCAGAATTTCATACATCTCTGGCATAGTTGTCTTTGCCCTATCCCAAGCAGTTGGATATGCCATCATTCCCAGATTCATGTTATTCTGGGGACTGCACACAAGAATCATATACCACTAGGGAACACTCTGCCAACTGAGTTTCGTTCCCAGCTCCCAGTAATGATTAGGTGACTGTGAACTGCAGGCTGGGGGGCTTGGAGTTGAGAGACAGCTTGGCTGTCAGGAGCTCTGCAGCTGTTACCTCCAGGGGTTCCCAGGACGGTCATTCTGGGCTGCTTCACCCTGTAATCTCCTGCCATGCAGATCATCCCCTTCAGTTCCTGACCTTGTGGCTGGCCAAGAGTGACAGGTGTCACGGTCTACATCTGGGGTTAGACTGAGGCCAGCATCTTCCAGCAGCATCCACAACAGCTCAAATCATGGCTACCCAAGCTTTAATCAAGGCATCAGTCACCATTCCAGCTAAAAATAGTGTGATACTCTGATTTTTATCTGACTGTTGGTTTACAAATTGTTCCCTCAAGACCTCGTAATGACAATGGGGCACGAAGACAGAAGTTCTGCCAAGCTGTATCACTAAGCTAATGTCCTCATTGTGTAGTTGAACCCTTTCCAGGCCCTTGAACCTCCATCCTCTCATGCCATCATCTGTATAGCCAGAACTAGCAGGACTCTCAGTGATTAATGTACTCGGGCATGCCGTCCCAGGTTTGAATAATTAGAAAAACTGTGATATTTTAACAATGTAAATTCAAGATTTTCTAATCCTAATGTTCCAACACTCATTTTCCTCTCTCATTATTATAATCATTGCAGAAAAATCAGGGTTAATCTTCCTTGAGGTAGAGAGGGCATAGGAGTTTAAATACTGTGACTGTTTCCTTTGGTCTCATAAAACAATGACTACTTCATTCTCTCCTCTTTTGTAGTCCAGATTTTCTTCAAAGGTTCTGATGGATGTCTGTCCAACTCCTGATATTTGTTACAGTTTAAAACTGGCAAGGAGAAACACAGCACCAATGTTATAATTTAAAAACTGTGTGTGAGAGACACTGTGTGACAAAGCTCACATGAAAGGTCTCATTAGGGGACGGGAATGGGGAAAGGGACAAGTGGAAAGGCACAAAGGCCTGCCTGCTTCTTTGGAAGAGTGTCAAGAAAGAGGAACTTGCTAGCTAGAAGAGCTAGCAGTTAAAGAGGGCTTAGCACATGCGCACAAAGACTACTCAGTAACAATTCATGGACACAGAGTACATAGTGATGTAGCAGTCTAGGACCCTGGGCTGGCCAGGTATCTGCCTGAATGTTGACATTTGTTCACAGGGAATGTTCTTATTGGTTATAGCTGAGGACCCTTGTGGTGCAGGGTAGTATAATGTCTGGAATGCTAGCAAGCACATTCATAGGGAGTGGCTGTGGTTGGTGACATAGGTCCATAATGTCAGGCCAGCAGCATGCCTGAATGCTAACAATATTACTATGAAATTATGTTTGAAAATCAACAACAAACTTCAATTGTTTTCAGATTTGGGACAAATCAATACTTCTTCAAAGTCAGAGAGCCCATTCCAGGTGCCAATTCCCATGGGCGCCAGTGTCCCTGGTCCCATAAAAAGAAGGCCACTCACTTCACTTTGATTTACCTCAACAGAGACCTGAAAGAGTTGCCCTAACCAAACACTGTGGATCAGAATCACCCTACAAAGATTTCCAAATCATTTAGAGACTGACACCACTCAGCGCAGGAGAACGCCTACTAAGGTCAACTGGCTGGACTGAGGGATTTTGTGTTGCACTTGGAAAGAGAGAAAACTGTGCTAAGCCAACAAACCTGTGGAAGTCAGAAGTCAGTTTGTGGGAATCTGTTCTTGCCTTCTACCATGAGGGTTCCTGAGACTGAACTCAGGCCACCAGGTTTAGAGGCAAGCATCTTTACTCACAGAGGCATCCTGGTGGCCCTAACACTTTAAAGATATTTTGTGATACTTTTTAGATGTAGTAAAATATGTATTCTTGAGTTTTATTCCAATTACAGGGCAACCTATAACTCTAAGCAGAAAATCCTGCATTTTCTACATTGGAGAAAAAATATATACCTAAAGTTTATCCAGAAAAATGTCCGTGTTATAAACAAAGAAACGAAGCTTCCTTTGTTCTTTAGAACAAAGTGTTCTAAATGCATAAGAGAACAACTGTTAGGTTTTAGTCAGTGCATATTTGGAGCAAATGCAAATGGTCTTTGTACAGCTTTAAGTGCTAGTGGCTAATTGTCTTTGAGACATAAACACGTGCTGCAAAGGAGAAAGAGTAGTATTGGTTCCAGGAATCCCCCCCTCAACTAATAATAATTTGATACTCTTTGTAACCATCTTGCCCATCAACTGTGACTGAATAATGAAAGAGAGCCCTCTCTCCCTTGTTTTCTCTGAGATGCTCATGGTCTCATTCCATATGGGTAACAGGCATGTGGATAACAATGAACAGCACCAGAGGATGATGGCCTTTAACGTATTTGGCCAGTTTATGTTTTGATACCTAGAGGAATCTTCAGAGGGGCTGCACAAAGGCCTCTAGGTGTGAAATGGAAGGAAGAAATAAGCTATGAAGTCTTAACACTGAAGCAGAATGTAGCCTTCAGAACATGTTCAGGTGCAAGTGTGACCACTGAGCAGCTCCGACTCCAGTGCAACACTAAGATGCTGACCACTGCAGGGCATAGTCTTCTTTTCCTCACCCCTAGCCCCACTGAAAATGCCCCTGAGAGGAAGGACTATGGCAACAATGCATGTGACCTCATCGATAATCACGCAGCTCCCGAGCATAGACATCTAATTGTCTACCACTTCATGGAGTCTCATTGTAAAATGCAAGAAGCCTAATTATTTCAATATCAGTATGCCCATTATCAATCCTGTTTCAATAGTGAGTAGAGCAAGAAAACTATTCTAGACTTTATTAACATAAAATGATATCAATATCACTGTTATCAATGAACCTAAGAGGAGAGCAAATTGTTGGAAACTGTGAAACATGTATCAATAAAATTAACACATGGAACAGATTTCAAATATGTAAAGGAAATATAGAAAGATATTAAGAGAATGAAAATAGAAATATATCTGAATAATACTGAATAAGCATTGTAATGGAAATCGAAGGAAAAAATTTTCTCACAGTCCTGTGTGCTGACATTTGAATGAACGTCAGCCTCCAATTCCTCTTCTTCTAAGTGACCCTGCTATCAAGCTCTATCTCTGCTCTTCCAACACACTAACAGGTGCAACACGTGCAGCTTATAGACAAGAGAACAGCTAATATTGAAGAGTGAAGAATGGACATCAGGACATTTCACATCCAGTGAATCAGGGCTGTGCACGCAGATACTGTGCCTAGACTCCCAGTGACAGGACCATGCATTCTAAGGAAGAGAAAGTTCACCTAACCCATTAAAAATGGGGACAGCCACTGTACTGTCTATGACAAAATTTAAAAAAAAATGTTTTTCAAGGCAGAGAACTGATATCTTCAATTGCTCATAAAAAGTAGAAGACATACCATGCCTGAAAACAGCATACAAAGTATATTCAAAAGTAATTGTGCTAAACATGTTAAATGTAAAATATAAATCTCTCTACTGGCTACACAGAAAATTTTCAATGAGAGCTGCATGGATTCCACAAAGATATGGATAAGTTGTCTAAGGTGGATAAGTGTCTCTGCTGGCTGTGATATCAATACTATCTCATTTACATCAGCAGCTTCAATCTTTCTGCTTACTGTCAGTCATGTTATAAAACCCCAGGTAGTGAACACAGTCCAATTACTGGAGAACATGAAACCAGGAGGATAACAGATTTGTTAGTCTTAAGCATGTATATTACTCCGTTGGCGGAGGCTGGAAGTATATCTTGAAAGCAGAGTCCTTACCTAGTATATAAGAGATCCTGGTTTTGACCACAGCGCAGCAATAAAAAGTATGCAAGAGATATTTCCTAAACAAAGTTAGGAGCAATCTGACTGTTTTCCATAGGGATATCATCTTTCCTTTGCCAAATGAAAATTGATTGTATGCTATTTTTTTTGACTAATGGAAAATATAATACAAAAATCATACCAGTAAATATGTTTCCTTGTGGTAGAGATCATACATGAAAAATGAACAATGCAATAAATAGAAATGAGGATTGTCTCAAGCAAGATTTCCCAGAATTCAGTACTGCTGAGAGTCCCCAATGACCCTGCCCTCTCCCAGTGGAGAGGCTGCTTTCTGCTGTCTCAGTTTAGCCTTGCATTTCAGTTTTTGATTTCTCCTTTCATTCTACATTACCTTGACAATATTGCTGAGCAGATCATGAGCAATTCGAAAACTGTATTCAATAACAAGTTTACCCGCTAGGAATACATGCTCACCATGTGACGCAGACATAGTCTCCGGTGTTTCCTTACAGTAGATCGTATTTTTGGTAAATAAGCATAAACATAATTATAAATATCTTTCAGACTGTAGTAGCCAATCATGGCAGTCTCTATGTTAGAAAAACTTAGCACTTTACCTCACTTTCAAGTTCCCTTGTTGGGGCTGCCCATCGTACACCGATAAGATGTCGAAATCCTCCTCGAGGGCGAAGGTGTGGAAGGACAGCTGTATCCTGTTCCGCTCCCCGGTGATGATGATCCAGGTGCAGTTGGCATAGTTAGGGTAACCATGAGGAAAGCCGGGGCTCTCGATGGTGCCATTGGGTCCCTGGACCAGGCCACCACAGTTCTGACCTGTGTAGGTAGGAAAAAGAAAAAGTAGTGTGTTAGCATGTTATTAATCATCAACCTATAGTTGTAAGAATATCCCTGTCATTCTCACAAAACTTGAATGATATATTATGGTGTTTTCTAGATGAATATTAAACACTAATTTTGATCACAGGTCAAGGATAACATAAGAATAACAGAAGATGAAATGGATGAGAATTATAGAACCACATTTGGGAACTCACACCAGATATTCAGCTTCAATTTTGGACTACAGAGGAACACATTTTCTACCAATGATCTGCAGAGAATGCTGAAATCCCTTTATCCATCAAAGGGATTAGATGGACAAAGACTTTGAGTATAGATAAAACCAGCATTCTTAATGTTACTGTAATGCACTCGGGTTCCAAACAGCTAAATGACATTGGTATGTGGTAGCAGTGTTAGGAAGCGCCATGGTTAACCTTGCCAGAATGGACATGAGCCTGTTCTGTGTTAACAAAAGTGTTTTAAAGAGAAGGATGCAAGACTGTAGAATTTATATGCTTGAAAATAGAGGGCATGAACCAAGCTTGTTTAGGATGAAAATAGTGGCAAAGTACAGGAATAAACACCAGGATATTCCCCACCAATAGTATACTCCTTATAGAGGTGGACATCCTGCATGGAGGAAGGAACATACCGTATCCGAGTGGGAGAGTTACTAAAGAACATCTTTGGAAATGTAGCGGTGCAGAGAACACCCATACCTCCCCAGGTAGATCAGACACCATCCTGTTTCATAAATCCTGCTTTCAATATCCTTCCCAGGGAAGACAGAGATGACAATGTCATTCAAGAGGGATTTGATGATGAGAAAATGTTTGGTGTCATGCACTTCCCCCTAAACAAGACTAGGAAGAGGGGTAAGAGCAGGAGAGGCACTGAAGGACTGTTTGCCCTTTGCCTCTGTTTCCCATAGTGTTTGTGTGGGTTTGTACATGTTGCTGATTCTACCTCAGGGACTCTCTTGATATGTTCATATCCCTGACCTAGTTCCACGCACCAATCCTGACTTCAATGAACTGCAGTCAGCCTTTCTTTGAGGACCCAGCTACTAGAAAGATCTTCCCCGGAAGATTAGTAGCAGCTTCATGTGGAGTCCTCTGATCCCCTTTCTCATTATACATCCGGAAGTCCCTTTCTTTCCATTCCCAACCTAATATCTCTCCCTGCTGCTCTGGTCATTTCTTCCTCATCTTGGCTCAGAGATCTCCTGTTGAGATCCCCCCTCCACGTCTCCCCCTACATCGCTGCTTCACCTTGACATGCCTTCAGTGAAAACTTCCCTAGTCCTCCTATGACTGTAGTTTTTCCTCTGCCCATTTACCTTGAAAAATCCACCCAATTAAGAAACCTAAAAGCCAGATGAATCAGTGGAAAAGGGTGGCCACTAGTGTGTGGCAAGGCCAACTTCTCTCTCTGGTCCTCTGATCTGGGTCCCAATGTAGAAGGATATAAAATACTCCTTTTTTAATTAATTTCTGCATCTAATTGGTTTGGAGACAGCCATGGGGATGATTTCTAGATTCTCTGCAGCCTTTGCTTCCATCTCAATTGGACCATTTCCCAACAACATGTTGTGCATCCTTAAATGTTTCCACACTAGGAGTGTGGTGGAAGTTTCCAAGAAACCTGGGTTGCTCTGATTACTCCATGTTGTGTAAGTATTTGAATACAAGTATTATCCCAGCTTTCTTTGTTGTACTGCAAACAGTGAATTATTTCCAACTACATTGTAGACTTACAAATCACCATAGTAGGTCTCAGTGAGCTCAAATCTTTCATGGTAATATTATCAAATGATTGTAGGAGCTTGCTCAATCCTAAAAAAAAAGATTTAATGAAAGGGATTTATGAGTTTAAAACCAAAGAACTAATAAGAAGCCCATTTTCCACTAAATTTAAATCTAACAAAACTGTAACAAGTGGATATTAAAACTGTGGGGATTTGAAAGGGCTTTAAAGGAAACAGCTTTTCTGGTTTATCTGACAATTCTTACTTCATGGAAAATCAGAAAAAGTGAAGACTTGATTATAAATTGGAGAAAAGGAAAAAAAAAAGAAATTTAACAGAAATGTCAGCAGGAACGTAGTCACTGTTAGACACCCACCATGTTGCACCAGGTTACCAGACATAAAGATTTCCTAGGAAAGAACATTCAGTCTGCCTTCAGGGTACCAATTAGTATGATGCATTTTGCAGGGTGAGCTGTGTTTGATCAGTAGACAGACCTTTCCACGGGCTCTGTCAGAAACTTCAAGGACAACTCAAGAGTTCTCAACAGAGAGACGATCATCCCTGCTATACTTTGTAATCAACTGAGAGGTTTTCAAAGTCCCCATTCATTCCAAAAATGGACTGTAGTTTAGTGGTGCAAGCTAAGACTATCCAGGGAGATCTTGGGAAAGAAACCTGGAGAACACATACTCTGCACTATTATGTATGATTGGAATATTGCCGTCGTTAAAATGGGATTTGATTGATCGCAGTTAAGAAAAGGTGCCAGCATAACAGCAGGAAAAAAATCTCAACACCCTCCCTATTATAAATTCTAGACTTAAAATAAAGTCATTGCTTTGCACTGGCAACAGGATGGACTTGTCAGAGCTGGTAAGGAGATGGGATTGTCAACTAGACATCCAACTGGGAAAAATGAACAATGACTCCAGTCCCACAAGATATACAAGCTCAATCCCAGATGAATTGGGGGCCTACACATCAAATAATAATGTTTCCAAAAGGCAGCAATGTAAAAATAAATCTCCATAACTCTATGCATTGTATAATATGAAGTACAAAAACTAACCATCATAAAAATGACTGGAAAAGATATCCAGAAGAGGAAGATATTTGCAGTCCATATTTGTAACGGTTGCTATATGAAGAAAATCGCAAATGGAACACATTCACAGATTAGTAAGAACAGGGCAATGGTATAGACACACAAGCCATCTCTAGATCGTGCTTCCTAAGGACAGAGACAGTGTGAGCTGCCTCTTGCTCCTTCCTTCCTACCATTCCCGACATGGTAGAATGTATCTCTACAAACAATGAGACAAAATAAGCCCTCCCTCCCTCCCTCCCTCCCTTCTATATGTTGTTCTTATATAGCCATCCTTGCTCCCTTACACACATTGCTCCTGTAAGCCATCCCCCTCCCTCATTGCTTCAGTCAGGTATGGTCTATTGGGAAAGAAAGAAACACAGAACATTGGTGCTGAGGACAGGGAACTTCTTGACATAACACTGAGAATGTGTGCTGTAGGGCTTGGGTGCTGGTTTATTGATTAATGTAGAAACATTTGGAGCTCTAGATTAGAGAAATCCTCAATTACAGAAAAAGAGAGCTCAGCCGCCATTGAAGTGCTAGTTCATAACGCCACAGTGCAGATAGAGTAGAAGACAGGCTTATATTGTTTCTAGGCATGGGGCATATGAGGGCTAGGGGAAGAGGGGTTCTGCCAGGAACTGGCTTAGAGGCCATTTGTGTTCTGTTTTTTTAGACAATCTGGCTGTATTCTGCATGTTCTCAGAACCTGAGACTGAATTATAAAGTAGCATAATAATTCATGTTACAAAAATTATTTCAAGGTATTGCAGCATTCAGGTTGTTGAACGGTTACCGCTCTTTGCTCTTGGTCAAGTTTCAAATAAGACAGAGCGGTGAGTGGAACAGAAAAGTCAGAACCTGTTCAATTTGGTGGAAAGCGGTATGAGTGAGTCTAAAGCTGAGGGTGCAGAAAAAGTGCCTGTCATGAAACCAACAGGGAAGCTCAGACTTCACATGAGGATGATTGGAAGAGTGCTTTGAGGAACCGTCATGGGTTCAGTTAGTAAAAATGCCAGTCTATTTTGAAGGAGAGTCTGGACTGAGATTATCACCAAACTGGTTCCCCTCTCAAAACAGCCACTGATGGAAACAGTTCTCTAGATTCAGACACCATAGGTCTCCACAGGCCCCCCACAGGCCTCCACAGGCTGCCATAAGCCCCCACAAGCTTCCCTCAGGTCCCCACATGCCTCCATAGGCTGTCACAAGCCCTCACAGGCCCCACACACCATTAAAGCTGTGGTACAGGTGGGGCAGGATACTTCTTGAGTATGATACTAGGCACACAAAATGAATGAATGATAGGGTCATGGAGGCTTGAATGATGGCTCCAGAAAGCTCCAGAGGCTGAGCTGTAAATGGCAGAGTTGGATTCCTTGCAAAGTACTGAGAAGGTATTATATGAAGTAGCAAAGATGACTCATAAGTCAGGAATAAAATGTACTGATTGTCCCAATACCTAAGGTAATGAGTGCTGTCACATGACTATGGGACTGTCCTTCCTAGCATCCTGGTGCCCAAACCACAGGAGGGAGATGAACTTGTTTCTGAAGAATTTGTCATCCTGTGAAACCCGCTGAGCCAGTGATGCGGTAAGTGAGGCTGTGATGCCCCTGCATCAGGACAGTGTCTGAGGCTGGTTCCTGGGCTTTGGGGTCCGAGAAGAGCAAGCCAGACCTGCGAAGTCAGGAGCCCGCTGTCAGAACTGGAATCTGCACTGCGTACTCCATTTGACCATGTCTAGGCAGCTTCCATGCTAGAAGGCAGAGAAACCCTTCTGGTGAGAGATAAAACTCAGTGGGTCCTAGAACAACTCCCTGTTTTGAAAGCCATCAGCAGACTAAAGAGAGCTGCGGCACCATCATGCTGAGATGCCCAGGCCTCTGCTTGGAATGCAGTGGCATTTGGTCTGTTCCTCTCTGGAACCCTTGTCTCTGATTTTCAGAGTGTAATAATGCACACCTTTCTTTTCCCAGCATTAGGAATTTGCAGTAGTGACTCATCTATAATGTATTCTGGCTCTCTTTAGCTTTTGTTGAATGAAAGGAAGTCCACAGGCATGAAGGCTCCCTTGGGTGCCAGGTGTAGCTCTGCTAGCTCATTTCTGTGTCTGGTTCCCAATCTTACAGAGGGGAAAGGTGAAAACAGTGTTTCAGTATTCCTAAGTCAGAACCTGAAGGTTCTGTCTGATTTAATTGTCTCATAAACTTTGAAGTCGGAAACAGGGCAGCCTTTGATTTGTGAATTATATTCACTTTTATTTGGATAATGTTTTATGATAAGAAGATCTGCTATGTAAAGCCCTCCTTTGAGAGTAGATATCTGACCAACAAGTATCCGCTAATATAGAATGTAGTCGAGCAATTGCAGAAAGACATAGTTCACAATGGTTAGCATTTAAAAAGCGGCAGGAAATGTCACCCCATGTTGAATGCTACTACACGTGTGAAAAGGTATGAACAGAGCCATCAAGAACAACCAGGACATAACAGACTAGGTAGATATGTGACTGACTGAACCTGGAGTTCATATGAATGAAGCACAATGAGGCACAGAACTGAAGGAGATGGCCGGTAATAATCACCAACAAGTGTTTGTGTTTGAGACACGCCTGGGTTATCATACAGGGTATATTTAAACCGGCAGTTCAAGAGGAAGGGAGATCACAAACATCTATTACTCTCAAAGCTATTCCATTCATTGTAGAACCCATTCTGTAAAAATTTTAATGTATATTTTTCACATCCTATATAAACTGAAATGCACATGGGAACTTATTCATTTTCTTTCACTCACACATTGACCTCCAGAGTTTGTGTGTGTGTGTGTGTGTGTGTGTGTGTGAGAGAGAGAGAGAGAGAGAGAGAGAGAGAGAGAGAGAGAGAGTAGTAGTGGCAGTAGTAGTAGCCAGTCTGCTCCATATACCTGTGGTCTGAATGTAAGACCACAACTGCCCACTGTCATTCCAGTACAGCTCAATGGTCCAGAAAATATATTTAATAAAATTATAGAAGAAAACTTTCCCAACATAAAAAAGATATTCCTTTGAATATTCAAGAAGCATACAGAACACCAAATAGACTGGATTAAAAAAAAATCCCCTCGCCATATAATAATCAAAACACAAAACATACAGATTAAAGAAATAATATTAAACTGTGCAAATGAACCACCAAGTCAAATGGGGCCAAAGATTGCCATGTGGGCAAATAACATGGTGAAAGGCAAGCTGAGGCGAGGCTTTCTTTAGCAAATGAGAGCATTCAAAATGGATCTGTGCAGGGAAGTCACACTCATGTCCATGGCAGGACATGTTCTCATAAAAGACCTAGCTAGTCTGTGTTATCTTGTTGCATTCTCTGTGTCCTAGAAGACAGAAGTGAAATCTCAGGTAGGATAAGAAACAGCAGCCACTGCAGGAAGGAGCAAGCAGCCCCGGAGTGCATCAGTCTGCACATGGGGAGCAGTCTGCCCTCTTTTTCCTTATTCCTCCTTCCTCTTCTGTCCCCTCACCTCCTCTTATTGCTCTTTTACTCCATAGTTAGTATTGCTATTATTTTCTTTCTGTCCTACCTCTCCCTTCTCCCATCTCTTGTCTGGTTTTCCTTCTCTCCTTCCTTCTCTCTCACTTTAGCTTTAGACAGCTGATCATCAAAAGAAACCTCGATTGAAGCTCTGACTAAACGTAAGCTTAAGAAACTGCCCAGAGAACATGTACTGCAGAAAAGAACCCTAAAACAACAACAACATTAAAGAAAACCTCTAAGAAAAGGCTTTGAAAATTAATTCAACTATTAGGAAATAGCCAGGGAACAAGCCCAAAAGAGGTGTAAAAACTCATTTCCAGAGAACCCACATTAGAACATTAAGCCTCCACCATTTTCACAAAAATATATGAAGCTTTTACAGGTAAAAGAGAATATGCTCCAGCCACAGTGAAGTCAGGGACTTTGTCAATGAAAAAAATACAGATCTTAGAGTTTTCAGAACCTTACTGTCTTAAATATATTCAGAGATATAAAAATGTCATGAAGAGATAAGGGAAGAAAGGGAAGGACACCCAAACAATCAAAGATTCTCAGTAAAGATATAGACATTATAAATCAGCTAAGCAGAAATCGTGGGGCTGAAAAGTAAAGCCTGGCAAGATGGCTCGGTGGTAAAAAGGCTTGCCACACAAGTTTAACAACCTGACTTCAAACCCCAGGACCCATATGAGATAGAAGAAAAGAACCAGTTCTAAAATTGTGTCCTCTGACATCTACACTCTTCTCCCGAGTTGTACTGAATTCATGCCCCTTCCACATGCGCAAAATGCAATAATTAAATAATTTTCAAAGCACAATGTATGAAATTAAACTTTCCTAGTGACTTTTGTTATTGGGTCACTAAATATCAGTGAATAAACAGGATATTTCAATTCTTTTTTAAAATACATAGTTTAAACAACAGAAATAAAAATGAAGAAAATCGAACCAAGTTTGAGGGGATAGTAGAATCTTACAAGTTACAAAATACATGCACAGAGCAAACTCCAGAGCTTATGGGAAGGCAAAGGGCAGGATACAGTAGATACAAGAGCTCACATCAGGGGTCCGAAAGATTGTCAACAGGTGTCTCACCAGAAGTGGTGGGGATGAGATGGAGTAGGTTGTCTTTAGGATGCTGAAATGATGAGCCAGGGCAAGCCTGTTGCTTGAATCACTACTTGTACACAGAGCAAAACCATACTGGCAAGTTATAGGGGTTCCAATCTTCACACGTAAATCAAAGCTAAATTATTTAATAAACCATAGTGGGATTCAGCTCTGAACTGAGCACACCTTTGTGAACTTTACGCTATAAAGAGAAGTAACAACTCCAGTGAAAGTGGTCCTATCTGTAAGGAGAAAATTCCTTCTATATTAGGAACCCAACTATTTTTCTGCATAATTTAAAAGCTGGCAAATATGAATATATACCAACGGTAACATAATCTATGAAGTCAAAATTTGTGTCCTTATCAGCTAGGAGGAGAATTCACAACTGTATCATAGAATTATCCTTATGTTTACTGGCGTTCAAGCAAGAATCAATTCAAATTACTCATTATGATGTTATGATATGAATTGTTATCCCCATGGTTACCACTGAGGATATAGCTGAAAATAATTCACATAGGTAAATGAAAAAGAACCTTGGTATACACGGCAAACTTTCAGATTCTAAAGGTAGCAGCAGCAGAAGATAGGACCCTGGATTTCAACCAAGAAAAACTAGACTAAAGCTGTATAATAAAAATGAGAGATAAAACTCTAAGACTTAGAAGAAATGATAGCAATGATGTTCAAATAAGTGTTCCTTATTAGAAATTACTTTTAACAGAAATATGTTGAGGCTTCGGTTTAAAATTAGGAGATTTTACAAAGTGGAATTAAAATTATAAATTTAATATAAATATAGTTGTTCTGCTGGACACAAGCTTTTGATTCAAAATTATGATAGGTTGAAATCGGGAGGAAAGGAAATGTTTTGCACTCTATGCACTGACATAAGGAAGAATGGACTACAACTACATCATCGTTATACAAGACAAAGAGGAACTTTTATGGATTGTGAAATATATAAACTCATGAAATAGAGATAGTAATCATAGCATATAGACAGAAACAGTATGAAAATAGGAGAAGCACATGTAAGATAATTAAACTCTTAAGATCTATTGGTTAGTGATGGTTGTATACTTCAGGGATCCATGTTCCATAGTGGACATGGTGTGGTTATTTGAATATGAATGTCCCAAGGCACTCATGTGTTTGAATGCTTGGTCCATAGGGAGTTGCACTATTAGGAGAAGTGGCCTTGCTGGAGTAGGTAGGGCCTTGTTGGAGTGTCATTGTGTGTCACTAGGGAGGCAGGCTTTGAGGTTTCATATGCTCAAGTTATGCCCCGTGTGTGACACAGTAGTTTCTGCTGTCTGTGGCTCAAGGTGTAGAACTCTCAGCACCTTCTCCAGCATGTTGTAATGAAAATAATGTCTGAAACCTCTAAAACTGTAAGCCAGCCCCAACAAAATGTTTTCATTTATAAGAGTTGCTCTGATCATGGTGTCTCTTCACAGCAATAGGAACCCTAACTAAGACACATGGTATCTAAGGGAGTCAGCACAGATCCTGGGGAGGGAAATGACACTGGAATCAGATGCAGCAGGCTCACATCATCTCACCAAGGAGGGATGAGGTGACATTCACATTCTTCATTAGCAGACAGTGAGGTTCCGCCAGGGACAGCTGTGTTTTACAAATAACCCAGTCTAAACAAATTTTAAAGATCAAATAAATACAAAGTCACCTGTCTAATCAAAATTTAATAAAGTAAGAAATTAGTAACAGAGGGAAATAAAAAAATCATAAACATATTATAGAAAACTAATTAAAAGTAAATTCAATAAATGAGCTGAGAAATCAATCTCAGGGGAAATTTTAAAAACCAGCCATGCAGGAAAATATGAAGAGAATGTATAAAAATATGTGAGATAAAGAAAGTAAAGCCCAGAGTGGAATCCACAGAGGGAAATTTCCACCTTATGAAAAACAAGATCTCAGCCCAACGTCTTGAATTCCCATCTGTGAGTCTTAAAGGAAGAAGAGAAAAGTAAACTCAAAGCTTGCAGATGAAAGAAAACATTGGAAGAGTGGAGCAGAGCTAAACAGAACGTGAAAGAAGAAAACAGTAATTATTAAATAAAAGGCAACATATTTTGACAGTGAAATATTATCCACACATGGAAATAATGGAGTAGTGATACAAACTACTGAATGGATAAACAATGAAAATGTTGTTATTCCAAGTGAAAGAAGCCAGACTCCAAAATCTGTGCAATGTATAGTTTAATATATATGAAATATCAAGTATAATTATGTTCAAAGACACAGAAACAGATTTAGTGAGGCCTAGGATATAACAGAAGGGAGTTGCCAGTAGGTATTAAAGGGCATACATTCTCTGTTTAGATGATAAAATATCTCAGTGCCATAAACAGGTGTTGCTTGTGCCACTCCATGAACTTACAAACGATGCTGCCTCGCCCATGCTAATTAATTTAGCTCGTTTTTTTCACTTCAGCAGGTTTTCAACCAATCACTGTTGCTCCCATATAAACAAGCTAAAATATTAACAAACTAGAAAAAGAATACAGATCATGAGATTTGTATCAGCCAGAGATAAAAAAGTATTTTATATAATTAAACACTTACAAATGGGAGTAAAATATGATTCCTGTGAAGAAGTGAAATGTATGTCTACAAAAAATATCTCATGGAATCTGAAAGAAATATCCATAATTGTTGAGTTCAATAATGTTTCAACAAGTAAAGAAAATATAAAAATTTAAGACTATTGACATTAAAGTCAAATAAACAGAAATACAAAAAAAGCACCAAAAGTTATGAAAGAAATCTCAAAATGGATATAAAAATTGTGGTTGTAGATCAAAAAAATGAAGATATTAATGCATCCATACTGATACACAGGTGTATTATGCTTTACGTAAAGATCCTTTCTCAAAGATTTCTTACCGCATCCAATTTGATTCTATGATTAATAAGGAAAGACAGCAACTGAATGAAAATTTGACATTGAAACCACAGATGGGAAATGAAGAAAAAGATAAAATTTACTTTATCAAAATGAAAATGCTTGCTTTTTGGAAAAGCATTCTAAAACGATGAGTAAGTAGGCCACAGACCCATGGGGAGTTCCTGCAAATCAAACCCTGGACAAAGACCCAGCATCTACAGTTTATGAAGAACTCTTTAAAATGGGCCATATTAAACAGCTCAATAAGCAACCATGCAAAATCACAAAGGTAATATGGCCAGCAAGCATACAAGAGAATGCCAAACACCCTCTGTCATTGGTGAAATACAAATTCAGTCTTCAGGGAGGGACTGCTTCATTTTTAACAGAAAGACTAACATTATTTGAAATGTGATAAAATCAAAGTCTGGTTTTCATAAAAGAGAAAGCGATTGGCTATACAGCATCTGATATAGCAAATAGCTTATGGTTTTCTGAATACTAAATCCGTAACTGCCATGGTATAGACTAACCGCAATGCTGGAATGCTGGATTCTGTCCTAGAGAGCCAGGAATATGTTCACAGGAATTTTTACACCAGTGCTGTTTAGATAAAAAACAGCAGTGACCCAGGTGTCCTTTATTGTGGGAATGAGATAAGTTAGTTGCATAATGAATGATTCTATGCAGCCGTGGAACCGAGGGGACTCCCATGGATAGAGAGAGGCAGCCTCAAAAAGGCATGCTGAATGGGAGCATCAGCCTGAATGTTATGGACTGCAGAGTTCCAATTCTGTGAATTATTCACAGAAAATAACTATGGGTATCATCTTTGGAGGGATTCCCTAATCAGGTGTTACCACACATAGAAGGAAGGGGGGTCAGTAGAAATGTGGTCTATGGTAACTTCATTTAATTTCCTTTCATATATTTATGTATTTTAAAAAGTTTCTACTCTACAGTAGGGTTAATTAATACATGAAGACACAGACATAAGACCTGCACAGGTTCAAACAAGACAAAAGTAGCAGGGATGGAAAGTGGGCAAAGTCTCACTCCTAACCAAGAAGCTATGAGAATTGATACCTGTACAAAAATAAAGTGGTTTCCTCAACTGCAGTGCCAGTCCAGGGCAAGCCTCAAGTCCAGGAGTAGTTGGATAACACAAAACAGATTCTATGGTGTGTGGTTTGTTTGTTTTGGTGTGTGCCTGTGTGTGTGTGTGTGTGTGTGTGTGTGTGTGTGTGTGACTTTTTACTTTTGGTATTTTTGGTCTTGCTTTTCTTGTTTAAAGTTAGTTTCGATTTTCTTGATTTAGAGAGAGGAAGCGAGATGAGATGGAGAGAGAAAATAAAGTTGGGGAAGGAGCGATGTGGGGAGAATCTTGGAGGGATTGAGAGAGGAAAAGAA
>NW_026067909.1:24814703-24816473 GCF_014885135.2 Alexandromys fortis | reverse complement strand
AAAAAAAAAAAAAAAAAAAAAAAAAAAAAAAAAAAAAAAAAAAAAAAAAAAGACTTTTATTTGTATGTATGTGTGCCTGTTTAGTTGAGTTTACATACAGAAACTTGCAGATCTACCCATGGGGGCCAGAAAAGGTTACCACATGTCCTGAACTGAAGTTACAGGAGATTGTGAGCCTATGAGTGCTAGGAACTTCTCCTACAGAAGAATAAAAAGTGTTTTGCACTGATGCACCATCTCTAGTCAGGATTATATTCACCATCACATTAAAATGAGTGATTACTGGGGTAAACTGAGAGAATCATATAAAGAAAAGATCTCTCTATATTTCTATGGAATATGTGTGAATCCGTGGCTGGAGAAATGGCTCAGTTTCTCAGAGCACTGACTCCTTTTGACAGGGTTCCAGAGGATCAGAGATTGGTTCCTAGCACCATATAGTAGCTCACAATCCTCCATATCCTAGTGGATCCAGTGCCCTCTTCAGGCCTCTGCAAGTACTAGACATACACAAGGCACACAGACATACATGCAGGCAAAAGACCCATTTCACATAAAAATAAAAATAATATTTCTTTAAAAGACATGAAATAAATATATATCAAATCAAGATTAACAAAAGGGAAGAGATTAAAACAAGACTTTTTCTTCTAAGACCCTTAAATCCTGTCAGTCCTCCATTTATAATATTGTTATTGTGAGCATCCTGTACACTCTAGTTAATATGAGCTGTTTTTGCCAGTGTTAGCAAGAAGTCAAAGGAATGTAGCTATGTGGAGACAAGAATATAATCTCAGCAACAATCTCTCACTAGGATTACACTAACTGATAGAATATCTATACTTATGCTAACCTACTTTCTACTGTGACTTCTACCCATGGCTTTGCTGTAGGGAATCACATCCCATGGCAAAGGGACTGTGGATGTTTACAGCTGGTTAGAAAGAATGTGCTTGGATTTCACAGTCAAGAAATTGGAGAATACAGCAAAGCTACTTATAAATCAAACATGCTGCCTTTTCTAATTTGCTGAAATCAAATGTGAAAATTTAAAAGGAAATAAAACCCCAAATAAACTCATGACCAACTCATAATAATGAGCCTTGCTCCAGGATCTCACAATACCAAATTTAATAAAGATCTTTACTTTATAGACAAATAAGCACTTTCTATGAATAACAGAATATGAGTTGGTAACAGGAAATGAGGCAACTCAACAGGGCAATTTATAGGAACACACGTTGTTCCCAAAATTCCTGGGTAAGGGGTTTGGTTTTACGAAGAGATCACACCGACAGTTTTCCTTTAATAACACTAATTCCGTTCTGTCTCTTCTGTTAAGCCCTGTCCCCAGAGCACCACGCTCTCCCAGCTGAAAAGCCCATCTGTGTCTTTTACGCACTTTCTCTGGTCTCCCTGGTGAATGCTAACATAAAGACGTGATTCATGCGTCCAACAATGTCAGTCTTGACGGCTCCTGCTTCTCACATCGTGTTCCTCCAAAGTCTGAATCCCCCTTGAGGCAGCCACTTCCTCTGTGTTCCGTTTTCAGAGGAACTGAGAGGCCACACTTGCACTCACCCACCAGGTATATCTTCTGTGTAATGCTTCCCATGGAGGGAAGGCCGTCTCAGCTCTCCTGGAGCTTTGAGCTTCTGTGTTAAGCAGCACTACTTCCGAACGTTTGTCATGGTCCTGGATAGAGCATGGTATACACGAGAGTGATAAAGTTAAAGTGTGTGTATGTGTGTGTGTGTGTGTGTGTGTGTG
>NW_026067909.1:24778930-24814628 GCF_014885135.2 Alexandromys fortis | reverse complement strand
GAGAGAGAGAGAGAGAGAGAGAGAGAGAGAGAGAGAGAGAGAGAGAGAAAGACAGAGAAAGAGCATAGACATGGTTGTTCTTTAGTAATTTTATTTCACACACTTCCCTGGCCTACACAGAATAACATTTTTTTTTTCAGAACCCACCCTTCAGTGAAGGTCTTGTCAACAGGGCTTACTTACTACAGTGACCTAGACACTCAGGGGCTCACAGGCGGGGTATGATTAACTGTGCACATGGAAGGCCTGGGGTTTGCCGGAAGGGGAGTACAGTGTAGGTGAATTGAGGGGCTCAAAGCTTCTGAGGATGATTTGTTTCTTAGGAGAATTTTACCAGGACTCTTCCCAGCATCTGGGGGCTCCATGGCAGCCACTGAGAATAAAGAGGCCCACATAAGAGCATCTTCATGTGCTGTCTCCCCATTTCTCAGAGTCCGGAAAAGCCGGTGATATTTTTCAGAGACCTTTGCTGATCTTTCAAGAAGTACCCTAGGTATGTTTGGTAGACACCACCTATGTCAGACATGTTTTCATCTTCTCAACAAAGTTCCTCAACTTTAGGTCAAGGAGATCTCCACTTAAACATGACTCTCTTTATAAGAAAATAATTTAAGCCATATTTCCACAGATCTTACTCTACAACAGAGGGCAAAATATAGGGTGCCATTTTTTTAACCAGGGATGTAACTGAGACAGAGATATTTGGAAAATTTTTCAAGGGCTGAGGGCTCAAAACTTAATCTGAAACTTTACCACACTTGTAGAAGGTCTAGAAGGGACAGGGACCCTACGTAAAACCCCTCTTGTATTAGAGAACCAGAACTTTCTGCTTCATAAGTGCCAGCTTGCTGGGTGGTGGTGGTGCACCCCTTTAATCCCAGCACTCGGGAGGCAGAAGTAGGTGAATCTCTGTGAGTTTGAGGCCAGCTTGGTCTACAAAAGCTGGTTCCAGAATTCCTAGGGCTGTTACACAGAGAAACTCAGTCTAAAAAAACCAAAACCAAAAAAATAAAAAAGTGTCAGCTCTTTAGCATTGGCATAGGACAGGCAGGGTCCTGTCCTATGGAATCCCTGACAGGGAAAATTCTGCAGTCATGGAAGCTGGGTGACTCGGGATGAACTTCATGTACAGAAAAGGATAGAGGAACATTGTCCTTTTCTGGAGATACACAACTGAGTTTGGCCGGATTAAATTCCTCTGCCCTTTCTCTTCGTGGTATCGTTTTAGAAGCTGATATGTGAACTAACTTAAGCAGTAGTCCCCATCCCTCCCAGGACCGCAGCCCTTCTTTGATATTTCTTGATGCTGCATATGGTGCTGGCTCTAGACAGTAGACTTTCTTTTGTTTATGTCTATGGTGTGGATGTGATGGTACACACTAAGAGGGCACTTTAGCACAGAAATCTTCAGGAGAGAAAGGCTCCATGGGACAGTCAGGCACATGCCTGTCACTGCTCTTGAGTGGGCTGCATAGGAGACGGTCAGTAATGGAAGTTTCCCTCTAGCTTTGCATGACTGGCATAAGCATGAGCTTGCTTGATTTGATCTCAGTGTTACTGTATTAAGGAAAAAAATCAATCCATTATTCTATAGTCATTGAATAGCATCTTCCTAAGACCAGTACCAGGTAAAAAGTAACTCACATACAGTGATCTGGGCATGCTCTTTTTTTTTTTAACCTTTATTCTTCTCTCATGTATTATCTCCTTGAGGCGCACCATACCCATCTACACTCCATGTGCCACTAATCATTTTGTGAACCGGGCAAAGACTCACAGACAGAGAGAGACACGGGTCATCCTTGATTCCAGAATGCCCCAAGAATGCCCCCTTTATTGTGTCCGGGGCAAGCTTATATAGGGATAGCCATACCCCAGCCAAACGCACCGGAAACTATTCCCCTGCCATCAGGAACTCCTGTGGGTCTTGTGTTCAGAGCAGCTGTAAGCACTTAGATCAGGGGAAAACAAGTTGTTTACAAGAAATTCAGGTTCTGTGGGTTCACAGCTCCCAACATATCCTGACCAACATTTCCCTTCCCTCTACTCCTTCCAGTCCCATCAACCTCCCCTCTTCCCTAGATCAACTCCTTCTTTGTTTCCCTTTAAGAAATAAAAAGCAGGCTTTCCAGAGATATCCACAAAACATGGCCGAACAAGAAAGAATAAGACTGGGCATAAACCCTCATATCATGGCTGGACATGGCAACCACACAGGAGGAAGAGCCCTAAGTGCAGGCAGAAGAGTCAGAAACAACCCCTACTCTTATCGTTGAGAGTCCCACAAGAAAGCCAAGCTACACAACAATAATATATTTGCAGAGGACCTAACTCAGCCTTGAGGCTCACACCATGAGAGATAGCCCATGCTTGACAATGCCTGGATGGCTGGGAACTAGAAATAAGACAACACAGAGACATAGGATAAAGCCAAACATAACTGGCAAAAAGAAATAAATCAATTAAATGATTCCTATGATATTCCACTATTCAGATCAGTGCCTACCCCAATTGTTTATGCTCTTAACACTAGCCGATACTGGCTATATATTTTCCTGTTTTTAAAAATCTACTTTTTTTTCCATTTTGCATATCAACCATAGTTCCTCCTCCCTCTCCTCCTCATACTCTCCCTACCCCTAGATGACTATATTTTTTAAACATGCACACACACCCTACATATATATGTATGTGAATTCACATGCATGCATTTTGTGCTGCCAGCCACAGGTATCAATGTAAGGAATTCAGGTTAAAGATTCTGTCTTTGTCTTGCACAGAAGTAGACTTTAAAACTCAATGATTGGAGCATCCTTTAGTTGTCGAGTTGAAATGGGGAGATGCTCAGCTCCCTGCACAGGGGCAACACCCATGTGGGTACTACATACCCTGCTTAGAATATCTAAGACAAGGTGAAGGTGGGGCAGCAAACACCGAGAGCAATGCTTCATGTAGGGAAGTGAAGCTTTCCTGGAAAATGCAGGGATTCTAGAAGAATGGAACTTGGTCATTAGCATTTTCTATTCCTGAAAGTCCCATACAGCAGCCTGCCTCTAAGCTTTGGGAGCCAATTTCTAAGCCTTGTAGGGTTCAGGAGAGGACCAGACAGAAAGCCCAGGGAGTTATCTGTAGAGTATCTGAGCTTGTTTAACAATATACATCTCAGGAGCCTTTACTTCCATGTCATACGAACCTCCAAGGAAAAGCTCCCAGGATCTCCGCTCCAGCTATGGAAGAGCTGGTTGGAGATAGGGAAGAGAATGCACGGCCTGGCAACATTCCTAAATTAGAAGCAGACCTGAGAGACTGGGCAGAAAAATATCTGCACTGAATATAAAATAACCTACTCCTTCATTTAGAGGATAGGGGGAAAATGCAGGCTGAACCGCTGCCTTAAAACAATGCTGTAATCAAATCATTAAATATGAAATATGGACACATACAGCAAAGAGCCAATAACAGAGATGGTGAGATCACAGATTGCCTTCTGGAATTAGCATGTGACCATACAGGAAGATTGAAGATGAAAACAAATGGAACAGACTGGCTATTCAGAAAGTTTAGTTGCAGTAGAAGGAAGACAAATATACACATACCCCCCTTCACAACAACATAGCGCACACATCTATATTCACATGTTGACTGACACACAAAGAAGCATAAGGCATATGACATGCAAAGCCACCACACAAACACACACACAGTGTGATGTCACACAGAAACACGCACACAGTGTGACATTGCACACACAGTGTGATGTTGCACACAAGCACACACACACAGTGTGACTATGCACACATGTGAAAACAGGAATGCTTCAAAAGTATACCTAGGATAATTGGCAATTCGAAAGAAAGAAGGAAGCATGGGGAGCGGAAGAAGGGTCAGGAGTACAGAAAACTATTGATGGACAGGTTACTGCCTGAATAAACATCTCACCAGGCAAAGGAGCCTGTGTGTATAGAAGCTTAGAAGAAAGAAATAAAGTTCATCCATTGCCCATAGAGGCAACTCAAGTACCAGCTTCATGAAAACCACACTGCATAGAAATATACCCACCGCCCTTCAGTACTTGAAAGTTTTTGGGAAATTGTGATTATCAAGGACTGAAAATAAAAGCGTTTGGCCAAAAATCTAAATACATAGTATAAATATTATTTGAGAGTATAAACACAGCCATGACTTTGTAGTTCTGCTTAGATTAGATTGGCAGATGTTAGTGAGCACCAGTGACACCTGAGGAGATGATCAAAGGGAAGAATGAATGAAAAGAGAAAGGAAGATGGGAGGGAGGGGGAAAGAGGGAAAAGTACAGAGGGATGGAAGAATGGAGAGAGGGAGGGAAGGAGAGAGAGGGAAAAGTACAGAGGGGTGGAAGAATTTGGGGCTGGAAAGATGGGTCAGAGATTAGAGCCAAAAGTTTATCATCCATAAGATCCAGGTTCTATTCCCAGCACCTACATAGCATCTTATAACCTTCTGCAACTCCAGTCCCAGTGGATCTGACACCCTCTACTGACCTCCTCTGGCACTGTACACATTTAAGGTACACATAAAAACTTGCTGGCAAAATATTTATCCATTCAGATAAAATAGAAACAAAATCCATATTCTGTGCATTAAAAAATAGTTTAAGGGCTCTTATCATCTAGTCAGAAATTAAAGTGAATAATTATCACGGTGTGCTGTTCACCATTCCACAATGATTTGTGCTGTTTTGATGTGTGTTTCTGAAAAGCAAGAAAGGTTGTGCTCCCTCACTGAGCACAAGGGGGAACGGTGCTTTCTGAAGACTTGTTAGCAACATGTATACTAACTGCACCATGACACCAACAGCAAGAAGGTTATGACCAGTTGTTTTTAATTCATGAATATCGATGTGTAGGTTTGCTAAGTGTTGTATCCCATGCCTCTGTCTCAACACTATACCTAAGAACCTGGCTTGGTGGCAGCAATGAACAGTGGGTTTGTCTTAATTGGAGTTTCTATGGCTTTGATCAGACATCAAACATTACCAAAGATGATGCCCCACAGGCTTCTCTACAGGCTGAACATAGAGAGGAATTTTCTCAGTTGAATATGACTGCCACATGACTCCAACTTAGGCTGTGTCAACCAAACCCTAACCCACATCAAGTTAGGGCACTCAGGCTGCAACAGCAAAACCAGTGGGGACAGTATTTACAGAATGTGGAGTTCGGTCCTACCCAGTGAGCCAGCCGTCTGACTTAGCAGGTTCAGTCTTGGTGAGCTATTAAAAGTCAGTCACAGGATTGTTCTTTGACTGAAAAGTCTTCCTTCATTTGGTGGAACCATCAGTCACCTCCCTAATTTCATTTCTCTGTTAGTATGTGTCTCCTTGCTGAGACAGGCATCTACCCATTCTAACTCTCCTAAGGTCTGGCCCATAGCTTGTCCTAATGAAGGGCTCCCAGAACACACTTTATTGATCTCCCCAAGCTTAAGGAATTCCTCAGGATATAGGTGACCTTGCTTTCTAGAAGTTAGGTGAGCAGCTGTAAAGCAGGTCTTTACTATAATTGTACATGCTTCTCTGCTGTGAGCATATTTTCCTTGAAAGCATCCTTCCTTCTTTTCCCTGTGAAGATATACTCATGTCTAATTGGTGCTTAGCAACCGTACATATTTATAGCCTCCAGGGTGATCAGATGTCCAGGTATGTAGTGACTGGTCCTGGGTAGCTTGCGTATCCATCAGCTTTGGCATTTATTATTTTTTGTCTTGAGAATATTCACAATCTTCTCTCCTAGCTATATTGAAACATTCCATTAATTGCGGTCAACAAAGTTATACTGCTATGCTACTGAGCATTAAAAATTATCCCCCCTATTCACCCAAGCCCAGTACCCTGATCTATCTGTTTTCTTAAAGATCGGTGCTTCAAAACAATTTTTAGCTCTCTCACTTTTTACACACATGGTTATTATGTCTTTTTTTGGAGTTTTTTTTCATTAAAAATATTATAGATATGCTGATAGAGAAATTAAAGTCATGAATTAGTCCTTCTGAAGTTCAACCTGGCCATCTTTACATACCAAAAGCATTCTGGGTTTAAGAAGTGCAACCTTTTCCTATGGCATTGGATGAAAACATAAAAAATAGATGATGCTTGGAATTTATTTTAATCATCAAATCACTGTTATACATTTTCTCATATTGGTTCCTTTGGTGATAATGTATGAACAATGTCATTATCTTATTGAGGGTTAAGGAGGATGCAATGATAGGCTCTAAATGAGGCCAGACACCCACTAAATATTTGCAGGATCTGAAATTTATTGGTTACTGTAACTCTATTTTTAAGTGGAACATTACATAAAAGTAATTTGTAAATTAATAATATGAGATGACTTCTTTAAATGTGGTTGAAAGGATCACTTATT
Source organism: Alexandromys fortis (assembly GCF_014885135.2). NCBI lineage: Eukaryota > Metazoa > Chordata > Mammalia > Rodentia > Cricetidae > Alexandromys > Alexandromys fortis. The sequence goes on along the minus strand of NW_026067909.1, from coordinate 24,808,224 downwards.
GATTTTGAAGATCAATGACTATTTCTCAAATTAATTAATAGTTGTTCTCTGTGTAACAATGCAAATTTAAAACCTTGCTGCAAAGTAGCAGATGTAACCACTTTTAAGTGATTTCAGGATTCCTCAAGGATCCTGTTCTCAATGATATGTGTAAATGAAGGGAACAAAAAGATAATATTAGAATGGTCTAACTGCATCTCGGAAATCATTGAGAAGTGATGTGCTTTTTGGTAAAGGAGCAATGATAAATATACATGGCCTTCTAGTGAGAACTGGCTACACATTTAGGAACGCATTTGGATCATCTTGGGTGCTGTCAAAGTGCAATCTGTGGTGTTATTCAGCAAAGCCCCAAAATCACACTGTCAGATATGATTCTGCAAGAAGGAGTCTTTCTAGCAATATGAGGCTAGAAAATAATGCTGGTCTTAGAGTATGGTTCAGGTAATTTGACCTCCCTGTAGGTGAGGTTCCTGCCCCCTTTGAACCCCCATATCCTCAAATAGTGTTTTCTTCTGAATGGCTCTGGAATGCACATTAAACTATAGTTAAGGTGGCTAGAGAAAGGAAAGGAGGACACCAGGAGTGAGCCTGTTGTATAGGAAGAATTGTACATTTAGTTACAATTTGTAACATGATATAATGAAGATCCACATATGAATGTGCTTATTAGTAAAAGCCATTAATGAAAGCACTATTAATAAAAACTCAGAGAGAGAAATTGGAGTTTAACCTGAAGGTCCAAAAAACAAAATAGCCAGGCACTGGTTCTTACCTCTACCTCAGTCTGAAATGGCGATCCTGCCTCCAAGAATCTCAGAATAATACTGTGTGCCTGAGAGCTGTCTCTTCCCATTTTATAATCCTCGATAGGGCTGGGATTAAAGGCATGCATCTCCCATATTTTTATGGCAACTAGTGTGGCTACTGGGATTAAAGGTGTGTGTCACCGCTGCCTGGTCTGATGGAGGAAGGTCATTGGTTAAATAAAGAAACTGCCTTGGCCCTGATAGGTTAAAACATAGGTGGGTGGAGTAAACAGAACAGAATGTTGGGAGGAAGAGGAAGTGAGCTCAGACATCATGCAGCTCCTCTCAGAGCCAGATGCAATGAAGCAAACCGCCAGGTCAGACATGCTGAATCTTTCCCGGTAAGACTGGTGCTACATGGATTATTAGAGATGGGTTGATCGGGATATGAGAATTAGCCAGTAAGGGCTAGAGCTAATGGGCCAAGCAGTGTTTAAAAGAATATAGTTTGTGTGTTGTTATTTCGGGACATAAGCTAGCCAGGTGGCCAGGAGCCGGGTGGTACGAATGCCAGCCCTCACCTCCTACTACACTGGTCTGTAAGACTGACCAGTGAAGCTGTATCACTCTCTGATCTTCAGTCAAGCTTTATTCATTAAAATACAACTTAAATGCCACTACAGCTGTGTAATCTGTGCCGTGACAATATCATTAGTATTAATTACTGTGTTCTCAGAATAATAAAGGAGAGAAAGTTTTGATACAGATGTGCACCACCAATAAAACTCAGATAGTTGGTGCACAGCTCTGTGCACAGCTGCATAGTACTCAGGGGATGAGAGGACCTGTGAAAGTAAGATTATTGATAGCTGCAGCAAGAAATCTTGCAATACTAATTTTTCCATGTATCTGCTTTCCTCTACTTCCCTTAATAACAAAACCTCAATGCTTCCAGCCAGAGGAATTTGATGAAATGAACTTTTTCTCACACCATTTAGGTTCCCCAACTCAAATCATTTTCAGGACTTAGAATCCTAATATTTGTTCAGTTCTCTCTCTCTCTCTCTCTCTCTCTCTCTCTCTCTCTCTCTCTCTCTCTCTCTCTCTTTCTCTCTCTCCCTCTCTCCAGAAGTTTTCATTTAAATTAATTGCTTCTTAAACATTTTGTCAAGGTGGAGCTTGGAATTTTCCCATAAGATCCATTCCTTAGGAAAAAAATAAAAAATAAATAAAAAAAAAAGATCCATTCCTTAGGACTTCATGTATGCTCAAAATACAATGGAAATTTAATTCCCACAGTTTACAGCAAAGGGATACTATGTGAAAAATATTATGAAATCTGGATGGTCTCATAAAGCAGATGGCCTTTGGGAAGATACTTTTAATTTTTGACTTTAAGATACTATAGATCACAATATTGTGCTGCTTTGAATCTGGGGAAATGACACCTTAATTCTGTAAGTGGTCCAGTCTGTACCATATTCACAGTTCAAACACTTCCATAAATGCATTTCAATGAATAATGAGGGTAATAATAGGATTTCTCATGTTGGTAAGTATATTAAAATGTTTCTGTTCAAGGGCTAATGAAGGCAGAGTGTACTTTTCATTAACGCTGTATTTGAGAAGTTCCCAGAGAAAGGTGATTCAGTGTTCTCACAGAGGAAACAAGTGCTATCTATTCCACATGCAAAGCACAGCCAGCCTCTCTTTCTTCTTGTGCAAAATAAAATAAATACCACCAAGATGTCAAGGAAGACAGCAGTTACGAAAACTTGCTGCTTTAGAACAGACAGTTCTGGGGCTGGAGGTGGCTGAGAGGTTAAGAACACTTGCTGGTCTTGCAGAGAACTGGGTTTGATTGCCAGGATCCACATGGCAGCTCACCATCATCTGGTAACTACAATTCAAATGGATCTGGCCTCCAAAGTTACTGTATACCTGTGGCGTCCTTATATTTATGTGAGCAAAACACTCATACACATAAAGTAAATATAAGTAAATCTTTAATTAGAGTGGTAAGTCCTGATCTACAAACATCTCCTTATGGATTTCATTTTCTCTGTGCCAATGAAACCATACAGTATTACCTATGAAACCTATGAAACCATACAGTATTACCAAGGAACGTTGATGCTTTATGCCTGTAGTCCTTGTAATGGCTTATATTTATTATCTATTAATCTGGGTTTGGAAGTACCCATTAATTAGACTCTCCTCTAAGTATGTCTGTGAAGGAGTTTCCAGATAGGTCTAACTGAAACGAAAGGGCCCATCCTTTGCACTGGTGTCAACAACTTAAATAAAACCTAAAAACGATAGAAGCCAGAGTATCCCTGTTAGTATGACCAGCTACCACATGCTCCTGGCTCTGCACTTTTCCATGTTAGGATGCGCCTCTTCTGAAATCAGCAGCCCCAACAGACCTTTCTACATTAAGTTTCCTGTGGTGAATATTTTACCAGAGAGCAAAGTAGAAAATAGGGAAGACAAAAATCTCTTCCTCAAAGGTGAGAGTGGTCCTGAAGGCACAAAGAGTAAATGCATGTCCAAGGGGACCATTCAGCGTGTCCTGACAGATTTCCTAGGCAAGAGGATTAGAGTCTCCTGGCCACTGTTCATTTTCCTTCTCCAAGGTCACCAACTCATCCCCAACTCAGGAACATGCTGGCTGGGTAGAGGTAGTCACACTCCACTCCTGGAAATATGGAGTGGGCAGTGTAAGGCCAGGCCTTCTTCATCAGCACAGACATAAGAGAGACGACCTTGCTATCCTGCTGCTGTCTCCTAAAAATTGCTCACAGAGTTGCTCCACAAACCTCCCCCTGGAGACAGGTAGAAACAATTTCTACCTTCACAGAGACTGCAGGTCCCAGAGCCCAGGGTTTCTGGCCAGGCCAGCGATTGAACCTCCTCATGTCCCATATTGGATCCTGATCTCGGACAGTGAGCCCTTTTAAAATGGTCCCTTCGCTGTGTCCAGGATCTCTATCTCTCCAGACACTAAGGATACAGAAACATGCAGCCCTGACCACAGAGAGCCAGGCAAGGTAATACGTACTTTTTCATAAGGTCTATACGTTTTAGAGCTCAATTCTCTTTCAAGAACTGTACAAAAAAGATCTAATTAGAAAATGCAGCGGAATGTCACATACATGAATGTTTCTAACCAAGAGATCATTTAAGATAGTAAAATCTGATGAAAGACTCAGTGTTATCGATTGAACCACCATTATGCTGATGAATGGGCATCAGTTGGATGAGATTTTAAACTCTTAAAATATTTTGCAAGGGTGTTTAAAAAGAATGTAGGGAATTTCATTTAAGTAAAAAGGAAGGATTAGGATTCAAAATGGCCATTTTTTTCTTTTAGGTTTGTATGACATAGGTAGAAGAAGTTAGTAAGCTTAAATACAAACTCTTTTGAGCAAAGACATCAGAGGCACATGGACCTTCTTTTTATTACTTGGATAACTTCCAACAGTAAGGCAAATATGATATTTTTAACTTCATAAAAAATAAGATAACTGATTTGATAAAAGAAACCCACAAGCCCATGGTCAGAGTCATGAAAGCAGACCTCATGTATAGCAGGAGAAAATTTAATATTTATTTGTACCTCCATTTTTCTTTTGTCTTTTGAGTCTGAACTTCTAATTGGAAGTGAGGCAATGAAATCAATTACTTTTTAATGTTTTGCAAAGACTTTTTGTGAACTCTGCAATCAGGTAGAGAATAAGAGACTGTGGGTTACTCAATTTTAAATGGAACATATGTATTGCATCCCTTTCCCAAAGGCTCAAGGACCACTGAGGAAGAGGGGCTGGGAAGAGTATAAGAGACAGATATGGTGGATGAATGCAAGAAAACAGGGTTTCCTGGATACATCTGGGAAGTTGTATATACAAACTTGAATGTTTTTGACAGCATGTCCAAGACAAACACAGGCACAGATCAAACAACATTTCATCATAAAAAGATCAGGTGTGTGTTAAGTTCCAGCCCTAGCTAGACGATAATGACAATTGGTAACTTGTGGGAGACTGAACCAGTTTTCTTTAAGGGTGTTGATCAACTATGCTCCTGGGAATGTCCACACCTAAGAGCATTTGCGCAGCACAATCTGAGCCTGATATATAAAAACAAAAGGAGAGAAAGAAGGAAGACAGTGACAAGAACTCAGACATTTGTGTAAGCAAGGAGATGAGGGTGGTCTAGGAGGAGTAGAGAGAGAGGGTACTCTGAACAGTTTTATTGAGAATTCCCAACTGGTAAGTGAGAATGAAATGGACTGTGTGGGGGGATCTTGTTATAGGAAGGTCTACTCTTTAAAGCTCAAGACCTCAGCTTTCATCTTGTAGGGGTTAGAACTGTCTTTATGAATGCAGAATCTATTGTAAAAATTAACCCATAAGGACTACTGATATAAATTCTATTGTGTCAGCTAAATTCCAGAAAGATATAATAATACATGGAGAAAATAAGGCTCCAGGTCTACCAGGTCTTCACCCCAACTATGGACTTTATTCCAGAAGAATCCATGGAGACCCCAAGCTCTGTACACTGTGTGAGGTTACAGCAATTATCTACACCTACCTCTCTCCTCAGCTTTCTGTCTGAATAGTTGTAGGTTTTCCTTTATGACTCTATGGAGATGGGTAGAAGCTGGAATGCATTCTCGTCAAGGGTTGGAGGATGCATGCATGTATATGTGCACACACACACACACACACACACACACACACACACGTATAGGCCTGATGCACACATAATCATGTCTCCCCTGTGAATGGGACTCAGGATAAACTATTCCAAATATTCAAACTTTAGCATTTGGGAAAGAAACAAAAGGTGAAACCCACTGTTGAGTAAGTATTCTTCTCTACAAATCAGGTCCAAAAACTGGAGGAGGGCTCCCAAAGCCTTGCTGTCTTCACTGGGTCGTACCCTTCATTCCATCCCATTCCAGTAAAACCCTGCACTGTCCATCAAATGTAAGAATGTTTTCCTCTTTCTTTGGCTCTGTATTTCTGTATCAAGTCTAAGAAACTCATAACCTAAAATGTGCAAGCCTTTCCATACTGTCCTTTTCTTACTCTGTCCTTGTCTTTATGGTCTCAGCGATGAACCTAAAACAATAAGAAAGTATTTCTTCTTCCCTGCAGAGTTCTATTTGGAATGAAGGCACTGAAAGATGGATTGAGTTAAAGGGGAAAGGAAGTCCCTTTATCAGTAATTGCTTTTTTGGTTTTTTTTTATTGATTTTTGTTAAGATCTACATTTTTCTCTGCTCCCCGCCTTGCATCCCCCCTTCCCTTCAATCAGTAATTGCTTTAAGACGACTGGAATGCCAGGCGATGGTGGCGCACGCCTTTAATCCCAGCACTCGGGAGGCAGAGGCAGGCGGATCTCTGTGAGTTCGAGACCAGCCTGGTCTACAGAGCTAATGCCAGGACAACAAAGCCACAGAGAAACCCTGTCTCGAAAAAAAAACCAAAAAAAAAAAAGACGACTGGAAAGTGTGGGTGAGGTAGAGAGCCCCATGTCTAGTCTAAGGAAGTTCACAGGGAGGCAGATGGACCCCTCAACAGAGTCTGACTGTGGGACCCTACCACAGCTATCCAAAGCTGGGCAGCAGATGTCTCTGTACCCACCCAGTCAGCTTTACCCATAGGAGCTGTCTGCACAATACTAGGGGCAGCTTCCAAAATGTGGGGGGTGCTCTGTGATGTGAGGCAGACAAGAGTCTGCCCTTCTGACTACCCAGCCCATGGGCCCCAGGGTCACAGGCTCCTGCTCCATCAGGCCAAAAAGAGAAGGTGCCTCTGAGAGAAACATGTGTACAGAAATCTATGATTTACTTTGATAGATGGTGGTGAAGCTAGATTTAATTGGATTTCAGTAAATTAAGTAATGTGCTGTATCCTGTAACCATTATAGAAAAAAGAATACCCAGTGAGACAGAAAGGAAATAAAGACCTTTAATACAATCACGGTAATTCCTGTCAACACTAACTCTACCTGCTCATCCTTGAGGCACATTGTGGAGGAAGTGCTGTGGACATGACCCAGCTACTGTTCTCAGGCCATCTGGGGGACAAACTATCACATAACTTCCCCCCAAGCAGCTTAGGTTTGACCAAGAGAGATACATCCTCTGTCAGTAGTTTCTAATGAGCGATCAACTTGCCACAGCTATCCCAGTGTAGGCTAGAATCAGGTGTTCGGTCTTCTGAGGTAACCACGAGGAAGGGCTATCTCCTTCTTTTCACCTGGGCTGCTACATTTTCAGCTGCTTGTATCTCATCTCCTTCTCTGTCAATGCCTTACACGTATGTACACACACACATGAATGAGCATGTATGCACTTATCTCTCCCACACCTCTTGAGTCATCAGCTGGGAGGGTGTGCAGCTTCCAGAAATGGCAATTGCCAGTGTTTCATAACTGAATTTTTCACTGTGGTTAAAAGGAGTACGATCTTCTTAGGGTGGTTCTACAGGGTGCTCATTTTAGACAGGTAAGGCAGGGCTCCATTTTAAGGCAATAATAAACAATTTTAAGATCAGTTCACTCTCTTGCCTAGTCCCATGGCTTTATGGAGGAAGTTGGATCTAAATGCTTGTTCTGGGAGTAGTAGAGAATTTAATTGTTTGACTCCTCAATATCACCTCATAGCTGTAACGTGTATAACAGTTGGACCATAATGCTGATCACATCCTAATTAATGAGGTGCCACCTACTATGCATACCAGGAGGGGCCATCACCCCTTTTCCCTGCTGCTGGCACACATAAGCACCGGTACTGTGATAATAAGCATGATGGATTGAATTTCATTAAAATGCCAAGAAAAAAGTCCTACAAAATGGTTCTTAATTAAATGGTCTCCAGCTAAGCTGCCTTCAAAATGTGAACTTCCCCTCCATTCTCTTCAACTGAATGTCATGTTGACTTGTGGGTGGGGGGTGCTTTAACTAATAACAATGTGCTCTGTTTACATAGTTCTCTTTGTTGTAGATGCACACTGCACTTTACAAAGATCATCTTATTACCTCACATGGTGAGCCAATTATGGAGCTGGGGATAGACCTGAATCTCCAGACTCTGCGTTATTTGTGCAGACGGTTCTATATGTGTCTTGCACAGTCTACTGGCACATGCCTTGGGTGAGAGACAGAAGGCTTGACATCGATTTCTTGGCTTCCATCACCATCTACCTATCACAAAACATACCTAGCTATTAGCGTATTCTCTGAGCGTGCATTAGCTTTGACTGGAGTCACACACTGACTCTTTATACACGCACAGTATGTAGTCACCCAAGCATCCTATTTTGAGCAGCATGTGCCTCCAAGCTGAAGCCATCAGTTTGTTCTCAACTGAACAACTAACCTGTCTATCTTTAGATTCCTGGATATGGCAAATCAACTTCACTAAGCTGGAGCAATCACCCTGTGCTCACCTAGGGTAAAGATGATTTTGCACACATTGTACTTGATTATATCACCTCAAATTGTTCACACTTTCCTAGCAAGCCAAAGAACATGGCCTGCTTGTTACAGACTCTTTTCTAGACTTGTTAAGATAACTAGAGAGATGGCTTTCTCAAATCTTCCTGGAGAGTTTGAAAAGTGTCCTATGCATTTTTATGAATATTTTTGGTAAAAGACATAGTGTTGGAAAGCTACAAAGACAATTTAAAAAAAAAAAGCAAGGGTGTATGAGATAGAATAGGGTTTGGGCTAGTCCAAGCCCAGCATTCATGCTGCCCAATGCCTTTGTTTGTTTCCTACCAACTGAGGTCTCACGGGCCATCTTTGTCTTCAGTTAGTCTTTTCAACCGAACTGCTCCTTTAATATGGTTATAATAATAACTTGAACCTAACTTCTCTGTAGAGTCTCAAGAGTTTTCTCATGGTGTTTTGAACACTTAGTTCTTTGTGTTCAGAAGAATAACTCAAACTATTCTACAGGTGAAAAGGGAAGGCTCTCTGAGGAAGTGTGGCACACTCTGCCTCTCCCTTTCATCCCTGAGATGGATTACCATGCTAAAAACAAGGCAAAAAGGGTCCTTGAAGCTGCTTTTCAGAGAACAATCAGCTGGGGGCATCATTAATGTCCCATGGACTGGAGGGGAAGAGCTTTATGTAGTCTAACCCTCCCCGTCAGTGCCACGCCTCCTTGACTGTCTCCAGGCCCTTGCTTGTAGCCAATCCTCTCAGCTGTTGTTGTTGTTTTGTTTTGTTTAGTTTTGTTTCGCTTTCCTCACAGAGTTTACTCTGTTTTTTTTTAAATTTATTTATTTATTAAAGATTTCTGTCTCTTCCCTACCGATGCCTCCCCTTTCCCTCCCCCTCCCCCAATCAAGTCCCCCTCCCTCGTCACCCCAAAAAGCAATCAGGGTTCTCTGCCCTGAGGGAAGTCCAAGGACCACCCACCTCCATCCAGGTCTAGTAAGGTGAGTATCCACTAAACTGCCTAGGCTCCCACGAAACCAATAGGTCCAGTAGAATCAAAAACCCGTTGCCATTGTTCTTGAGGTCTCAGTAGTCCTCCTTGTCCGCTATGTTCAGCGAGACCAGTTTTGACCCAGGCTTTTTCAGACCCAGGCCAGCTGGCCTTGGTGAGTTCCTGATAGAACATCCCCATTGTCTCAGTGTATGGGTGCACCCCTCGCGGTCCTGAGTTCCTTGCTTGTGCTCTCTCTCCTTCTGCTCCTGATTTGGACCTTGAGAGTTCAGTCCGGTGCTCCAATGTGGTTCTCTGTCTCTGTCTCCTTTCATCGCCTGATGAAGTTTAATATTCAGGAGGATGCCTATATGATTTTCTTTGGGTTCTCCTTATTTAGCTTCTCTAAGAACCCGAATTATAGGTTCAATGTCCTTTATTTATTTTTGAGACATGATAAAACATCCTGATCCAGTGGGTTCTAATTCTTCCTGGGAAGTCTATTCAGGATTTTAATGGTCTAACTTATATTTTTAAGAAGAAACTCACAAGAAAAGCAGCCATTCCCTTCATCTGTCCTGTCAAATGAACAAACTGGGCAAAGGATGCATCATGTTTACATGCCAGACAGAACACTTCCCCCAAACATACACACATGTGTGTGCTAATAGGTCACATTTTAAATTCAAATTTAAGACCTCAAGGTTCTTGTAAAAATTTAAAATATATGATGAAATTACATTCTAGAAAAAAATTACGAGTTTAAAGCCTAAAGGATAATCTATAAGCCAAGCTCTACTCATGCCTAAAACTCACAGGTAGTTGTCTGCTCAAGAAAACATCATTTCTGATAGAAAAATTAAAAATGAATCATAAAGAGGAAATGAAGGAATGAGGGACTTGTGTCTGAGGGATATATGGGGAGAACAGAAAGAACAGAGTGTTGCCTGAGGTCTCTGTCCCGCCTGGTCCTGCTAGAAGCAAGCAAAGCCACAATTCTTTTGAGAGATTTTCTGACTCAGTGGTAACAGCAAAAACTTTGCTGTTTCAAAATGGCAGCTTCCTAGGCTGCCCTGCCACCACTACCTCTGGTTATTTCAGGAGGCTGATATCTGTCTTGTTATATGTAATTTTACTATGTTAAAATTAAAACCTTCCTTTTCATTTAGACAGAAAAGGGGAGGTGATGTGGGATTCCCCACTTGCTATGGTGCGAATATGTTTTATTGCCATTAGTTAATAAAGAAGCTGCTTTTGGCCAATGGCTTAACAGAACAGAATTAGGCGTGGAAAACCAAATGTAAAGCTGGGAGAGAGAAGACAGAGTCAAGGAGAAGCCATGTAGCCCTGCTGGAGACAGATGTCAGAACTTTACCTAGTAAGCCACAGCCTCGTAGCAATACACAGATTAATGGAGATGGGTTAATTTAAGATACGAGTTAACCAGAAATACGCTTAAGATATTGGTCAAAGAGTATTGAAAATAATATGGTTTCTGTGTGATTATTTGGGGGCTGAGCAGCTGGGAGCAAGCATGCAGCCTTCTACTACAATGGAGTAGGAAATGGGCATGATCTGGATAAAGTATATGTATGCATGTATGTATGATATTTTAAGAATAATTATTCCATGGTATTATTTTAAAAAATCAGCATTTGTGACCCCCAATTAGCCAACAGAGTCATTACATAACAGCTTCCTCCTTAAGGAATCTGAAACCATGAAACAGTTGTGGATGCTGTGAAACATGTACCTTTGTTTTAAAAAAAAATATTTATTTATTTACTTATTATCTATACAATATTCTGTTTGTGCGTGTGCCTGAAGTCCAGAAGAGGGCACAAGACCTCATTTCAGATGGTTGTGAGCCACCATGTGGTTGCCGGGAATTGAACTCAGGACCTTTGGAAGAGCAGTCAGTGCTCTTAACCACTGAGCCATCTCTCCAGCCCCTGTACCTTTGAAATGATATATGAATATTTTTAATGATTTTCCCCTGTCTGTATGACAGTATAAAATAGTACTGGACATTTTAACTTCAAGTGCAGGCAGCTAAAGCATTAGGGACCTGAGCAGCAGAAACCACAAATCAGCAACAAATACAGAGTGATGTACTGTGAAGCAGAAATTAAACCCCAAACCAAACCTGTCAGCAGAATGAATAGGGGGAGAGGTGGTGAGCCTCGGCAGTAAGCCTTACTTTAATTTTCTTCTCTGATAACCTCGACCACAGCCAGCCATTTCAAAGTCACCCAGCAGCTCACCTAGATGGACACGTATTTCAACAGCAGCCGCTGTTTGCACCGCGTTTAGTAATTGTGTCCATCATGATGGTTCCCTTCTTATAATCTTATCATTGATGGAACTCTCTGCCTGCAGAGGTTCTTTGGATTTTCCCCCCTCTCTGACCTTACATTCTGTGATGAAGTTTCTGTTGTGCAAATACTATTTGTTATGTGACTGGGGGAGGCCTGCACACTTCTTCCAGCAGCAGGGGCAGGAATTACTGACTTTCCGCAGTCTATCTCAGCCTGCCAAAGGACTCCTAGAAGAGCTGATGGGAAGGGAGGTCTCCTGCCCCCTTCAACTTGCTTTATTTTCAACCTGATTTCATTAGGGTCCACGTGCTCTATGTTGTAATGGTATACGTCAAAATTCCAAACTTGTGTGATCTTTAAATCTTTGTTCAGCTCTCACCATGATAATGAAGTCCAAGAACCTTAAAATTGGCCAGTGTTCCCACACTGTAATTTTTGTAAAAAATATGAACTTCCACCAGAAAGCTTTTTTGCTGGGTCCCTGCATTCGGCTCATTTGGAAACTAATGCAGGAATCTTGTGTTCACTGCTTCCTACCCTAGAAGGTTCAGGAACAGATGCACCCATACTACCACCCATCAGAGGGGGCTGCTACCCAAGCACAGTCTAAGTCTACGACTTCAGAGGGAAGTAACAATACCCAGTAGCATCCACAGGTCCCTGGAGTCAGCTTCTGGAAGTCATGTTTGAAGATGCACACTTCTCAATTACAAGAAATGGATGCACAAATGAAGGGAAATTTCTTATACAGAGAAGAAGAGCTAAACACAAAGAAAAATCTTTGAGTTTCCCAGACAGACATTCTAATCCTGTTTGTGGCCAAATTACCACTATCACCAGGGCATTAAGAGATCCTAAAGATGAAGAAACTCAAAAGCTAATGAATGAATGAAGGAGAGGAAGCAGTCAGGAGGACATCAGAGAGAAGCAAGAGCCGTCACTGATAAGATGAGGCCAGGGGCTTTCAGAATTTAGACTCAGAGCCCTACTCCCTAGGAAATACATGGGGTAAGTAAGCGGCTTTCCTGGATAGTCATTGATGTCTCAGTAACACTCCTCTAGCCTTTGATGTGTCAAACTGAAAGGTATATTAATTATATCAGGACCTACATGGATTAAGAGTTAGGTTCTCAGTAAACACGACCTACTGATGAAATCTCCTTCCTGGAAAGAGACTTAGTCTGATCTGGCCCATGACAGAGCTAAGGGCTAAAAGAGGATGTGCCCCTCAGATCTCATGGAGCTCACAGCTTTTGTCTCAGCCCTTGTGAACTCAATGAAGAATTTCTGTACAGTTCAGAAAATGGGTCAACATTTACGCATGTGAAAATAATTTCTGTTCCATTGACCCCACAGGAGCACAAGAGTTACACATTTGGTGGTTGCAGAAAATATGCGCCCATTTGTTGGAAGAGGCATGAGAGGTATGATGATTGGTACATTAGTGGCATCCATAGACTACTGTATTTGACTGCTTGCTTCCTGGCTGGTAAACTGTTTAGGAGATGTGGACTTGTTGGAACTGAGTAAGGTCTCAAAAGCCCATGCCAGGCAGTTCTTCTCTCTAAGAACATTTGTCAATAAGATACAAGCTCTCAGCTACTGCTTCAGCAACATGCCTGTCTACCTGTCTACCACCATGCATCCCATCGTGATGATCCTAGTCTAACCCTCTGAAACTGTAAGCAAGTTCTAAAATACATACTTTCTTTTACATACTGCCTTGGTCATGGTGTCAATTCACAATTAAATACTGACTTAGACAACAGCTATCTAGACCTCACAGATGTGGGCTTTACTGTCCATGAACTAAAAAGCACAGCTAGCTTCTAAGGTATGGAATTCTTAGCACTTGCTACTGAAATGCTCTCTTCTCTCCAACTTCTCAGACTCAGAGTCAATTCTATTTATGTAATGTAGAAAATAGTAGGAGAGTAACTCTAAAAGTTCCCAATGAGAATGAATGTTTTATTCTGATATAAAATTTCATCTGGCTCAGGAAGTGCAGTAAACCAGAGAAGGCTGCATTCACACTAGGCTAGAGAGACCCGCCCCTGTCTCCTGGTATTCCACACATATGATGTGATTCCTGAGTTTTCACAAGCTCAGTTTTCCTCTCATTGTGATGTCTACTTGCTGAGATAAAGGGAAACCCATCCACCCATGGCACAGCTGTCTCTGCCCCCTACTACCAATACACATCTGTCTGACAAGAGGCCCCCTTGTGAATGCTGAATGGCACCTCATTTCAGAAGCATTACAGAATTTTAGCAGTGACAGAGTATAAACTTGTCTCTAGAGACTTTACATTTAAAACACATCAGATAAGTAGTTTTGCTGATCCTTTTGAGTGAGAAAATATTCAGAAAAGAACTATAGTACACGTGTGATGTATGAAAAAAGCAGGAGGGTGCAGGAGGTTTGCACTTGGATTCCTTGTCAATCAAACTCCAACTCGTATCATGAAAGTCTTTATAATGCTGTCTTTATTTTGATTCATTAGTTGTTAGCAGAAGTAGCTCATTTAGAATGCTTTTATTTGTTTTCTGCTATATTACTGATGGTATTTATCAGCTGTAGGTGTTCTCTGGTAGAGTTTTGGGGGGCAGTTACGTATACTGTTATATCATCTGCAAATAGCAAAAGTTTCACTTCTTCCTTTCCAATTTGTATCCTCTTGATCTCCTTTTGGTGTCTTATTGCTCTATCCAGAACTTCAAGAACTATATTGAATACATATGGAGAGAGCCTTGCCTTGTCTTGTTTCTGATTTTAGTGGAATCGCTTTGAGTTTCTCACAAAATAATCAGTAGTCCTCCCATATACAAATGATAAAGAAGCTGAGAAAGAAATAAAAGAAACATCACCCTTCACAATAGCCACAAATGACATAAAATATCTTGGAGTGACACTAACCAAAGAAGTGAAAGACCTGTTCAACAAAACTTTAAGTCTTTGAAGAAAGAAATTAAAGAAAATACCAGAAAATGCAAAGATTTCCCATGCTCTTGGATAGGTAGGAACAACATAAAAAATGGCAATCCTACCAAAAGCAATCTATAGATTCAATGCAATTCCCATCAAAATCCCAACACAATTCTTCACAGACCTTGAAAGTATAATACTCAGTAGCACAAACACTGCAAGCAACAATAAATAAATGGGACCTCCTGAAAATGAAAAGCTTCTGTAAAGCAAAGGACACAGTGAATAAGACAAAAAAGACTGCCTATTGAATAGGAAAAGATCTTCACTAAACCCACATCAGACTGAGGACTGATGCCCAAAATATACAAAGAACTCAAGAAATGAGACATCAAAATTCCAAATAATCCAATTAATAGATCTAAACAGAGAATTCTCAAAAGAAGAAACTCAAATGGCCAAAAGACATTTAAGAAAATGTTAAACATCATTAGCCATGAGGGAAATTCAAATCACAATGACGGAAATACCATCTTCCACAAGTCAAAATGGCTAAGATCAAAACACCAATGATAGCTTATGCTAGAGAGGATGTAGAGTAAGAATAACACTCCTCCATTGCTAGTATGAACGTAAAATTGCACAACCACTCTGGAAATCAGTACGGTGGTTTCTCAGAAAATTGGAAATCAACCTACCTCAGAACCCAACAATACCACTCTTGGATATATACCCAGAGGATGCTCATTCATACTACAGGGACATGTATTCAACTATGTTCATAGCAGCATTATTTGTAATAGCCAGAACCTGGAAACAAACTAGATACTTCTCAACTGAAGAATGGCTAAAGAAAATGTGGTGCATTTACACAATGGAGTACTACTCAGCAGTAAAATCAATGACATCTTGAAATTTACGTACAGATGGATGAAACTAGAACAAAAAATCCTGAGTGAGGTAACCCAGACCCAAAAAGAAGACCATGATAATTACCCACTCAAAGTGGATACTACCTGTAAAACAAAGAATAAGAAGCCTATAGTTCATGACCCTAGAGAAGCTAAGTGACAGGATGAACCCTAAGAGAAACATATATAGATTCCCCAGGGAAGGGGAAATGGGCAAGCTCTCCTGACAAAATTGGGAGCATGGGGGTGGAGAGAAAAGGGAGGGTAGAAGGAAAAGGGGAGAGGAGAAGGGGAGAGGGGAGCAGAACTTGAGGGAACAGGATAGTTGAGATGGGGAAAAGACAGAGACAGAGAGCAAGAAAAAGAGATATCTTGATTGAGGGAGCCGTTATGGGGTTAGCAAGAAACCTGGCAGTAGAGAAATTCCAAGGAATCCACGAGGATGACCCCAGCTAAAACCCTAAGCAATAGAGGAGAGGGTGTCCAAACTGACCTTGCCTTGTAGTCAGATTGATGACTATCTTAAATGTCACCACAGAACCTTCATCCAACAACTAATGGAAATAGAGGCAGAAAACCACAGCAAAGCACTGGACTGAGCTACCAAAGTCGAAAAGTGGGAGGAGTGAGAATATGAGCAAAGAGGACAAGACTATGATGGGAACACCCATTAAAATAGTTTACCTAAGCTAATGGGAGCTCACCAGCTCCAGCCAGTAAGGGAAGGAAACAGCATAGGACCAAACTCGATCCTCTGAATGTGGTTGACAGTTGCATGGCTTTGGCGGTCTGTGGGTGACTAGCAGTGGCACCAGGATTTATCCCTGCTGCTTGTACTTGCTTTTTGGAACCCATTCTCTTTGGATGAATACCTTGCTCAGCCTAGATATAGTAGGGAGGGCCTTGGTTCTTTATCAAATAATGTGCTTTTACCCTCTCTGAGGAGTGGAGGGAGGGTGGAAGGAATGGGAGGAGGGGAGGGAGTGGGAACTGAGATTGGAATGTAAAATGAAAAAGATAGTCTTGTTTCTTTTTCTTAAAAAATATATAAAAAGAATGCTTCCATTTATTAAACAGGCAAGTTCAATGAGGAAGAAGAATGGGGCTGGAAAGTGACTCATCAGTTAAGAGACCTACTGCTCTTTTAAGAGAACTGTGGTAGGGTCTTAGCACCCATATGATAGGAAGGCTCACAATCACCTGTAACTCCAGCTCTGCTCCTTATTCTTGTTTTGTTTTGTTTTTGTTTTTTTGAGACAGGGTTTCTCTGTGGTTTTGGAGCCTGTCCTGGAACTAGCTCTTGTACACCAGGCTGGTCTCGAACTCACAGAGATCCGCCTGCCTCTGCCTCCCGAGTACTGGGATTAAAGGCGTGTGCCACCACCACCCGGCTCTGCTCCTTATTCTTGGTGCTGGTCTGCAAGAGATTTCACACCTAGCAATTGTGCACACAAACACACCACACACACACACACACACACACACACACACACACACACATACACAAAGAGATAGAGAGAAAGAAAGAGAAAGAGAAAGAGAAAGGGAAAGGGAAAGAGAAAGAGAAAGAGAGAGAACTTGATTGAGGGGGTACATAGGAAGGGTTGGAGAGAGAAAGGCTGAATATAGGAAAAGAGAGGACTGATGAAATTATATTTTAATTAAAATATATTTTAAAGGTGTAAAAAAAGATAAATACAAAGAATTACCATGAGAGAAAAACTGAAAGGAAAGAGAGAAAAATACCTATCACTTGGATGCCCTCCTTAGCAGGAGATGAAATATCATGCCCAAAGCTGTTTTCTTAGAGCAAGCTGTTCATACACAAATCATTATGGATCATGGCTCAGTCAACAAGTTCATCGTGGTAAGATCAGAGGTGACTCATCAGGGACCCATAAAGTGTCTGATGACATTATTGCTATGAGTAGTTTTAATTACCAGATATTTAGTTGTGAAATATGTGCATCTCTTAATTGCCTCATGTGCGGAAGGGACACATCAGTCACCCAACTTAAACCAATGCGATGAGTGCGCACATTCATATCCTGCAAACCGGAAGCACCAGGCGCAGTATCATGAGCAGTAAGGTGATTAACGATTATGACTTTCCAGACTATCTTGAGCTTCCATTCTCAGCTTGAGAATACAGCAGACAGCCAAGCACGCTTAAAGGCCCATCCTGCCGCAAAAGAGAGTATTGTTTCCCACTATGTGTTCCTTACCCACCAGCCATAGTTTACAGCACGCAAAAATTGATGGGAACACAGAAACTTCAAGATCATGAACCTGGAATGATTTGATGATTTAATCCACATGTTAAGAAAGCTTTCAAAAATAGGCTAAATACAAACTAGCTCCCGAGTTTGTGGTCTGAATAGTTCATTTCTTGTTTATGTCTGTGTTTTTTTTTTTTCCAGTCCTGTGATCAAGCATAAGTATTCTGTCGCTAACTTTCCAGTCTCACACTTGTGAGATGTAAAAAGCGTGACTCTGTCTATAAATGTGAAATGTGTATTTCCCCAGAAGCTACTAGTACAAAGGTTCTCGGTGAGACTGCTCCCCATTAAAGGACAAGGCTGCTAAGCTATTTTTAAATTTAAATTTTATTTTTAATTGTGTGTATTTGTATGGGGGAGAGGGTTCTGCATTCATTAGTGCAGGAGGTGGAGTTACAACTCCCTGACATGGGCATTGAAATCCAAGCATGGGCCCATCGGAAGGCAAGAGGCCATCTCCCTAGTCCATGTTGCTAAGGTTTGTACATCTTCTCTTAAATACATCATTTGAGCATATATGTAGTTGTAGACAGAATTAGCTTTTGTGTATGGTGTGTGTGTGTGTGTGTGTGTGTGTGTGTGTGTGTGTGTGTGTGTGTGTGTGCTGATGGTGAATGAATGCTGTTACATAAACACAAGCCGGAACACCTTTTCAGGTGCGCAGGTCTTTGCTCTCCTGCCATCCAGCCCAGGATTCTGGGAAGCTGGCTTTGGAAAAACTAATTCCATTTTCCCATCTAGGCTCCGAAAAGCTGCTTGAAGTCTATAGTCAACATCAAACATGTCCCTTGGCTCAAAGAAAAGCTTCTCAACAGTTTGTAGGATAATGTAGGGTCCCAACTCCTGCTACGATTCAATCGAGCTCCCTAAGCTTCTCAACAGTTTGCTGGAGGATGGAGAGCCTCAACACCCGCTATGACTCAGTGGAGTTCCCTGTGAGGCACGCTGTCCAACCAGCCCTCCACAACAGCCCACCAAAATCCACCATTACCTGCACACTTGCAGATCTGAGACCACCTGCAGACCCAAGACAACCTGCAAGCCTCACCTCCCACTGACTTTTGACCTCCAGAACTTCTGCTCCATGGTCTGGAATAAGAAATTTTCTGCGAAAATTTCACCAAACTTATGCCTGCATGTGATGGTCATGGTTTGTACATCCAGCTTTATACTTGTGCATATTTACCTTCACTTTGGAATTTAACTTGTGTGAATATCTCATGTCTATACTCTAAATATCTACAGGTAGAAAAATGGCAATTAGTCACTCCCAGATAAATGGAAAAGACACGGTCCTGAAAAACCTGTGTCCATTGAAGAACAATTCTGAACAGTGTGGCATCAACTAAGTATAGTTAGACACAAAAGTAAACAATGCTGAGAGTGCACAGCACACACACAGGAAAAGAAAGGTCATTAAATTTTTCCTACAGAGTTTCCAGTAGAAAAACATTGCTTCTATCAAAATAATTAATATTTCCTAATTGAGATGATCTGTCTGGAGATGATACAGTGTGAATGCCTCTACCTCAGCAATGGAGAAATGGTGTTCCCCTATTCTAAACAAGTTTAATTTCTCACGGTGGCTCTCTTTCTATGATTATGCTGATGTCCAACAAAGTTTATGGATTTCCATTTCCTTAGCAGTTAAAATTATATTTACATGATTTTCTTCATAAAGCAGTTTCAACACATCTGAAGCTTTGAACATATTTCTTAAAAATGTAATTATGGCATGCACGTGTAATATAAATTTGGTGTCATAAAATAAGCAAACCTATTAAAAATGATATTAAATGTAATTCTTGTTGGAGAGGATGGGTTTTACATAAGCTGAGGTGTAATTTATTTTAAGCGTGACACAATCATATTAAAAAACAATGGGAAAATTTATGCTCATAAATATTTATTGCTTAAAACTGAAGTAGGTCTGGCAAGATGGCACGGCTGGTAAAGAAACTGACTGTCAGTCCTGAAGACCCAAATATGGTCACCCAGAATCCACATAGTTGAAGAGAGAACCTGTTCCAGCAAGTTGTCCTCTGGGCTCTACATGTGTGCCAGGCCATGTGCTTGTTCTCACCACACACAAGAGAGATGAGTGAAGGTATCACTGTGGTTTCCCTTCCTTAAAATTAACCAAAACTACACAGTAATCACTCTGCTTTGTCCGTTTCAATTGCAATATTCTTACTGAAGGTTAAAACCAATAGAAGAAATAAGTGCACATGAGGGCAAAGGTTGGTCAGATATGCTCTACAGTAAAATTTTCTTTCCCTTAGAAAAGCAAGAACAACTTCTGGGCAAATACTGTTCATTTGATACAAATCCAAGAGTAGGCAGCAGGATTTAGTGTAGAATGGGGAAGGAGAGGGGAAAGAACAGAAAACCAATCAAAGTGTTGGGAACACACACTTTTGTGAAGTGGTTGACAGAGCTAAAATGACAACAGTGGAGTCCCTAATTTGAGTGCTCAGCTTCTTGGCACAGGATATAAGTTTGGAGGAGCGATTTAATGTAATGATATTTCATTTGTATTTTAATAAATAAAGCTTGCCCAACGATCAGATAATAGTAAAAAAGTCACCTGATCAAGCATACAGACCAGGCAGTGGTGACACACACCTTTAATCCTAGTAGCCTCACTAGTTTGCCATAGAAACTGGGTAGTGGTACTGCATACCTTTTCCAGCACTAGAGAGGAATATAAGATGGGAGGCAACCGGTTTCAGGCTCAGTCTCATTCTGAGGATTCCTAGAGGCAGGACCACCATTTTCATACTGTGGTAGAGGTAAGAGCCAGTGACTGGCCGCTTTGCTTTTCTGGTCTTCAGGTTGTACCCCAATATGCTATCTCTGGGTGTTTGTTAATCATGCTACAATTTTTGGTGTGTTCTTTGTGTTGCCTCTCTGCTCAGGGCCCTTGATTCATCCCTTGGTCTTTTTTTGCCTTCAGGGACCACTCCCTGTTGAACACAGTTTGACTCTTTTCTTGAATATTTTGTCTTAGCTCTGATGAAATAAATTGAGTGCTCATTGGCTCATGAGACAGAGATAGCTGTTAGCACAGGACAATCCCTCTGCCAATGAGTCCCTGGGTTCTGCATAGGGAAGAGGAAGACAGAGAGTTTCTTCTCCATCCCCCAGGCTTCCTCCAAAGCTCCCAGAAAACCCGGATACTGGAGGATGGCAAAGCATCACGGTCACTTGTTTCTTCATTAGGAAAAGTCACACTAACAGTTGTCTTCAGGTTCTAAGACAGAAATTCTTGAAGGACACACAGGCCTGTGAAGTGGCTAAAGTGCTCACAGCTCTCAGGTCCACTTTTCAGGAGAATCTACTTAACACTTCTGTAGAATCTATTTAACATTACTTTCTTCTTAGTAAATTTTCCATGGTAAGAAGCTCTGGTCAGATTAGTAGAAACACACAATCTCCTCCATTCCCTAAAGAGTCTCATAAAACTTCAAAGTAGGTTTTGTTTCTCTTAGATCATAGCTAACCCCTGAGCTGCCTTGTTGGGGGACAGTGCTGTAGCAAAGTTACTCCCAGTTACTCCCAGGTTTTGGAGATGCCATTCAAAAAAAAAAAAAAAAAAGACCTAACCAGGTTTTAATACCCTGTCAAGACAAACTCAAGAGCCCTAGCTTTTCACGTTTTCCCAGTCCCTTCATTCAGTTAAATAGTTTGCAATAACATGAAAACTAAAAGGATTTATCGGCTCCAAAAGAATCACAGAATGTTCACAATATAAGAGTCTTCCCATATTCCCATAGGAGTAAGACAGGCTATTCTTTCCTAAACCAGCCTGATTCAGTCACCATCAAAGTGAGACCCATAAATAAAAGTTTCTAATAATCAAACATGCAACCACATTTCATGAATTATCAAATATCTTGCTGTGTAATTTCCTGTTTATTCTGAGTAGAGGAAAATCCTGGATTTTGATAGAAAACTCTAAGGAAGAAATTTGCATAAGAATTCAAGGCTCTATCAGACTTTCTTTCTTTCTTACTTTAATTAATGATGCTATTAAAACAAGCACATTGTCATTTCAGAATTCCTTGAACTAACTATGCATTTCCATGTGTTTATGGTAGTTATGAGTTTTGAGCCAATAGTGAACAATTTTTAAAAGTATTTTAAGATGTAAATTTTAACTATTATTAGTTTATTTTTGTTTTTTTTTTTTTAAACAGGGTTTCTCTGTGTAGCCGTGTCTGTCCTAGAACTCTCTCTGTAGACCCGACTGGCCTAGAATTCAGAAATCCACCTGCCTGTGCCTCCAGAGCGCTGGAATTAAAGGCATGTGCCACCATTGCTCGGCTATCTTTTGGTTTTAGAGTTCTAAAATATGTTTTTAAAAAATGTGCTCTCAGGAAAAGTATGATCAGTTGGAAAGCTGAAAATAACATGGTAATAACTTGTATGTTCATTTATCAGATTTAGTGGGGTTTTGTTGTTATTGTTATTACTGGAAGCAGTTTGTGCTAGATTATATAGGCTCATCTTAATGCAAATTCTGGATGGAAAAATACTTTCACTGATAGAGTTATGATTCCTCTTTACAAAACTCAGGAGTCATTGCAAGATGACTCACAGTGTAGGGAGTTTGTTCCTTATCTCTGGGTGTGGTGCTGAAGTGAGAGGGACAACCTGGCTGTCCCAGGTGTCCTGTGTCTTGCATGGGCTTCTGTAGTCCTTTACCAAATGCACTTTCCTCTCTTGTTGATGTTTAATCATAGTGGAGCTTTTGTGGAATTGGAAATGGGAATGATCAAAATTCATTGCATATATGCATGAAATTCTCAAGGAATAAATATAAATATATTTAAAACTTCACCAGCATCTAGTACAGTATCATCAAGCATGAGACTATTCCTTGTTGCTAATGATTTTGAATGGGATGAATGCCTCAATTTCTATTTTTGCAAAAGCTAGATAGAATCTTCTTCTCCCTTTTCAAGCTCCTCCAACTACATGATTAATGTACCTCTCTCAATAAAGATTCAAGTTTCCTTATGATTGAGCACCAAGAATTTGGGTTTTAGGCTGAAAAGCTGTAAATTTGGTCGTGGTGACAGATCCACTATCAGAGCCTACCCAGTAGACCAGAGCTGGTTGCAAAATCACTGAAGTGTGTAGTGTCATATTCTGAGGACAGAGCTCAATGGAGCAGAATCCAGAAGGAGCAGGAGGGAGGGAAGACAGAACTTTGTAGCAGGCTTTGTGTAAGCGTAAGGGTACCACAAAACATTAAGCAGACTGCTTCCTGACCTCCAGTTTGGGCAGCTTATGGAATGTTTTCTCAAGAGTGACCAATAGCTTGCTCACTTCCAGCCTATGTGATGTTGGGCCAGTACAGTCAATTTCAGCAGCAGTGGAACACGTTTCTACACTGCTCATCATACAATTCAGGTTTCATTTAAAAAATTACACAATCTTCTAAGGAGTTCATCATAACTAGCAATATTTGGAGTGTGATTGAAAAAAGAATTGGGAATGTTCTAGCACAGACACTGCCTCACCCTGACAGAAACTTTGCTCAGTACACTAGCTGTGTCAGACAGGTACAGACATTTCTATTGCACCGCTGAAAACTTAGATCTGCTGAGTCCAGAGATGGAACAACTTACTGAACAGGGAAACCTCTCCAATGAGCTCTTAATAAGTTCTCATAGAATCATTGCTTAATCTATTTATTTTCAGAGGAGAGTCTATTATACCCAGGAATGTCTATGGAGTATTAATTTTTTTGGTTCTATGAAATATTTTATGTAAAATTATTCTCCTTTATTTCCTGCCCCTTTACCTCACATGTACTCTACAGAACAATAAGAAATAAATCAAATACTTCTTCCATGAGATGACCCTTGAAATTCTTTTATTCCGTACTGAATTGGACTGAATTGCCAATTTATTATCTACAAAAAATGTGTATAAATCATAAAATTGGTATAGCAGACTATTTCATGGAAGATTCCCCTATTCACAATTGCTTCTATAATAAAGGAAAAAGAAAGAGGGGATTAGTTTTTACCCAAGTCAAACTTACCTATTTGATAAGGAAAGATGTTTACATTCTTGCCATCCAAGTCACCTGATGACACATCTAAATCAATGCACACACTAAAGACTTGCCTAGCTGAAACTCTATTGTTTGGAGTTCAGAAATAAAGGCGAACTATTCTGGCCACTGCCCTTGAAGAAGAAGACAAGGACTTTACACTCACTAATCAAAGAGAACATGGCCAGAGAAGCAGGGAGGTTCACAAGAGACCCCTTATTCTCAGCATGGGAAGGGCAGTTTGATAGAGAGTCCTGTGCCTTAGAAGATGAACACAGTTAACCAGATTGTGCTGTGGAGGGCGCATCTTAGAAAAGGCCAACAATAACGATAAAAGACAAGGCCGGAAAGCCTATAGCCTTGTGAAGTAATGAGTGATTCATTCAACTGAAGCTTACAGATGTCAAGGTTGATGTGAGAGGAACCAGATTACAAAGGACCTTTCTCTTGAAGCTTGAGGAATGTCACCAATGGATCTTACTTGGGACCTAACAATTAGATTGGAGCTTTACAAAGTTCAAACCTGACGCTTCAAGGTGAGGTAAACCAGGCAAAAGTATACAGATACATTACAGAGATGTGGGTGGAACTTGTAATGAGGTAACAGCTTCCTCCTGCGGAGCAGACAAACATGCTGCTGTTCTTTGGTCAAGCTGTTGTGATCACAGCATCATGTCATTCCTAGTGTCATCCTGTGACGGAGATCATATAAGAACCTTTTTACCTATGAGAAGGCCAGAATCTTGAGAAACCTTTTGTTCAAAGATCTCAAAGCAGAGGTGAGGTGTTGTTTAATGAATCTAGCTGCTGATTATGCTTTCGATCATGTCTAACAGCAAAGGCAAAGGTCGTGTCTTAGTACAGAACAATGACTTTGGAAATGCAAATACAAGGGCAACAAAAGACTTCTGCAGAATCTAAGAAGGTCCAGTGTTCAGGGCCAACTAACACAACTGTCCAGTTTCCACCCCGGAGAGGCAACCAGAGAAGGATAGAGGAAGTTGTGGCATCACTCTCTCTAGAACCTAAATTATTGGTGTTTTCATATAGGTGTCGGGCTTTCCTTCCCTCTGCTAGTCTCATACAAACGCAAAAAAAAAAAAAGAAAGAAAAAGAAAAACTTGCTACCAGCTGTGTGTAGTTAGTCACGCTGGTCCAAGTGTTTAGAACACAGATATACAGATAAATGTTCCAGATGACTGGGTTCTAAGGACCAGGAGGAAGCAGAGGCTCCACTGTGGGGAAGAAGCCATAACTCATAGAATTCGAGTACTCAAAGACAACTGTGTCTTTGAGACTAAACCCAGAAGCCAGCAAAATGGATTGGCAAATTACTGAGTTCCTAAAGTTTATTTTGTTTCAAATATTGCTCTACCCAGACAGACTTTTATAAAAATACTGAAACATATTCTGTACTCAACTGTATCTCTCAAAACTTCCTATAAAAATCCCAACTCCCAGGGTCCCATTTTATGACTGCATTTGAAGTCAGCATCTTTATAGTCTTGAGCAAATTGAATTGAGGTCATTAAAGTGATTCCTAATCTAACAGAACTGATGTGGGATGTCCATCTGTATGTATGTTGCTTTTATTGGTTAATGAATAAAGCTGTTTTGGCCAATGGCTTAGCAGAGTAAAGACAGGTGGGAAATCCGAATATATATATGTTCGGATATATATAGGCAGAGTCAAGGAGACACCATGAAGCTGTCAGAAAAAAAAAAGACACCAGAAATTTACTAGTAAACAACAGCCTCGTGAAGATTCACAGAATGATGGAAATGGGTTAATTCAAGATGTAAGAGCTAGCTACGAATATGTCTGAGCTGTTAGCCAAACAGTGTTACAACTAATATAGTTTTTGTCTAATTATTTGGATCTGGGTATCCAGAAAACGAAAGTGCAATCAGTTTACACACGTTTTTTTAATGAGAGAATGTTAGGACACAAACACAAAGGAAAGACCCTGTGAGGGCACAGGGAACCACAGAAAAGGACCTCTAGGGAAATCAGTCCTGCTCATAGCTTGATCTTAGACTTGTGGGGCCCACAACTGATGGAGTTGCCTCTGCTGTGTGAACCCCATCACCCATAGTGCTCTGCTATGGACCTCAATAAGATGACCTCCAATACACCAGACTGAATGGATCTGGAAACTGATGTAATAAACTCAGAGAAACACACAGCACAATGGACTTAGGTACACAGCTTCAGTTCACAGTGAAAGTTGAAGGCTTTCTAGCAATGGAATGGCAGGAGGAATGGTGGATCAATAGAGCTGTGTGTGGGGGCTGGAACTGAACTTGCTCACTGCTGAATGGTACATAAAGAGCCAGGCATTATAGTGTTGGGATCAAACATCTCTCTGGGGAACAGCAGTAGAGCTTTGTTCCCAGCCATTACAGAAACATGGGAACCAAGGACCTTCCCACAGAGTTCTAGGTTCTGAAAGCCGCAATGGTCACAAAGCACTCAGTGTATTGTCCACGGGCTAGGGGAAGCATCAAGAAAGAAAAATTCACTGGTAGAGAGGGGAGCCCTGTGTTGGCATCCTAGAAGTTGGGCAAGGCAAAACCTCAATTTTCTATAGCTTCCAGAAGCAGATTCCTAGGCTGGAATTTACATAAGAACACTGGCCAGCAACCAGTGAATGCATGGTTATCAGCAAAGGCAGAGGTTTAAGCTGCTGTAGACACATTCCACAGAGCAGAGACATCGCAGGCAGCTGTGCTGCAGGCAACTTCCAGGGAGCAGGCTCAACATCCCAGGGAGTGGTCAGCAGGAGCCTGGAGCAGGAAGAAGAAGAAAGAAGAAAGAAAGGAAGGAAGGAAGGAAGGAAGGAAGGAAGGAAGGAAGGAAGGAAGGAAGGAAGGAAGGAAGGACGGAAGGACAGAAGGAAGACAGACAGACAGACAGACAGGCAATGGATGTGCAGTCAGACCTCAGACTAGAAAGAAGAGGAACAACACACGAAAGTTTACAGAACAGATGCTTGAAAGGGCTTTTCTATTTGTCCTGCAAAAACAGTCCATCAGGGGAATTAATTAAGGGACCAGAAATGAACAGAGAAACAAACACGTTTTGTGAGAAAGAGACCCTTACTGGTAGCCTACACTGTGTAGAGCCATGCAGAGGATCCAGCCTTGGGCATATACAAACTCCAATCCCAGGACCGTAGGTAACAGAGGATCTAGATTTCCAGGTCACCCTTACAGACTCCTAGGATTGGTCAATTTTGACAACATCTGGAATCAACTAAATCCTAAGCAGCTGGGCAGCTTGTGAGGGATTGTCTTGACCCGAACGTCAGAAGTGGGAAGACCCACCCCTAATCTGGCCTGTGTGCTTTCTCAGTACTTGCCCTCACTCTTGCTGGCAAGTTCATGGGTCTTGAGCTATTCCTTCAACAACATTTGAACCTACTTCTTCAAGATTCCATCACTGACTGAAAAGCAACAGCTCTTTAAGGACTTCCTGGGGGCTTCAGCACCAGCATGGGACTGTTAAGATATTCAACCTTGTGACACCGAACAACAGCCGAACTCTTAACTTTCCATTGGGAATTGGGAGAAAGCCGTTTGCTGGACTGCCTGAACCACATCCTGCAAGCCACTATAATAAATTGCATATATATATATATACACACACACACATAGAGAGAGATGGTAGATATAATATAGATACATGTATGTATGTTTTAGTGCTCTTCCTTTAGATAATTCTGACCAACTCACACCAACATCCATTTTCTTCTATTTATTAGAATTGCAACAGCCCTTTTATAAAAATCAACAACTAGCAGAATTTCACAATGGACACAAGACAGCAGTGGCTGCTGTGACTTAATTTCTGACACGGCCAATGACTCGCCACCTTTCTCTTTCACCTTTTTTTTTTTAAAAAAAAATCTTTGAGTGACAAAGGGTTGTACAGTTCTGGCATCTGTGCCTGTGCATGACTGCTGGACAGATGCATCCGCTGTAAAGAGCGCTGGTTACTCTTGTCCAGGACAGGTGTGCCCCAGCACCCACACTGGGCAACTCTCATTCCTCCAGGGAAATCCAGAGCCATCCTCTAGTCACCAAAGATAGCTACACATAATTGGCACACACTTACAAGGACACACAAACACACACACACAAGTAAATGAAAATGAAATCTTTAAGGGCAGTGTGATCTGGATACAGGATAAGAGAGAACCAGTGTGCTGGATAAGAGAACAATTGTTCACAAAAACACTCCCTCGGCCCTATTCAGTTCATACACAAAAACATAAAAAAAAAAAAAAAAGGAATCATTGGGCTCTGGCACAAGAGGGATTAGGATACCTGGTTCTTTTTAAGAACACCAGAAAAGTTCTACCCAAATTGGTCCCTGTTGCACCTCAGATGTCCACCATTAAAGCCATTCATTTGAGTTAAGAAAATTGCCAGTAAGACCTCTATTAAAATGCAAATGTGTTCCCTGGGTGTGGAAACACACTAAATCACTATCAGCCATTAACACTTTAGACCAAATTAGTTTCAGATTTATTAACCAATTACTCAAAGTACCAACGCTATGCTGTGCCAGACAGGGTGGTGTCAGTTGGTGGTGAAGACCGGGGACGGACACAAACATGGTCAGAATGTCTTAGGTCTGAACAGCCTTACCGAAGGTTTCAGTTTTCACAACTGAAATAAAATATTACCTTCTTACATTAAAAACATTGGAGAGGCATCTGTTGACAACGCGGATGTGAAGGCTAGGGCACTAAGGTGCTGATTCCTGTGCATCGCACCCCTCCACTGGCCCAGGGGCAGCGTGGAAAACCAGAACATTGAACCTCCCCCCTGCTCCCCTGGCAGTGCCATGACGTCTTTCCTTCGCTCTCCTGGCCTCGACATGCACACGGGGATCTGATCTGCATTTTCCTGATGTTGAAGGTGGGAAATGCTGCGGAGGCATTGGTATTTGGATCTTTTCCCCCTGTGGTCCCATTTGAACGAAACTGGCAGCAGACCTAGCTCCAAGCAGCAGAGGGGTCATCCAGGCTCTGCAGCTGGTGTGCTCCAAACTGAAATGTTAGACAGCTTAGACAGACCTGCAACTGCAGCATCTCTCATCGATGGTGGGTTTATGGGATGTCGCCCTATCGTGCTTTGAGAATCATCTCTTCATAAAGGAGGAGCAAGTGTGGAAGGGAGGGCAGGCGTTGGCATTCCAGGAAAGCCCTGTACATTCTGTAAACCGCCAGGATGCCCCCGCTGCAGTCCTGCCTGAGGAAAGTGAGACAGTCACGCCCCTGAGTGAATGAATGCATGGCTCCCTTTTCCTCAGGACCTTCAGCATCTATATGGAACCCAGCTGTTCCCAAGCTTTTGACACCCATGAGCTTCTTTGTCCCCAGTGCAGCCTAGAAACAAGTCTAAGAAAGAAGGAGAAATTCCAAAGACACGACAGCCTGGGCTAGGCTTCCTATAAGAGCAGGCTGAAGCAGGTTTCTTCCTGAACAGTAGGGCTAGCACCTTCAGAGAGCCCACACAGTCTTCTGGACCATTTTTTTTTTTTTTTGAGAGAGAGAGAGAGAGAGAGAGAGAGAGAGAGAGAGAGAGA
>NW_026067909.1:24753303-24778721 GCF_014885135.2 Alexandromys fortis | reverse complement strand
AGAGAGAGAGAGAGAGAGAGAGAGAGAGAAGGGAATTACCCACAAAAGTCTTAAAGTACTCTGATTCCCACATGTGCGTTTTCTTAATTAATCTAAAAATCATTTTTAATAATTTTCTCCATAAACTCTAACAGGGGGATTGTGTTCTAGTGTGAAAGAGGAGTTTCCTAAACTCATGGGAAACTTATATATCCTGTACAAGAATCAAAGTCACATCCACTCAAGCAGAGTCAGGCTTCCTAAGAGAACGTCACTGTCTTCCGTTTATCTCATGAAAAAAAAAAAAGGTTGCATAAAATCCTAGCCAAATAAATGGAATAAAATATGTGGGGATTAAAACAACTGGCCGTCTGCAATCCATTGGCCAGACTGCTGGGGGAGGATCTAGAACGACGGCTGCTGACTGTAAAATCAGCCCATTTCCTTCTGTGCCATAGAGACTTTGTGTCACTGCCTAACTGAAGCACAACTCAAGTATCAGCGAGGACTGGTGCTCAGTGACTGCAATAAATAAATAAACAAATAAATAAACAAACAAATAAATAAATAAATAAATAAAAATGCTGCTTAATTCTTCCAAGCATGAAGAGTTTAGTTCCACACCCAACGTGACAGAGATAAGCATAGCCATCTGCTCTCTGTGGTTTTATTGTTTTACCAGGAAATGAAGAAAAAAAGTATAACATATGTCTGTTTTCCTGACATCCCTGAACTGGAATATGTGAAATTAACTAAAGCTAAATCTGACCAACTTGACGTGATTCCATGTTGTTTTGCGTGAATGAACTCACAAGTTCTCAAATAATGCCTCATTGAGAAGTAATGCTGGGTCTATAGGAACTCAAACCTGACTTGACTCTAATTGTATTGGCTCACACGCCTAGAACAATAGCTTCTGATCTCATGATTAAAGCAGTACAAACACAGATAAGCCTCCCACTTACTTCTCCATCTCAGACCTCCCAAGGCTCCACTCTGGTGCCTACAGGCAGCCTCTTAGACACCTAAAATTTCATATGTATAGAAACAAGGGCTCAGAATTTTTAATCTCCAAAATAAATTGACATCAACGTCTTCATCTTTCCAGTGTTTGATTTGGACACTATTCCATCCCTTCATCTCTTTCTCTTACTGTGATGTTTCTGCCCTCCAGGGAAGGAGCATATTTAGGCATAAGAGTGGTTCAGCACTCAATCAAGCATCATCCACTTTACAGGCACTAAGCTGCTGGACTCCGGGGCTGTCCTTGCTTCTATGTAGCCTGTTGCCTGTGGGGTCTGTTCTCAGTAAGTTAGCTAGAGTTCTCATTCCAGTTACCACTGAACCGTGTCAGTCAGTCTTCCTCTAATTGCTTGGATCTAATAAAGGACCCAGAAGACAGAGGGGGTGTAAATCATGAAGTCAAGAAAAGATGTAGAAGCTGGAAGACAAATGGAGTTGGGCTAGGAATTTGGAGCATGGCATGTGGCTGTTGGTCAGGAGATCTACAGAGACCTGAGATGAACCATATCACACACAGGTCACATGAAGGTCTTGCCTGCAGCTGTGGAAAGACGCTTCTGTAATTAGCAGTACTCAGAAGAATCTTCAGCCACAAAATGTCAGCCTCCTCCTGCCTCCCTGGACACACAGAAGAAATATTAAAATGAGTATATTAATGCTTATACTTCTACTAATTATTTTACATGATATGCTACCCAAGGTAAATGGAAAAGAAAATAAGAAAATGTGCAAAAAAAAGGGGGGAGATTAAATAAGTGCCAAGACTTATTTTTTATTATATGATTTTTTCCAGAAAACCACACAAAACTTCCCTAAACCAGATAGGTAATGAAAGATAGATAGATAGATAGATAGATAGGATAGATAGATATGGATGGATAGATATGATATGATATGTAGGTATATATAGAGATAATAGATATAGATAATAGAAAGATATAGATAAAGGATAGAGAGGAGAATATATAAATAGAGATAAATGATAGGTGGTGTCTTAGTCGGGGTGACTATAGCTGGGATGAAACACCATGACCTAAGGCAACTGAGGAGGAGAGGGTTTATTCCACTTATACTTCCACATGGTAGTCCATCATTGAAGGAAGTCAGGACAGGAACTCAAACAGAGCAGGAACCTGGAGGCAGGCGCTGATGCAGAGGCTGTGGAGTGGTGCTGCTTACTGGCTTGCTTCCCATGTCTTACACAACCTGCTTTGTAATACAACTCAGGATCACCAATCCAGGGCTAGCACCACCTACAATAGCCAGGGCTGGCCCTATCAATCACTGATTAATATAATGCTCTACAGCCTGATCTTATAGAGGCATTTTTTTTATTCAGATTCCCTTCTTTCAGATGACTCTAGCTTATGTCAATAGGACCTAAAACTATCTATCACAGGTGAGTAGGTAGATAGATGTTATAGATGATAGATATAGACAAAAGATACAGCTACAATATTCAAAATCAAATTTAAGAAAATGTTAAATTTACAAAACACAAAAGGCATAGCCAATGAAAATGCATATTTAAAGATTTTGCAGCTCCATAAAGATTATTATCTATTGATATAAAGAATATCTTCAGCACACATTTTTAGAGCAGGAATCATGATTTACAGAGCGTAAGCAAGAGGAATGAGGTTCATTTAATCTGTTAGGCTGTCCTGAAAAAGCTCTGAGAGATGAGCAAGGCAGGAAGGAGAGAGCACAACAGAGCAGGGTGTGAAGGGGGGAGAATTAGCAGTGGGAAGGAGCACCCATGTGCAAGTCGGGTTTAAATTCTGTGTCTGTGCTCATGGTACCTCTAGAGCAAAAACCTGTTTGACCAGGGGGTGAAGGATCCTGGGAAACGGGTTGCTGACCCTTTTGCCTCCCAACCGTTCTCCTCCCCTCCCAGCTGTTTCAGGTTGCTCTGAGTGCCTCGAAGCCACACACTGCTTTCTAGCTTTGCTTCTTCGAAAACACGGACTCCTATTTTCTTCACATGTTTTACAAGTAAACTAACTCAACTTCAGAAGCCAACTTCTTTAAATTCTGATGAGAACTATAGAAATCTCTGCGCTGCCTTACAAATTTGGAAATGTCACATGTTTTTATCCTGTTTGCTCAAAAGCTAACTTTTCATTTACATAATGCTCAATGATGATATTAATTTGATTGATAAATTTCATTAAGGGCCAGGGAGCTCTAAATTATTTAAAGCATTCCCTACATGCATTTGTAATTCTGAACGTATAAATTACTATTCCTTTGAGAGTCCAAACTGTTGCCTCTTACTTTCATAAATAAAATTTTATCTTATTAAAATGATACAACATGTGAAAAAAACTCAATCTCAATCTAGATAGGTGTGAAGTATGTACATTTAACTCTGGTATATATGTAGTTTTCACAATTGTTGATGGATATACTAAGGGCTCCTTTTTACATTTTCTCTATCTTGGATTTTACCTACAAAATAATAAGGCATCCCCACAGAATTCAAGTGCTTGTTTAGAGATCATTAAATCTCTTAAAGAGGAGGTCCCTGTGGTGAGCTTAAAATGCTCAGTAACAGGAAACACCACCCCTTGGCCCGGAGTTTGCGGATTTTGAAGTCTTGATGCTGGGCAGGTGCACACGCTTAGGAAGGAATTTTCGCCCCGTGCTGTGTTTTAGTAATTATGTCTAAAGAGAACAAGCCTTTTTTTTTTAAACATAAGTTCTTAGAAATGTCAGTTGAAGTAGAGTTAGGTAGATCCTTCTCAACACAGCATCGTTTCTGCAGAGGACTAAGCAATGGCACGTGCTCTGAAGAAAACACCAGTGCCCACAACTCAGCTCACACCCAAAATACAAGACTCGAAGCATTGCTTTATCAGAGTATGTGACCTTTCTGAAGGCTCACGCTAGTCAGTGTGATACCGTGACTTAAAACTCCATCAAAAATCTACAAGAGAGATGGTTCTGGAGCTCAGAACATTGGCTCCTCCAGTTGAGGACATGGGTTCAGTTCCTAGCACTCACATGACCACACACAACTGCCTGTACCTCTAGTTTCAGGGGGCCCAACACCACCTTCTTCCCTCCATTAACACCTGCATGCCTGTGGTACACACACACACACACACACACACACACACACACACACACTAACCTTTACAAAAACTTAACAAGAGCCATGTGGATAGTAGAAATTTAAAAATGAACCATAAACCAAAGTCCCCTATTAATCAGAGGCAACAGCACCCTAGTTGCTCTGAGCAGATGTTAACACATTTATAAATCTCAGTTGCCATCTATAAAACTTGCCTTGCCACCTCACTGAAGACAAAATTCATCTAAATGAAACTTTAAAATGGAACGAATCATAGGCTCATTAGTTAGCATCATGAAATAGTAATTTTTTTCTTTTTTATTGATTTTTATTGAGTTCTCTATTTGAGGCTTATGTGGGAAATATGCAGAAATCATTGCTAGGCCTAATCCTTGAACCAGCAGCCTAACCAAATGATCACATTACTAATACTGTAACTTGTCTCTACCAATGACCTATCCAAATAGAGGGACCATGTCTTCCTCAGTATAAATGTCAATGATTAATAATATATTTGACTTGTTGGAAGATAAACACATTTGATTTCATAGCTCCACAATTGCAATTTTGAATATTGTGAATGATTGTCTACAGCTTGGTAAGGAGCAAGAATAATTTGAGGATTATTAAATTGGCCAAAGCATGACTCTTTCTGCTGCAGTTCATGCAGATGTAATGGCCCTCAATACATAACATGCTTTAGAAATTTCTCCCATGGCTAATCATCAGGGGAATGGCAAGTAGAATAAAAATGAGACAACATCTTACACCGCTTAGGACTGATACCAATGAAGGCCCAGAGATAAGAAGCATAGATCAAGGCTTTGGAGAAAACAGAATCATTTTACACTATTAGTAAGAATCCAGATTGTTTAAAAAAAAAAAAAACCACCACCGTGACAGGCAGTTGTGAGTATGGTTTTTAAACTCAAAACATTTTCTGAGGATATAATGAAGAGATCAGTATCTTACAGAGACATTTGCACACCTACTTCACTGGAGCCTTAATCGCAAAAGTCAATTCATGCAAACAACCTAAGGGCAGTCCGTGGATGAATGGGTTAAAAAGGTAACTGTGTAGAGACCCTAAAGAGCATAGTCTGCCTTTACAAAGAAGGGGGTTCTTCATTAGCGGCAATATGGGTACCTGGAGAATGTTATGTCAAGTGATATAGTGCAGGCACAGAAAATCAAACATGTTATGATGTCACTTAGGGTGGTAGGTAAATTCACATGACTGCATAGACTCATGGAGTAGAGGGGTTTAATCCAAAGCTGTGGTGGGGAAGGGAGGAAAGTGAGTGAAAGAAAGGCAGTCAAGAATGTAAGAGAGGAAAAGCTTTCAGAGCTTATGGGCTGTCTGGGAAGAATGGCTTGTAATAACATGGAAACATTGTTAAACTTTCGGTGCTCTGAGCCCTGAGAAGGGGCAGCGTCAGATGACAGGTGGGTCCCTCTCTGGCTGATTAACCATTTGCCACCTGGTTCTCTACCTGTCCCATAACATGCATATTTCAGTATTGCACATCTTAAATAGGAAAGAAAGTAAAATAGTCATGGAGAGAAAAGCCAGACGTGAGATGCTGTGTTTGTGCATATAATCTATTTAATATCAACACTGCTTTGAATGTTTTCAAAGCCAGGTGGCTAAATACGCTCCTTTCAATGTTGCACTCTGCATGTTCTAGATACAATATATATTTTCTTCCCTTAAGAATTCTGGACCACGGGAGGGGCTCTGAAAGCATGACTGATCTAACAGACCACTTTAGCTTCCCATTGCCTCTGCACTGGGCAAAGCGCCCTCCTAATTGAAAGTGAAGTATCGACTGATCTGCCCAGAATAAAGTGATTAGCCATCTTCACCCCCCACAGATGACACAACTTGAACCTAGCCACTGGAGTATTTCAGAAATGTGTGTTTCTCTAAACCTCTTACTACTATTTCTCAGGTTGTTTGGGGGGGGGGGGGACAAGCAAACAAAAACCAGTGTTTTCTGTGAGCTGCAAATGCCTGGCTAGCTTCTGTCCTCAGGGCAAAGATTAGTGGTTTCTAGTGGAGAGTGCCCAGGGCTTATCTCTTTTACTGCCCTCTGGTCAGATGGTCAAGGAAGGCAGCTGTGCAATACCCTGGGTCAACAGTACTGAGGTTCCCTGGACAGCTGGCAGAGACTGATTTATCTAGGTCATAAGGCAACATTTTTTGGGTGCATCTGCATCATAAAAACCTATTATAATCTCTCTCTCTCTCTAATTATCTATCACCTATCTATCATTTATCTACCTATTTATTTATATTTATTTATGTGATGCTAAATATTTGGGATGATGGCTAACTGCAGGTAATTTCATTACAATACACAAATACCCAGGATCAATTCCCAGCTACCAGGAATGCTCTTTCCAAGGAGAGAAGTTGGGCAAACTCGTGCAAACCTGGCAGCATGCTTCAGAAAGGGAACCCTCTAACGTATCAAGCAGGGAAACATGAAAGGACAACTTATTTCTATAATGCAATCACTAAAGCAAGTCCTGACCTATGGGGCAGAATCTATTTCGTTTCAATACATATCTTCCTAAAAGAAGATTAGAAATCGTTAAATAACAATTGATGTAGCAGGTGACTGAACCATAGGGCTCACCTTTCTGGCTCGGTTTCATCACTAGTAGAGAAATAGTATGAAATATGCTGTAGAATTTAGAAAGGGGGGAAGTGGAGAAATGGCTCTGCAGAGGGTCTGTGTGCGATTCTTAGTGTCTACATGGCAGCTAACAACTTTCTCTAGCTTCAGTTCCAGGGAAGCAGATTCCCTCTTCTGGTCTCTGCCAGCACTGTATGCACATGGTGCACAGGCCTATAGGCAGGCACAACCTATATACATAAAATTAAAGTAAATAAATCTTTAAAAAATTCAGAAAGCAGTATTGACTTCACTGCAGAACCGGACCGGCCCTCCCGTGTTCTTTCCAAAACAAAGTCTAACCAGAAATGGGGCTATTGTCCTTGCACAGTTGTCTAAAGAAAGATTGGAAAGTCTAACCTGGGGAAGGCATCATTGCCTGGCCTGGGAGAACTTGAACATTATTCCTTCTATGCCATGTTCCACCACCACAGAAACAGCCATCATGAATGATGTATCATGTTGGCAAGGCTAACTTTTTGGTTTTTGTTTTTTCTAATATATATTGGCAATTAAGAAAATCCTTATAATCTGTCATTTCATAACAAAAAATACAGTTAATCCTTATAGGGAAAAAAAGAAGTCAAACATGCCTGCTTCTGAAGCTTTGCCATCCTTTAACTGATGATTACCAAAGTCTCCAGGAAAAGCCTTGATCTTGAGACTGAAGCCATGTAATTTCATTTTGGAAAATCAATACCACTGTATCTCATTTTCACAAAGCACCAACTGAATGGCATGGAGTGTATTTATCATCTGCAGGGCTGATGACTGTAAAGAAAGCATGAGTGCTCAGTAGACTATATTAGTTACTCCATTTTCTTATAACATAATGGGTATACTTTAAAATAGGACTGAATATATGAATAACAGATTCAAATGTAATATTCATATGGCCCATAAATAGCGTGAAGTCCATGTACTTCAATATTGTTATACTGAGAATAGTATCTATGTACCCATAATATCATGGACTATTATGCATGTTATAGTATTATGAATCTATTAATGCATTTAGAATTGTTTGATAAATCATGTGTAACCATTTAAAAAAAAACAGATGCAATTTTTCCAGGGATATTTAGAAAACATATTTTTTAGCTAAAAATTACTGAACAAATGTGGCATCTGGGAAGAAGTAAGAATTGTCAACTTTTCATAATCTGCGCTCGTGTTTGTTAAATCCTGGTAAGGCACAGCACTGTAGCAGAAATCGTGACAAGAATCCCGGCTTGGATAAAAGTTAGCTGCGTTTCTACTTTGAACCATGGCAGTTGTATGCTTCACTCTACAAATCTCAAGAATAATAAGGATGGGAAAAGTAGACCCCAGATCAAAGCAACTGTTACAATGGAAAGGACCGGAGTCTGAAACTTAGGTTCAGGCAACTCAGTATGGAAGAAAATATTGAAAGACACCATGGTTTTGTAAATATTTCTCATCCTTTGAGAATGCAGTTACATAATTCTCCCTCCCATTTCCTTCTCCAAACCCTACCATGCATTGCCTGCCCATTTTCTTGAGATTCATGCTGTTTTGCTTTAATTATTCTTATTGTGTGTTCATGTGTGGAAGTGCATATGTGCATGTGTGTGTGTGTGTGTGTGTGTGTGTGTGTGGTATAATGTGTGCACCTGAGTGTATGTGTTTGTGTGTGTGTATGTTGTGCATGTGTTTATAGGAAAGAGTCTGTTTCTAATGAGCTGTCCTATTTATTAAAACAGGGTCTCCCAGGGACCTGTCCTCTGTGCTGGGATTCCAGGCATCCAGTGCCTCACTCACATCAGAAACTTTATCTGATTCTGGGGATCAAACTGAAGCACCAATTCTCACTCTGCAACTATTTCACTAACTGAGAATCTCTCAGAGCCTTGTTTAGTTGTTTTAGATAAAGCCTCACTATATAACTCAGGCTTCCTTGGACTACCAGTTCATCACTAACTTTGGGACTGCAGCTATGGGACACCGCAGCCATGAGCATTTTGTTCTAAAATTAACATATTGTAGACTGAATGAAGAGTTTACCACCTCCATCTAGTTTTTGTTGGTTTTGTTTGTTTTGCTTGTTTGGTTTGGGACACAGTTTTACTGCTTAGCCTTGACTGTCCTGGAACTAAATCTATAAACCAAGTTTGCCTCGATCTCATGGAGATCAATCTGTCTCTGCCTCCTGTGATGCAATTAAAGACATACACTACCACCATCTGCCTATTCTCTTATTTTTTTTTTACATTTATTTTTTTATGACAAAACTGGGTTGTAAGCCCGTGAGAGCAGACTGACCACAGGGACCCCGTTTCAAGAGCCAGTTTTCAGCGTGCGTTCCCCAACAGCTATCAATACAGTTTGGGTGCTGCTTGTCTCCCTAAGGGCCAACTCTCAAAGATTTGTCACCAAAGGTGACAATATTGGGAATGGCCAACCCTTATGGGATTGCAGGGCGGCCTTCATCTTATGGGTGTGGTTCCTGAATTTGTGGGACCATGTCTCTTTCCTCACTTCCCTTTGCCTCCTGGCCAGCGGCAGAGCAGCTTTGGTTTACAGCCCCCAAAGCAAAGGAGACCATCAATCAACCACAGGTGATCCCAATGGACCTGTGAGTAAAAACAAGCCATTTTTCTGTGCCAACGTCGAGGCCTTGAGACAGAGCCTAGTGATGCGTCAGACCCTTCCACATCAGCATGGTAGGCTACTGGAATCCCCAGGTCTCTAAGAAGCCTCCAGTAATTCTAACAGCTCACTGCTTTCTCTTTAGGACTCACAAACAACTTCAGCTTGGCTTCTGCATCTGAGAAGAGTCTTCATTATGGCCAATGAGAGAGAAGCATTGCCCTGCACATTTCATTACCTGGAGAAGCTTGTGATCTTGCCTGTTTTACCATGCAGTCTCCTCTATGTGCTTGATTAGAATGCAATGGCCCAGGTATAGCTAACAGGGTTTCAAGTCCTACCTTGACTCCCAGCATCTTTTTGACATCAGTGATGGGTTCAGGCTCCTGTCCTAGGGGAGGTCTATTAACATTCTGTGGTAGATGTAAGTGCCTACCAAGAACAATTAAGAGTCTATCAAGAACAATTAAGAGTCAGGGTTGACATCTGGTACCTCAAGCAAATGTAGAGACTTCCTTTTGGTTGCCATAGAAATTCGCATCCTTACCACGTCAACCCACTGACAATTGACATGACACATAACACATGTATATCCCATGTGGGAGGAGCATTTCTGGCAATGGATTACACATGATCAACATGACATCTGACCAGAGTATGAGTACAACTACTTAGAAGGCTGAGGCAGGAGGATCTCTTGAATGCCAAGGGTCCAGGGCCAGCCTGAGTAATGCAGAAAGATGTAATATGAAAATAAAGGGGGAAGAAAATAACGAGGAGAGAGAGGAGGAGGCATCCAGATGGAGGAACCCTGAGATGTGTTGGGTTGGAGGTTTCCAGCTGTGACTTCATCACATAATCTCATCTGCAAGGACTCCCCTGGCTTCCTTCTCTTCTCTCTTCCTTCTTTGATCCATTGTAGTGCAGGGGAAAATGTGGATAGTGTGTTTTATTTTTAAGCTTTTTACATCTTCCAAAGACAGCTATTAGGACTGATATTTCTCTTTCAGTAATTAAAAATAGAGCACTCCACCCTGCCACTGTGGTGTATGGATCTTGTGTTTGTTCTCCGGGGCTTTTGCTCCTTCTGCCCACTTCACAGCCTACACTTCCTTTTCTGAAAGGAGAGACTGTGGTCAGAGCTTTAATAAGAATCTAAATAATGCCAACCAGAGGGACAGGGTATTCTGTACCTGATGGCTGGGACTCCTGGTGCTTGCCATCAGAATCTCCATGGGAATAGACAATCTAGATAATCATCTACAGCTGTTTCCTCCCCATCCTCCTCCTCCTCCTCCTCTTCACTCTCCTCTTTTTCTTCTTTTTCCTCCTCCCTCTCTCATCTTACCTCCTCTTTCTCCCCTCCTCATCCTTCCTCTCTTCCTTTACCCCTTCCTTTTCTTTCTACTCCTCCTTCTTCTTTCTCCCTCTCTCCTTCCTTTCTTCTCCTTTCCTCCTTCTCCTTATCCAGGGATGCCCTGCCACCCCAGCACACCTGTTATTCTTCCCTTTCCTGTGACTTTTAGTGCAGCCTAGTGAAAATGTAATTGCACCCAGATTCCACTCTTGGCTGTGTGGGAAGGATCAGGTTAATACATAGATTTCCAAATATGACATTAGATAATAAACACCTAAGACATGTTGAGTTTTAAAATTATTATTAGGAATATAAATAGTTGGTGCACAACTATTTAATGAGTTTTTATGAGAACTACATATTTGTGCTGAGCAGAAGTATATAGGTGAGATAATTGGGAGAAAAATGAGACCCCTCTGGGACAGACTACAATAAGAACAAAAGTAAGTGAACTAGTTTATTAGTAGGGTAACAAGGTGACTTAAGAGTTTGCTGTTGCTGAGTCAGGCTAAGAGGGAAGGATTAGAAGTCAGCTGAATGTCCCACCCGCCAAGAACAATGTCCACCATCTGCCCACAGTGGGCATGGTCTCACCTCTAAAATGACTTATCTCTGATTATCAGATGCCTGAGTTTGAATGGTTATCTGCCCCACCACAACACATGTTGAAATCTTAGCTTGTGATGTCCATGAATTAGAAGGAGATGATATGAAGATGGTCCCTAATGAGTATGGTTAGTGCCTTGATTTAAAAAAGAGCCAGAGTGTTCACTCCTCCTTGCCTCTGTAAGAACATGCAGGGGAAAGGTGTGTCCGTGAACCCAGAAGCCAGCCAGCGTTAGAGTCTTGAGGTCCTGGTAATCTCAACCTGGACCCCTAGGATCCAGAATTATGAGAAATGCTTCTTGCTTCTCATCATCTGAATAGACCATTGCATTTTATTATAGCATCCCAAATGGCATCAATCCACTCAGCCAAACACCCAGGATTTCTGATTCCATGTAAAACCACTTTATATCACCCAAGTGTGATAGCAATTAAACAATTTAAGCAAGAGTTACAGAAGCGCAAGGACAAAGAATGCACAAGGAGATCACCATGAATATAATTACACTCTAGTTGGAGCTCACACATATACATCAGCAAACCCTATGTGCAAATAATTCTGTGGAGTGGAACTGGAGAAAAAAAAACAGAGGTATGGAAGAAATAGATGTTTGAAGGAATTAACTGGATATCATTTAGTGTGGGTTCAGCATTTCAGTGGAGAACTCTGACACCAAAATGCAAAAATCTGTATGTGTATAGTTCCCAGCACCATCTATGGACCAACAACACACAAGTTTGTTTTCCTGATCTCATCCACCCCCTAAAATCCATGAAGCCTTTCTTGTCATCACAGCAAAACTAACAGTCAGCAAGTTCAAGGACAAATCCCCTTGTTTGACTAGCAGCTATTGTTTTTCTTCTCTTTTTCCTTTCTCTAAATCAAATTTAATTCCAGATTCTTGTATGCAATGGACTATGAGCACACATAGACACAAACACATGCACACAAGAACATTCACACATACATATACAAGATTTCATGCCTAGGTGATCCTCCTTTTAAAGATTTTTTTAAAAATTATTTCTAATTGCATGTATGTGTGTGTGTGTGTGTGTGTGTGTGTGTGTGTGTGTGTGTGTATGTTGCAGTTACTACAGAAGACACCAGAGGGCATGGACCCCTCTGTAACTAGAGTTCTAGGTTGTTGTAAGTCATGTGATGTGGGTTCTACTAACTAAACTCATGCCCTCTGCAATAACAGCATGATAATAGTAAATCACATAGATCTCCAGCACCAGACTTTCAATGTCAGGTGGATACAATTCATGCTTGTATTTTGGGTTAAATTAAAGAATACATGTTAGGTATGATTAGGTATGTACCTAACTATCTTTGTTTTGTCTTTCAAAGAACTTGTTTAAAATAACTGGGTCCTAGTTTATTGTCTCAGAGATTGTCGAGAGACTGTCATATTTCAAACTACAGATTTTGAA
Source organism: Alexandromys fortis (assembly GCF_014885135.2). Classification (NCBI taxonomy): domain Eukaryota; kingdom Metazoa; phylum Chordata; class Mammalia; order Rodentia; family Cricetidae; genus Alexandromys; species Alexandromys fortis. The sequence goes on along the minus strand of NW_026067909.1, from coordinate 24,765,952 downwards.
AGGAAAGGACCACTTTGACTATCAACTGTATTTGAGAACATAGTAAGAGGAGATGCTGAACAAATCTGCGGTCCTCTGGTTATTTGCTGACTCGGCAGCCTGTCTTTATTCAGATTTAAACCACTTAGCATCTTTCTTACCTACTCCAAATAAAACTCAAAGGCCAACCTATTTTAGAAATTCTTAAGGAGCTAATATAGCTGAAGAGAAAGATATCTAAACATTACTGATTTAAATAAACCTGTTCGTGGTGGCTTTAAGAGGGTGCTCAGTTGAAATGATCACCTGTCTGAGAGACAAAAATCTCTAGATATCTCCACTAGCCTGGGATGAAAACCAGCCACTGTAGTTCAAACACCTTGAATCAAGGAGTTGGCACTATCAGAGATTAAGAAGGGGGCAGGGTGTCATTGCAGAGAGAGCATGGGGCTCAACTTAAAGCTGCCAAGAGTAAGGTTACTTCAAGGCCTGCCAGGCCTCCTCAATGATATCCAAATTGGCATCTGGATTTCAAAGGAGACAAATCCTGGAGATTTGGAAGGTGTTTGTATGCATACTGAGCTGGATCAAAATCACATAGGAAGTGAGCAGAAAGGGCAAAAAGGTACCCGTCCTCATATATCATTATATTTGGAATAAGAAAAGAAAGAGGACTTGTTGATGGGTAAGGAGACTTGGGAGTCAGAGGAGATCAATGAAAGATGATTTTAAAATGTAATTACAAATGATGAGTTTATATTTAAAAGGAACGAAAACAAGAACAAAGAATTTTAGGGTTATCTCTATCTACTTAGTAAGATACAGTCAGCAAGGCTACATGAGAGACTCTCACCTCCTCCAAAGTGGACAAGCCAGTAACACAAAATTGAATAAAGAACTGGCTGTTATACATATGAATATGATCCTAGATGATCTACACAGAGATGGCCTCTGGAAATCCCAGCATCACAGGATGCAGAGGGTTCAGGGGAGGATGTGAGGGGATGGATAGATGGTCTGAGGGAAGTGAGCATTGCATTCTTTAGAGTTTTACAGCAGGTGGGCAGCCACAGTTAAGGAAGAGAATTCGGAAAAGTAATCCCTCATAGCATGCTTTTCTGCTGCTGAGAGTGATCCATGAGGTATTTAGCATGCAGCTAGGGAAAGAAAACAATTAAAGACACCCCTCCTACCCCCTCCACACATCACCACTGAATAGGCAAGGAGGCTCATGGTCCTATCTGCTGGATGTATCAAAGGCTAATTTGTTTCTTGTGAGTACCAATGACTTTTTCAAGTTACACTCACTATAAGAACTTCCTACTGATCATAGGTGAGGGCTTCTGAATGTAAAACATGGACTCTACTTACCAATGATAATAGTAAGAATTTCCATAGTGGTCATTATAAAAACAAACTGACAAACAAATCCATAGCCATGAGCACTAATCAGTCTCATTTTCAAAATCTTACAGTTTTAAACTAGAGTTGTACCCTCACCTTTTGGCTTCTCCCCACTTCCAGCCATCTAGATGTGCCTGCATCTAGAATGAGTTTCATGCATCTTTCTCTGTGTGCGTCTTTCTCTCTGTGCATGCCCCTCCCTAAGTCTTTCTATACTCTTGTGTCCTGACCTTCACTTTGTAGCTAAGACAGAGACCACTGGTAGCCCCTAACAATGCCTGTGTGCAATGGCTAAGCAGGAGGACACAGACAACTGTTCCAAGTTATCAGACTCCACAGGCAGTCTTTCTCCTCTAGAAAACACTAAAATTAAAAATGAACTGAAATGAGAATCTGAAACCCGCATGCTAAACGAGGACACCTGAAGGACTGCCATATTAAAATCTTGGTGGTTTTTGGAAGTTTCCTAAAAGTTTCCTTTGTATTCCCGCAGGCTGAGACTCTACTCCCACTTGCCTGTAGTTGGAAGGCTTCATCTCACAGCAACTTATTAGTTAAACTAATAACAATAATAACCTATGCTAAATTCCTGTCCTGTCACAGAGTTTGATTTCATTTGTCCTAACAGACAAATTTGGCTTTCAGAGCCAAACTGACTTCCTGACCACCCAGGGCAGCAAAGGGCAGTAAACCAAGATTCTGCGAGTTGACAGCCACTTGTAGGCTGTTGTGCCTGTATTCTGCCTGTGTCCTTCTCATTACCAGGTGGAGGTGGGCTTTCCTTAGCAGTCCACGTCATGGCTGGCCATTGAGATGATCAAAACCGTTCAGGTATCTTATAGATTTGTTGTGTCCAGTCCTCCAGGATTTAGTGACCTCAAGCAATAAATATTCATGGGAATTCTTTGCAGGCTTGTGAATGTCTAACCCGCTCATTCAGCAAACATTTATAGGAGCTTTAAGAATACAAACCCTGCTAGGCAGTGCAAAAGAGAGTGGGGTAGTGAGGGGAAGCAAAGGTGAAAACAACATCATTGCCACACCCCTGCTTTTATGTTCTTGGAGAACAGCTGTGCTTCTTTAAAGGAATTAACACCCCAGACAAAAGATGCTGATAAAGAAGAATACAGGGATGGAATTCACCATGCAGATACCACGGCCAACCAGAAAGAATAGCAGCCATTTATTTTCACTCATGCACCTTTCCCATAATGCCCACCTGGGAACAGAAGGGAGCAGCAAAAACAGTAGTTGAAAATAATGTCTGAAAAAGAAATAGTTTCCTTAAGAAGCTCTGGTGTTTTAGAGGACATCACTGTTACACATAGAAAGAGAAATTCTAAAATAGTTGAATTTGCAGAAATAAAGAGTTGTGACCCAGGCCAGGAATGTTTCGTGTCCAGGTACTGGACAGAGAGCCATAGAAGGAGGAGCTAACACAATAGTCACTTAGAGGGATGGTGTGGAAGGGAACTAACATTCCACACCGCAGGGGTTGCTACAGTTCCTAAGGACTCCAGTGCCTCAACAGTTGGATGTTTTGCATATTACTAACAGGAAGAGATTTGTTTAAAATGCCAATTTCCCTGATTTGATTATCATACACTATATTCATAAGCCGGAATACCTAATTATAGTCTATAAATATATACATTTATTATTTATCAATTAAATATAAACATACTAACCAGGCACGGCTAACCCTTGCAATGTCAAACTCGGGTATTTCAGGCAAGGGATGACTGTTTGAAGATCAAGCTGATTCACAGGATAAGACTCTCAAAAACCAAAACCACATCATTTTTGTTACTTTCCAGTTGCTCTGATAACACTGTGAACAAGAAAACTTACAAAAAAAATTATATTTAATTTGGGGCTCATGGTTGCAGGGGTTAGCATCCATGATCATCATGGCGAGGGTTAGGGAGCATGGCAGTAGACAAAAGGCATGGTGCTGGACCAATAGCTAAGAGCTCACCTCTTGACCCGCAAGCAAGAGGTAGAGAGAAAGAGATAACTGGGAATAGTATAGGTGTTCTGAAATCTCAAAGTCCACCCCCAGCGAAACACCTCCCCTAACAAGCCCATGCCTCCTAATCCTTCCTAAGACATACCAGCAGAATTTCACTGACCATGCTAATATGTGAGCCTATGGGAGCTATTCTTACTCAGACCACCCCCTTCACACACATCCACATACATAAATTAAGAATGGTTTTTGTAGCAAGCTGAGATCAACAACAGCATGAGACATCCTATTACAACAGATCTCTCAGGGAGGTATTATCTAGGATGTATGAGAAACTCCAACAGTAGGGAAATCTAATTAAAGATTGGTGGATGATGCTCTGAATTGTCAGTCTCAAAGGAGGGCACACAAGAGCCAAGGGGTGCGGGGCAAATCCTCTCCTTCAACCATCAGAAAATAAGACCAAATCTCAGTGAGAGATGCCTCAGTCCAAGATCGTATATGCTGTAGAGAAACAGGCAAATGGAGAACTTTAAACATCACTGAAAGGAAAAAAGGAAGCCCTGAGAACAGAGTGGACACTCTGATTTGATTATTATACAAGGTATCGATGTATTGAAATTTATCATAGTGCGCGCACACACATTCACACAGGTATATGTATATATATGTATATATATATATAACACATATAATGATGTAATACATAATTCTGTATATAATTTTGATGGTTCAATTCAGAACAAGTATAATAAACAAATAATTTATAAATACATTATCAATGAAATCTGCTTCAACACAAGAGCAAGTTTGTCATTCAGGTAACTCTCAGTCTAACCAAAGCTTTAGAACAATTACTTTAGAGGAAGGTGTGCAAGATTTATTATTGTGTAAAAAGGAAAGAAGGATGTAAGGGAAGCCTGGGGTGTGGGAAGGAGGGAGGCAGGGCAGAGGACGGAACTACCAACTAGAAGCTGTTATGTGTCTGGTTCCTCCATGTCTTGGTTGAGGTTATCCCCTTAGAAAGCAACAACACTCTCACCCATTTCACCTTTCACCCCTCTTTTCTTTCTTTCTTTCTTTCTTTCTTTCTTTCTTTCTTTCTTTCTTTCTTTCTTTCTTTCATTTTTCTTTCTTTTTTTTTTTATTCGAGACAGGGTTTCTCTGTAGCTTTGGAACCTGTCCTGGAACTAGCTCTCGTAGACCAGCCTGGCACAGAGATCCACCTGCCTCTGCCACCTGAGTGCTGGGATTAAAGGCGTGTGCCACCACTGCCTGACCCACTTCACTTCTTAACAGAGAAGAGCCCAAGAGCTCAGGTGTGGCTTCAGCACAGACAGCACAGCTACTCCGTCCATTTCTCAGATTCCGTTTGCAGCATAATTGGAGATTTGCTTTATTCCCCCTGTTTCATCCCTCCTATCTATGACTAAACACAGGAAATACTGACAGATCCTTGAGAGGAAAATGAGTAAACAAAACAGAGTCCTTACGGCTGTGGCTCTGTTGCTAATGTTCTTTTCCTTTGTTTTGTTTTGCTTTCTGGCCACCCTGGAAATATTTATTCCTCCATCAGAGGATGGGTGACGTTGATATGATGAAATTTAAAAATTAGGGAAAAGCTAAAGAAAAAGTTTCATACCAATAGCAAAATGCTGGGAGCAATCCGTCTACATCCCCTCACACATCCAGAGCACCAGTGAAATAACAAATTGTGGGAGTTGCTTTCTCCCCAAACCAGTGGAGAAAACTTGGGAAAGCAGAGAGCAAAGTTTGAGTCCACTCTGGTGAGTGGTACTGAATATTTCTTTATAACATAGCTTCCCTTTGTCACATCACAACAGTAAGTTGTGCTAAAATAGGATACCGCCTAATTGGGGCCTTTTCAATGGATTTACCTACAAAAGTCCTCTGAATGATACAAAGATGTGATTTTATTTTCTCACTTGCAAGACTTTGATGAAACCCTTTAATAGACACAGTAAACTGCGCCAAGCAAACAAGCAAACTCCCGTTTAAAGATGTAACTGGCCCATTATAGGCCACTGCACAGTGACTTGCAACACGCTACGTATTCTGCCCACATTTGCACAAATTCCCTCTAATCAGCTTTAGCGAAGGCCCAAAGGGTATAATTTTATTGATATTTTCTGGCTCTGAAGTTTGTTTATATGTATAAACATTCTAACTCTTGTTATTTCAAGAAATACGCTTTGAAAAGTCAGGAGACCTTTGGGGGAGAACTGTAAGCGAATGTTGAACATGGGATAGGTGTTCCTTTACAAAACATGACCATTGCGAGTAGGCCTTTACCTCCGAGTGACTAAGGACACTGACCTCTGTCTTTGGTTGAGCAGTGATATTCGGATCTCATCCTGTAAGCACACAGCAAGGTTAGCAACAATTTGGAGAGAGAGAGATGATACCGCCCGTTTAGGCTATGAGGCTGTCAGTTAATGGACCTTGAGGAACTAGACTTTCCCAGGAACCTCAAGCTTGGGAAAGTTGAAGCTAAAGCTTGTTGACAGCCAGGAAGTTGTCCCAGGAAGGGATTTCAAACAGTTCCAGCAATTTGTCAGACCTCAGAGCAGGAGAGACTGGAATCCAGGCAATGATGAATCGATGGTATCCAGGACCCACAGTCAGCATGACTGTTTGGTTATGTACTTCTTCTGTACTCTAATTAACCTTAGAACTACAGTCAGGAGACCAAAGATAGACTTGAGAGCCACTGTACCACTTTATTTAGTCACCTTTCCAATGTGGCTACATGGACTCAGTCCTCTTCTTTTGCTTGTTGTCTCTTTAATAGGTACATGGAGTACTGGTATCTGTCCAGCTGTTAGAGTTTTTTGACCCAAACTCTAAGAACTTGGCTAACAACCTGAGACAAGAGGACTTTTCTAGCTAAGATGCTGACCACTGTTTTTAAAGGTGCAGAAAGGATTGGCAGTTCAGAAAGGGAAGTTTTTACAGGACTTTTTCCTCCTTCATTTCTCAGGCATCCTCAAGACCCTGATGCTTCTGGTCTTGGTTCTTTTGGCTGAACTCTTGCTTGCTAAAGATTAGCTAAAGATTATGTTTGTTTGCTTTCAACCAACAGCAACTTCAATACTCGTTTCCCTGCAGAGGCCTGGCTTGATAAATCGCTTCTCATGCCCTGGGACCTGGGCAAGCTTTGGTTTGGATGCCATACAAGGTTGTTGGGGAGCAGAAACATTGGAGTATTTGAAATCACATCCAAATAGATGGAGAACAGCCTGATCCCACAGTGTTCCTCTTTAAAGTCTGGACATGAGAGGCAGAGAGAATCCCACGGGCACTAGCAAAGGATGTGGAAAGCCAATCTCCCTCAACCACGGGTGCACTGTTGTTCTTTTGGACAGTCTCTGCTAGCACTAAGTGTTCAAGGTCAGTGGACATAGTGCCACACAGGAAAGATGGATGTTCTCACATTTGTAACCCACGGACTTTTCAATGGCCTCTCAAATGCCAGCCACCAAGTTCCCCAAGTAGGATTAAAACGTGGGTACTCTGTTACCACAGAAATCAGCTTTCTACTATCAATTCACCTGCCCCAGATGAACTTCAGGTGTCAACACAGGGGAGGATTATTGGGCAGATCTGCAAAATTTGCAGGAAGATAGATTCCTTGCAAGATGTTGGACTTTCTGGAATATTTTAATCCAATTTAAAGTAAAGGTCATGATAATGTTGTCTTTTTTTTCTCTTTTTAATATACCCTCTCTAGGAGCATACACACACCCATACCAATCACTGAAAGACATACGAAATACAGGACTCCGAGTGATGAGGGCAACATTCCAAAGATTAGGATACTGACAGCTGGCAAGGAATGGTGCCCACCCTGAGCCAGTCTCTGAACATTTGACATAATTAGCTTCTGCCCTGGAATGTCCCTATGAGAAAGGGTCTCTTAGTCTCCCTTCCCTATGGAGGATTTGGAATTTGGAGTTACGTGTGACATAGCTCATGGTGATGGTGCCCGAACTATAGCCCTGGCTTTTGCTGAACACAGTGCATTTGGTTGAATATCAAGATAGAACTATGAGCCCCATTCAGGAGAGAAAAGCCATCCACTCTCATGATGCGGCCTGGGTCTGCTGCTGTAATGGCAGATCTGCATGGAGCACCAGGCTGTCTCTGCCCTCCGAAGGGTCTTGCCATATCCTCATGGTGGATACCTACTTCTGACAGGTAAGCAGTGGCTCCTCTAAGCTGTGAGAAGGTATTCCAGTGCTGACACCTCCTGCAGCCCCAAGTTCCCATCTCAAATCCTTCACCCTGTGCTGAGACCAGGAGAAATGAAAGAGGAAGCCATGGGTAAGAGCTCAGTCAGGGGACTGAAGTAGATACCGAGTATCCATGTAAAAAGCTGGGCATGGTGGTCCATTCCTCTAATTTCAGGTAGAGGTAGAGACAGGCAGATCTCTGGAACTTACTTGCCAGTCATACAGAAAAATAGTGAGTTTTAGGTTTACTGCGAAACATGGTCTCAAAATGTGAGGCGGTCCATGGTTGAGGAAAGGACCTAGCATCAACCTCTGACCTCCATATACACGAACACTTGTGTGCGCTCTCACAATCATAAGGGAAAGATGCTGGATGGAACCTTTCTCTCCAGATGGTCCATTCGACTCTGGAGGTAAACAAAGTGTCATATTCCAGGGTCAGTAAATACTTGGAGGATTCTCGAAGGCTGGGGAGGGGACTCTGAGAAGCCCAGCTGGAGATAGTTACGACTATTGAGCTGCCTACAAACTGCACGTGGTTCCAAGCCTGCAGCTTTCCTGAGTCTCACTGGTGTCAGGGTGACTTTTATAGTGATGTAGCTGTTCCTGTGAGCCATTCCTGTAAGGAACCCCTCAAATATACTCCTGTTAGTAACCCGATAAAAATACATTGCTTCACCAAGTGGGAATTTGGTGCAATGAGTAAGGGTTGTGTTATTTCCTGTGCCCAGGAAATGTCTCTCATCCAAATGCAAGTACCCACAAAAGCTAGGAGAAGAACAAGGGAATTCTGGCAAAGTTATTTTCTTATCTCATTCCCCTTTGCTTCAGGAAGCTCCCTGCCTTTATTCCTAGTCACTAGATAGCTCAATGAGGCACCAAGGTGGGGCGGGGGCGGATTTCAAGATGGAGAAATTTTACCTGCTGAAGGGGAAGATAGGAATCCTTGCTCCTCCCATGAAGAATCTTAATAACTAGAGGACAGAGTTAAAAGTTTCTGGACAACACACCACAGAACAGACCGTGGTGCTGCAGAGAAACTTCTGGAAAATGAATACTCTAGTAAGAGCTTAAGGCCAATATCAGGTTCTGAGTAAATGATTAAAAAGTAATTTTTGAGAAAATGAGTTGAGTGACTAAAGAGAAATTTTAGGAAAAATGTTTCCTTAAGCAGTATAGGTGATTGCCCCACTGTGCTCATATCTCAGGTTAGACACTGTTGAATTTGTGATCCTGGGGGACACACAGCATATTCCTTGATGCCTAGATCCCAAGTCACTCACAGGCAGGTGCAGAAAAACAGTGCCTGGTAATTCCCAAAGCTTACAGCGGCCTCTCCCGTGACTCCCCCAGCACTGGCTCTTAGCAACCAGTCTGTTCATCTATCCTGGAGTCTTTCTAAAATTTGGCTGCTAGTAGTTAACCAAAAGTGCCTTACCCCAGTCAGAGACCAATACTGCCTCTTACAGATGCTGCCCTTGTCGGCTAGGAAAGTCCCTCATTCTCCTCTCCGTTTTCAGACCGGCGGTAGACTGCACATATCGGAGGTGAGGATATGGGCATTTAATAACCACTGGATGAAGCAAGAGACAAAGAGATAAGCTGGACAGTAAATGAGTAAGGCACTTAACTAGACTGCGCTACTATTAAGAAAAAAGTGCTTAAACAAAGGGCAGTGTATACATAGTCAGAGGCGATAAAAAGGTCAGAAAGGAAGTTGATGTGAATAGTTCTTTGGACCTTATCAGTAGACACAGGTTTGCACGTGGGCAAAAGAAGCCAATAGTATTAATAGTATTAATTTTTAAAGGAAGCCATTAATAGCATTAATTTTTTAAAAAAAGTTCTTAATAAGAAGAAACTGACTTGATTAGGAGGGTGACAGAAAAAGCCACCCCAATCAGTATTTTGAATGAAATCAGCAATAAAATAAGAAATCTTTCCCCAGTATATATTGTACTGCTCTTTATGAATGGGTTATAAGCAGTCCAGGGCCTTATGTATTCCTTGTACTCAGAATGTCTTCCTTTCTCATAAGAAGTAAATGACTCTTCTGTGTGATAATTATTTGTAGTTGTGTGTAGTATATGCACATATCTGTGTTTGCATATGCACATGGGTGTTGGGAATCTGGTTCAAGTCCTGCAAGAACAACAGCACCAATAACTATTGGAACCTCTGTGCACTGTCAGTAAGTAGCTGATTTTTTATGAATTATATGTTTTGTTGTATATATACACTGACATTAAAAAAAAAGACGTTAAACATTTCTGTCAGAATTACTTCCATGGATGGTCAAACTAACTGTCATACTTTGGCTATGTCTTGTATATACACACTGACATTAAGAACGTTAAACATTTCTGTCAGAATTGCTTCCATGGATGGTAACACTAACATTCATACATTTGATTATGTCTGATTTTATATTTAAAGATGAGCAAGGTAGATTCCTTTAAACACCCCACAGTGACAATAATCATTTCTCATTTGTTTTATTGCAATATTCTATACTATTTCCAAGTTTTAGATAAAACAGCCTACTTCATTTTTAACCAACACACCCTTTATCATATATGAGGATTGTGAAACATGCCATTATGAACGATTTTTAAAGGAAAGAATTGAATTTATTTATAACCACACATTGGGATTAATCTATAACATATCTAATAGGTTGGATATTTTACAAAGATTTCACTCTCCATTTGAAATTCTAGTATAGTTTTTGCTAATAATTTATAAATTCATAGCATCAGGCATATGGGTGACATCTTATATCTTATGCCACCCACATGCCCGGATCTGGAGTTCACTCTGCCAAACTGGGATTTGGTCTCTGATTGTTCATTTGTGTCTTGAACTGGATTCATAGAAACCAATTATGAACTAGTACACCCAACAGAATCTTAATTACACGTGGCAAACTTGAAAACCCACAAATATGTCTTGCTAAAGACAGTGGAAATACTCTCTGCTCCACTGTTCCCTAGCTGTGCCCTCCAAAGGTCCTTCGGAGAGGAGTCTACGATGAAAGACTGAAAAATAATGGCTATCCGACACATTTCTAAAGCTTATTTTAAATCTTACAAGAATATATGACCAATGGAACACACTCCTAGGGCAAAGCAGAGACGATGGTCCCCAGTTACCTCTGCAAAGTCTATCTTCATTTGTAGCCATTGGAACCAAACTCTCATGATACCAACCCAGCACGGAAGTTCAGAAGGACACCATTGCTCAGGCTAATGTCATCCTCTACTTATATTAAATATGTTTATATTTATATCAAAATAAGCTCCTAAAACTGTTTAAAATGTCCAAATGAACAATATTTTCTTTCAGACATCTTAAAATTAGGCCTAGAGTGTCATTTTTTATTTTTTATCAAAAACTCATAAACAGTATCCTTTGACATTGTTTAAGGTTCCAGTCTTAATTAACTTTATTGCTCTAAAATGTGAATTAGAATCAATCCATTATTTGAAGACATCAAGAAAGGGACCTGGGGAGCTGGGGAGCTCAGCACAAGGAACACATTGCTACATAGCATACACAGAACTCTAACGTTGACCTGCAGCTCAAACCAACGAATCCAAAAGAAAACAAGCATTCAATAAATTGATTCTGACTTTGGATTCTATCCTGAGGCCTAAGATGCCAATATCCAGAGGCTGTAACATAAGACTAATCTTAGCGTATCTTAGGTGAATATCTTGTAGGAAGAGGTTCTCATATGTTTTGTCATATTAGTGGAATAGAAACAAGGTTAATGCTAACATGAACTTCACTTTGGAAACTTCCAGAACAATATGTTGTTAAGATCACAGGTGTCTTAAGACCTGGGTTTGCTCATTTTCCCCACTGTAGGATCTAATTAAGCCACACACATTGCACCTCACACTTAGAATAAAACAAAAATAGATTGGTCTTTCCGTTATTTTTATTCTTCCTGTCTCGCTTGTAGCCATGCCTTCCACACTAAAGAAGGGGGCCCCCACTGCATGTCTCCGCCACCCTTTTGGCATTATCAGTGATTCGAGTTTGAATCCCGACAGCACACTGTAGAGTATCTACACTCAATGATAGGAGTCAGGATGCTGACCATGGAGACACCTTTGATAGCAAACCCAACTTGAATTAAGTACTTGCCATGTCTCTTAGTCAGTACCATGCCAGGATGACATTGATTTTTACAGATAATAAAGATATTATGAAGTCTGAGAATCCCCACAGATATTTGCAGAGATTGAGAAGAAGAAGTTTTACTATACTTTAATCTACAGCCATGCACTCAACCATAGACAACTCAGAAACAGTCAAACCATTATAGAGGCTCAAGGGGTCCAAGAGTCTTCTGAAACATAAATTTGAAAGAGGTTTAGGGATCAATGTGTAATGAAGCAAAGAACATTCACCATTAGCTGATGTTGGGAGGTAGCCAACCAAGGAAGTCATGTCCATACCAAGATCTCATGGAGAAACACTGAGCAGGGAAGGGGAAACAGTTACCCCTCCCTCATCCTCTGAAGTAAAGTCTACCTGAAGTACTAAGCACAGTCTTGGGATGTACTCAGAGGATTATATTTACAAGGAACAAGCATCTTGAACGACAGATCTATCCTTTCTGGCTGCAAATATGAAAGTGCTTTGCTCTCAAAGCCATTGTCAGTGCAGCCTTTTTCCAAAGGGGAGGCGAGGTAGACACAAACAAGACAAATAATAGTGTAGTGTACAGCTGGCCGGTGGTGGCACATGCCTTTAATCCCAGCACTCGGGAGGCAGAGGCAGGCAGATCTCTGTGAGTTCGAGGCCAGCCTGGTCTAGAAGAGCTAGTTCCAGGACGGGAACCAAAAAGCTACGGAGAAACCCCGTCTCGAAAATAAAAAAAAAAAAAAGAGTGTGGCATATAGAGCCTAAGGCTCTGTCAGGAAAACCAGCTTCCTAGTAATTCCCAGGTGATTCCTATGCATTTTAAGTTTGCAAAGCACACCCTCAAGACACCAAATGCACCATCGTCAATATAAGTATTGGCGATGCCAAC
>NW_026067909.1:24667039-24753220 GCF_014885135.2 Alexandromys fortis | reverse complement strand
TCTCTTTCTCTGACCAAACATTATTCAATGAGAAGTGACTACATACAGAAAAAGTTTGTTTCTGTTTCATCAATATTATGGATATATTGACACCTTGTGGTAGTGCTGCTTCCAACGTAGAGATGAACCATTTTATTTTTAATAGACAATCTTAAATGGGAATGCACTTTATTGTAGGCTACTCAGCTCATTCTTGTTAAAGACGTCACTGTGAAAATGACACACGGGAAAAAGTAAACAGCTGAGAGGTGCATTGGATGCCCAATTGAAACAAAACAGTGAGAGCCACAGACCCTTCTGCAGTAGAGCTTTTGACATAGCACATTTTAAGCATTAGTTGTCTGTTCATTCATAAAACGAGAGGGTCCATCAGCACTGCCTGAGCAAATCTGGAGACCAAACATCAGTGAACCTGGCAAAGGATTTTGCCCTCCAGAACTGCAATAGAAAGGCATAGGTAATCAGGCACCAACATTCCTGTCTCTGGAGTCCCGCAGCTAGGTTCCAAGTGTGCTGTTCAGTCTTTCATGGCAGAACTAATGACGATAACCATTACTGGATTCTGAAGCAGTATATGGGAAGCTGTCCAAAAAGAAATATGTCACAGAAAGTAGCCAAACTTCTCACAGAGGCAATTATATCCATACAGAAGCAAAACGTGTGTGGCCACCTGGAAGAAGACGAATTTCAGAAGAGGAAATTACTCTGGTACCTTGATTCCTATCACTGTGCTGAGCAGAGAAGAGGCCTAACAAGTCAACAAAAATGGGTCAGATGGAAATGTTCCTCCTAAAACCGAAAACACAGAATCCTTAAAGCAAAACTCTCTCTCTCTTGCAGAATGACCAGCATAATTAAGTGACGCAGAAGACAAACAGGTACATTGGAAAATACATGGTCATTTTGCTCTTCCTCTCCCTTTCCAGGCCCAGCTCAGTCCTGGTTGAGAGCAAAGATGGGTTGACTGGCCATGGGGTTGTATCTCTACTATTCTGACTTTTATAAGCCTATGTAATATTCTCACTTATGTATCTAGTTAAAATTAATAGAAGTTTCCCTAGAATATAAATTAAATCTCCTTGAACTGTAAAGTTTCAGCCCAAATACCCAATAGATATAGATGATAGATAGAGAGATAGAGAGATAGAGAGATAGAGAGATAGAGAGATAGAGAGATAGAGAGATAGAGAGATAGAGAGATAGATAGATAGATAGATAGATAGATAGATAGATAGATAGAGCATATTCCGTGGTCTCAAATGACTCTACAGGACACTCTAGTCTACATCACAGAATAAAATCAGTGTTTCCTCCTCTACATGCCCCAAGTTTCCCTTCCCATTTCCCCCCCACCCTGAGATTGTTCTGCCCCCTTTTTTTGTCCCTAGACTCACATCGCCCTTCCACTTTTTTTCTTCCTTTACGCATTATTTTTTCTTATTGTTACTCCAATGACTTAGGTTCTTTAGCCTTATTAATTCTCTATCCCACTCGGGTTCTGAGTGTCATTGCATCTTCTGTACTTCTCTGCATGTCTTTTCTAAAGGCTTAAAGATGGCTATGGGTAAACCACAGTGTTCTCTCTCTTTTCCATGCCTGTAGCAAGATTTCAGTGCCGGATCTTGGAACCTGCGTCTAGTTCAGGTTGGACTAAGTGAACCTTGCTTAGGAGGCCTTTAAGATGATTCAGAGAGACAGCTGTGCCCTGTGACACCAACAATCCTTCAGGCAGAGAGTGTGCTCACTGAAGCCAGCTTCCTGGGGTCCCTTTCTTCTTTTATTTCTCTTACCAATTTTTATTTTTATGTTTTTATTCGTCTTTCATGTATTACATCCCAACCACTATTCCCTTTCCTCTTCTCCTTCTAGTCCCTACTCCCCTACCTACTCTTTTCCCCAGATCCATTCCTCTTCCATTTCTCTTCAGAAAAGAGCAGTCATTCCAAGAATATCAAACAAACATAGCATAACAAATTTCAATAAGACTAGGCACATACCATCATATCAAGGCTAGACAAGCCATCTCAGTAGGAAGAAAGGAGTCCCAAAAGCAGGCAAGTCTCAAAGACAACCCCAGTCCCACTGTTAAGAGTCCCAAAAGAACACCAAGCTATACAACTATAATATATGTGCTGGAGATCTAATTTAGACCCATTCAAGATCCCTGCTTGTCTCTGCAGTGTCTGAGGACCTCAATGATTCCTGATAAGTAGATTCTGTGGGCTGTGTTCTTGTAATATCCTTGATCCCTCTGGCTCCCACACTCTTACTCCTTGTCTTCTGTGGGATTCCATGAGCACTGCCTAATGTTTGGCTGAGGATCTGCATCTGCTCCTATAGGTACCTAGATAAAGCCTCTCTGATGAGGATTATGCTAATCTCTAGTCTGTGAGGAAGCAGGAATCATTTCATTCACTTTTTGCTTGTTTGTTTTCAGTTGTGCGTAGCTCTATCTGCTCTATCCTATGCTTTACATGTTTCTCAGCCATTTGAGATTCTTCAGTTGAGAATTCTGTTTAGATTTGCACCCCATTTTAATTGGGTTATTGATGTCTACTTTTTGAGTTCTTTATATATTTTGTTATTATTAGTCCACTGGCAGATGTGGAGTGGGTCACCTCTGCCCTGCAGCAGCAACAGCAGAGCCTCAAGCACAAACGAAAAATAGATGCTTGACCACAAAGTTTATTATGCTACCTATGTGTCATCCTCTCCTGTGTTTTTAACAGGGCATTCATGTGTACTTATGTATTACTCTTGCTCCAGCCTTTCAAATACTCTGCCTTCACAGACTTTAGTTTGCTTCTAACTTCAGTGGCCCTGTGTCTCTATTAGGTGCTGTTTGACCGCACCAAACATTTTCTCTGTAGACACCTGTTTCTGCTTGTTGTAATACTGGGGATAAGCTAAGCTGTGGGCTCAAATTGTTCTCGGATGGTTAAGGGCATAAAGATGTGGGAAACATACACAATAAAATACCATTCTGACATAAAACAGAGAATTTTGTCATCTGCTAACAAAACTGAGAGGGCAGGAGGTCATTGCGCTGTACGGAATAAGCCAGAAAGAGAAAGAAAAGAAAGAAAAAGTGAGTGTATACCATTACACTCACATGGAATGGAAGTTTCTCTAAAGAGAGAAGAGTATAGACAGATAGTTACCAGAGATAGGGTGGGGCAGAGGTGAGATGGGGGAGAGGGAACCAGAGCATAGAGAAGGAATAACCCCTGCATTCAGCATTCAATTGTACAGCTGAGTGAATATAACTCATGAAAATATACAATTCATGATAGCTGAAGGGAGGGGTTTGAATGTTTCTAATAAAGACTGATCAATGTTTTAGGTGATGGAATGATGCCATGCTGATGTGTATAGCTCATACTTTGCACGTGTGTTGCAACACCATTCTGTATTGCAGAAAGATGTAGAGCTGTCAATTTAAATTTTAATTTTTGTATGAGGTATTATATTTTTTTACATAGGTTTCATTGGAGGACGTAAACTTTATGTGCTCTGCCTATAAGACTAGGAGACTCAACGATTTTAATGCAAGCAAATAAATCACTGACATATATTTAGTTGACGGCATCAGACATCTCTTGGACAGCACAGCATGAGGATACTTTAACTCTCAATTTTAAAAAGGATTAAGTTTTTTTTTCCTTATCGGGTATTGTTTCATGTAATGTTTTTCTTAGATTATATTTAAAGTATTCTTTATATAAGCTAGTAAAAATCAGATTCTTGGTCACTGAAATCTTAATGAAAGACTCACTGATTCCCTTCCAAAAAGTTTAAAAAAAACTATCCTTAAAAATTTTAAATAATTAAATATTGTGCTCATTAGATTTTTGTTCACTTCCTACAAATGTGGTCATCTTGGAAGACGGAAACTCAATTGAAAAAAAAATGCTTCCATTGGATTGGCCTGAGGGCATTTTCTTGATTGATGATTGATGTGGGAAGACAGACCACTGTGCGTGATGTTACGTCTGGGCAGTTAGTGGATCCTGAGTCGTATTAGAAGCAGGCTAAGAACACAATGAGAAGCAAGCCAGTAAGTTCCCCTTACTGCCCTCTGCTTCAGCTCCTCCCTCCAGGCTCCTGGGTTGAGTTCCCTTCCTTCAAGATGAACTGTAAAATGAAATAAACCTGCTTCTTTGGCCAGCATTCCCCCTCAGAAATAGAACGCCAGCTAAAACAGCTATCCTTAGTGAACTGACTATATTAACTCTATTTCTATAAAAGTCCAAACCACAATCTGAGAACACTGTACTTCGATGACTCCAGATCAAATGCATTTAAAACATATTTACAGCAAACATCTTCTTTCATATAAACTATTACATTGAGTTAAAGTACATTCATTTTAGGCAAACTAAACCTTTTTGGTAAAGAAAATATTGAGAGGGTCATAACCGTTTTATATTAAAACTTAAAAATAATGCATGTAAAATAATTCATGTCTATATAAATTCTAAAAATGCAGCTTTAGTTTTATCAATATGCAAAGCCATAGATATGTCTATTTTACTGTATTCCTGGCGTTTACTGTAGTCTGATGAATTTCACCATTTTTATTTCTAAAAGGCAGAAATGTTATGCACGTGCAAATTAAGTTGAGTGTAGGTACTACTAATAAATATGAATGTATGTTTCTTGAAATGTATTCACAATATTGCAATAGGAATCCATTATTTGATTTTTGCTGATTCCCATTTTGTTCTGAGACTGTGTTTTAACCCAGTGACTTAAACCCAGGTTCTCACTGACCAGCCTAGACTGTCCTGACTCTGGTTCTTTTTCTGTTTTCCCCATGTGCTTTGTTTTCATGTGGCCCACCTGACCTCAGAGCCTTACTTTGCCTTATTTGTTTGAGTGTGGTAAACCTTAAATTATTTGAAATAAATGTTTTTTACTCAAGATGCTTTTACTTCTGCAAGCTTCTCTCAGCAGTAACTCAGTGTCTAGTGTACAGCTCCGAAGTTTGACGGACTTCTCTTCTTTCCACGTTGAGGACTGCATCTGGGTCCATCTTCAGATCTCCTTCATCTGTGGAACCTTCTAAGAAGAGCCTGACAGGAACATGCACGGGGAGCTGTCCCTCCGCATGACACAATCACAGTTTGTCCTGATCGCTGAAGGATTCTCAGGAAATACTCCTAAGAATAGTGACAGCCAGCAGTCTGGCAGGGGCTCCAGCCCTCTATTATTGAGCGAGAAGGTCTTTTATTATCCTGCAAGAGTCAATTTCTACGCAAATGCGGCATTTTCTCCCTAAGAATAGACGGGACACACTCACCACAATGTCGGTTCTTTCAAAGATGACTGATCTGTGTCTACTTCATCAGAGGGGACAGCATTTCAAAGGCCTCATTTTCTCATCAAAGAAGGCAGAGGACATGGCCAACTGGGAATGAGGTCATAAGATCTATTCTGGTGCGCAAGCATTCTGCCCATTACACACTTTCAAACCAGGACTAGGCAAGCGTGCAATAGCAGTTCACTGCAAGCCGCTTTGTAGTGACATGCTGCTATCCCTCTGTGCCATTCCATGGGGGCAGTGGGCAAATATATCCATCTTCAGGGAGGCATTTATAGCTAGAATCTTCTCCAAGGCATGAAGGTGATGTTCAAAGACATTGCAGTTTCAGGTGATAATGGAAGGTTCTTTCTTAGGAAGAAACTAGAAGACACTTGGCATGCCACATTAAATGTGCAATTCATCTGGATTTAAAGGACTTGAGGAATATTCTAGAGTGTTATTTTAGAGGAAATATCTAGGGTGATCATTCAAGTGTAGTTTATATACAAATATGTATATATGTATGTATGTATGTATGTATACACACACCTATATGTGTGTACCTCTGTACATGTACCTCTGGCTGGCTTGGGACTTGCTGTGTAGAGCAGGATGGCCTCACAGAGATTCACTTGCATCTGCCTCCGGCGTCCTGGGATTAAAAGTGTTCACTACGACTCCCTGATCCCAGCTCATATATTCTTAAAGGAAGCAACAAGCCAAGCTCAGTGCTTGCCTACTTTAGAAAGTAAACAGTGCTGAAAAGAACACACTTCTTCATAACTAGTACTTAACAAATTGCAAGCAAGCCCTTTTTCCATTTTCTTGTAGAGCATATTATCTATCCACTCACTTAAAAAAAAATTAGTTCTAGGGTCTGATTCCTCAGGGGTACAAGGACACCAAAAATGACAAATGAGAATAGTAAGAGTGGTAGAAATTATGTGTATTGGAGGAAAATTAAGCAAAAAAGAAGAGCAAGAATGTTCCCCCAGATGTGGGTGAATATCTTATAACCCCAGACAAACTCTTTTGTTATATGTTCCTCACTTTATATGCAGCCCTGTCATGCTAACTGCAGTGCTTCCCACCTGCTAGATAAAGTGAGTGTCACGTCTGATGTCGACATGCCCCCCAGACTTGGCAACATTGCCTTCTTTCCACTCTGTTTGCAGTTCCTTATTCTGTGGGGTTGTGACACATGGTGGCTCTCACCCACCATTGTTTGGATCAGCAAATGAATGAGGCACCAGGGTTCTGTACCCTGGGCACATGGAACCTGTTTCCAAACCCAAGACAAAAGCTGACTTAATAAATATCCCAGAAAGCAAGCCAAAACATCATTTGTAAATGTCTTCGCTCACAGAAGGCTCAGGATTATTCTCGCATAATACACACCAGGGTAATGGTCGCTGCTGTAAGCAGAGGATAATCAATGACAGGCAAGCTAGTTCTCACCACACCCACCATATGCTCTGCCTCAGCCTCACCAGGATGCCTGTTGACACTGCTGATGCATTGTGCGAAAAGAGTCAAGTTATCCATCTCAACCTCCATGGAGATGCAGGAATAGAAAGAGATGATACAGATCGCCTTCCTCCCCTGGTGAAATATTATAAAAGAAAACTTTCCTTCTGTGGCCGGATGGTGCTGCAGGTCAGCAGCATCCCCATCACTCTTTCTCTGTGGAGTCAGCTTTCTATGTGCACAAAAAAACAAAACAAAACAAAACAAAACAAAACTCGAATTGCTCTCTCTTCAGTGAAAACAAGAGATGGAAACAATTCAAACAATCAAGAAAGTTTTAAAAAGCAGACCAGGAAATCATTACCGTCCTTTCTTCAAGAGGATGCAAAGTCGATCACATTAGTTAGAGATGTTTCTACATGAAAATTGGTTTTCTTAGTGCTTAGTGTGGATTTGTGTTCTTTGGCAATGCTTTAGACTGTGCGGCAGTCAAGATTCTTCCTCTTCTCATGCTATAACGCGCACATTCAAGAGAATATGCAAAGCCTGAAGGATATGTTAACTGCCTGTCAATCTCAATGTCTGACTGACTTCCTTTGCTGGTGTATTTTTAACCAGGAAAAGAATTCAGATTATAAGGTTTGGATATCAGAAGCATCAGTCTGGGAATCTAAAATCATTTTAAACCTAAATGAGTCCTGGAAATGTTTACAGTTTTTGAAAATTTACGTGCTTGAGTTTGTATACTACACATTCCTGTTGGAAACAGTCCAAAGAATATTCACAGCTCAGAGTGCATTCTGAGGCAGTGAAATTTGGGTCAATAGTGAAGGAAGCTGGTTCCTTACAATCCCAGCATCACTGCTGTCGATGTGCACAGACACGCGTGTCAGTCTGGAGTGTTCTGATCCTGCTCCTTGGTGGGTACCCCACTGTCACCGCTGGCAGGGATTCAGTTTCTTCCACTCAGTAGATCCTCTCACCGAGAGTGAGCGCCTGGTATTAATAAACACACTGGTGTTGCCAAGGTCACCATCTTGATGCTAGACACCACTGGGTTCACACACTCACTCACGAGGCATTGCTTGCTCAGCTACCCGAGTTTCATGCTGCAAATCATATTCTCATGAGCCATATGTCACAACAGGCAGAAAAATGTATTTACTGATACAGATTAGAATTGCCTTAGAGAATGCAATTTCAATACCCAGAGTGGGATTATGTATTTTGATGTGGGAGTGATTTCTTATTAATAAAGAAACTGCCTAGGCCCATTTGATAGGCCAACCCTTAGGTAGGCGGAGAAAACAGAACAGGATGCTGGGAGAAAGAAGCTGAGTCAGGAGTTGCCATGATTCTCCCGCGCCAGACAGACACAGGTTAAGATCCTCCCTGGTAAGCCAGCTCGTGGGCTACACAGAATATTAGGAATGGGTTAGAACAATATGTAAGAGCTATCCAATAAGAAG
The DNA here is from genome assembly GCF_014885135.2 of Alexandromys fortis. Classification (NCBI taxonomy): domain Eukaryota; kingdom Metazoa; phylum Chordata; class Mammalia; order Rodentia; family Cricetidae; genus Alexandromys; species Alexandromys fortis. The sequence goes on along the minus strand of NW_026067909.1, from coordinate 24,744,979 downwards.
CTGGAACTAGCCGGGCCAGGCAGTGTTTGAAAGAATACAGTTTCCGTGTAATTATTTCTGGGCATAAGCTAGCCATGTGGGCTGCCGGGTGCCGGGGACGCAGCCCTGCTGCTCCTTATTTCAACAGTATTTCCTAATATTGCAAAGAAAATGTTGCAGACAATAATACATGTTTTGAAGGATGGCATAAGCAACCATTTTATCCTTAATTCTCTAACCATATGTGACATTTGAGTGTAGACATAATCAAAACGTGTTTTTGAAGTCAGGCTAGGTTTTATATGAATCATGCATGACACACCCAGAATAAAAACATATTCATGACATTGATTTGATTGCCTAACTGGTCCATGACATTTACACCATGCATGCTGTGTCATGTGTTTTGTGGAAGAATGACTCCTGGGACAGCATTTAGGGTTCTTCATTACCTCGAAGGTGACATGGTTTCAAGTGATGACCCATCTCAATACAAAAATAATCTATTTGAAATGAACTGCCACCACTCTGAGCCATGGTCCTCCATGTGCTTGTCTTCTGTCCTCTATAACAGAGGCTTCCTAATTTGTGCAATGACTGAGCATTCCTGTGGGATTCTGATATCATGGACGCTCAGGATTGAATCCTTCATCTAATCACAGCCAGGGAGCCAACACCTGTCCAGTTCCAGCCCCTGTGCCTATGGTTCTGCCTTGTGCCAAAAGGCCATGCATTCTTTCAAGGAAACCCAAGACCTGGAGCCAGGGAGACCCCACCTCTAGGCAGGGAGGGAAGGCAGAAGCATATCAACAGTTAGGACCTCATAAGAGTGAATTATCCCTCTGTGTATGCATGTACTATGTTGTGTGAATGTACAGAGGCTGTGTGCACATGCATATTCATAGACTCAATCACATTGAATATTTGTGAATTCGGGGGCATACATGTTCACCATAGCATTTCTAAGAATGGTGTTATGAATGGTATATGCTACTTTAAAAAAAAAAAAACATGTAACCTGGATTTCTCATTTAGTATGATTTCTGCTCAGGGATGTCTGTTTCCGCCATGTTTACTTAATGCTAAATGATCTTCACACATCTCAGTGGCTGTTCTCCCGCATCCCCTGGTTTCCCATGGCGCCGCAATTCCTCACAAGATTGTTTAGAATAGCCTGCTCTCACTTTGGCTCTGTGTTTTTTTTTTTTTTCCGAATGACCTTCTTTTGAATCTCTTCAAAAATAGGCAAAAGCAGACACTATGAATTTCCCCACAGTCACAGACACTGTCTTCACACGTGAGTGATGGTCTCATAAAATGTTAGAGACTCTCTCAGGGAATGCTGAGGCTCTGTGGCTAGCCTTGGGCATAAGGATAAATCGTGAGTGGCTCTTTATAGCCTAGGTGCACAGAGTGGAAGCAAAGTGGCTGAAATGCGTGAATGAGAGTCTGAAAAGAGGTGAGCAGAGAAAACTAACTGGTCGTATTTTCTTTCAAATAGATAATCCTGAATGGGGACAACGGGTTGCTTTCTCTAGGGAAAAGTTCTTCTTGTGAAATGGGAAGAATTTGCTCTCGGGGTTCTTCCCTGAGAAAAACAGAGTGGGGTTTTTTGGGGGCTAAATGGGGGGAGAGACCAAAAGAAACAGCAAATTGATGTAGTGAAGGTACATTTTGTGGGCGACCACAAAAATTCATGATGTTGGTTTATTTGAGCAAAGGGCTCATGTGTCTTGAATGGCCTTGAACCGACCTCAAATTTATGGTCTTCTTGCCTCTACCTTTTGATGGTTAAGGTTACTGGAATAGGCCAGCACAGCATTGTTAGGACGTGTAAGGGGTTAGGTCATAATTGGGTCTGGGTTATTACTCATAAGGCTTACTCCCCTAAAGGCCTCATGCTCCAGCTAGATTCTGCTTCCTAAGTGTTCCACACCCTCCTTATACAGTACCACACACCGGGAAACAGTGTCCAGACACATGGACCTGTGAGAGACCATTGTACATATAAACCATACACCACCCTGCCCCCTCCACATCCACATTCAGAACCAGGTAGATATGTTGCACTTTATTTTATCATCTCCAGGCACATTTCTTCTACGGCCCCCATCCCTAGCAGTCACAAATATTTTCTCTCCAAAGCATCAGCCTGCACATGTTTTCCAAGTATCTCAGCCTGGCTTCTTATGCAGATTGGTACATGTGTTTCCCAGTTTCTGGTGTTTGCTCCTTACAGCTCCCTTTACCACCGAGGCACGATATCCCTGTTTAAAAAAAAAAAAAAAAGCTGCTTTCTGGTGGGACTTTCCCATCCCTGTCTTCTCGCTCATTTCATTGTGCCCCGTATGTCCAATTCTCATCTTGAAAGATAATCACGCAGCTACACTGCCATACTTCTGAGTTATACCCTGACAGTGAATTTCATCTCTTCCTGTCTCTACCACGTGGAAACCACTCCTAGCCTCCACCATGGAAAACAGTAAAATAGCAAATTTAGGAACGTCCAGCTGAAGTGGTGCTTGGGAAGTTGTTAACTTCAACCTAACATAGAGAGGGCTGTCTTGACCCCCATATTTAACAGTGTGAACTAGGTACAGTATATTCTACTGAAAGTGGACTCTTTGCATTAGCTACTCCTGATTAAACTGCCCCTATGGAAACAGAAGACATGTCTGTCACGTGGCCCTGGGATTCTGAGAGACAGGACTCTGCATGTTTGTTTCTTAGTAAAGAGGTTCCTGACAGCTGCAGCAGGTGCATGGCCAAGTGCTGCATGCAAGGGAACTCCGATGCATGCGGACAAGCTTGATTCTGCGGTGAGGTCGACACAGCGTTCCCTAAATGAGTGTCGCACAATTGTGTTTGCTATCGCTGTTAGAATGGATGCCTGGGCCACGGGGCAGACATCTCCACCACTAGTTCTCATCAATTATTCTGATAAACACTATTTTTCAGTAAAAGCCAAAACATGCTTATTATGGGATTTACTATACAAATACTCCTGATGTCATCAGCTTTCCCTCCCAGCAATACATCTGTCATGTCTCAGGCGAGGAATTTCTCTTTGATCCGACTGCAGGAAACAGGTGCTGATGTTGACACTGATGGCAGAGATCCTTGTTCTGGGTTATGTGTGCACTTCTTGCTCCAGGTAGCTGAGGTTCTTGGCTCCCGTGAGATCCCTTACTCACTTTGGTAGGTAGGAGGCTGAATAGCCAAGGTCAAAAAAGGCATTTTCAAGCTATTTGTACTGTGGTTTTTCTAATGTGTGTGTGTGTGTACATATGAGTGTGTGTGTGCACGTGTGGAATATAACACAGAAGTAAAATATTTGCTCACCAGTGAGAAACAATGACATTTTGAAATCTGAAGGCAAACAGATGGAACTAGGAAGACATTGTCCTGAGTGAGGTAACCCAGACCCGGAAAGGCAAACACGGTATGTACTCACTCATAAGTGGATACTAGATGGAAAGCAAAGGCTAACCAGACTACAATCCACATCCAGAGGAGCTAGGTAACAAGGAAAACCCTAAGAGGGATACATGGTCACTCTGGGAAGGGGAGTTAGATGAGATCTCCTGGGTAAACTGGGAGTGGGGTTTGTAAAGGAGAGGGGATGGGGGATGAGAACATAAGGGAACAGTATAGTTGAGGGGGGAGGGATAGAGTGGGAGAGCAATGAAAGTGAGATCTTGATAGACAGAGTCACTATGGGGTTAGGAAGAAACCTGGTGCTAGGGAAATTCCCAAGAATCCACAAGGATGACCCCAGCTAAGACTCCTATCCTCTCACTTCACACACACACACACACACACACACACACACACACACACACCCCACAGGCACATACACTAGTGCATATACACATACACAAAGCAGATAAGTTCAATTTAAAATCAGTAAATGAATTTTAATTTAATGTGTATAGGGAACTTTTTAAATTGTGTATGTAGTTCAGACGTGAATTGAATATTTAACTGGGTAATGCATAATTAAAGTTTGAAATCTGTCATTTTAATTTGGCTGAGGTTGTTGTCTCTTATCGTAGTTGATAACCTTCTAAAATTCCCAAATCATTGCAATACAATTCTAATTCCTATAAGCCTATATTGTTAAAAGCATTAGATATTTTTATTAAATCACTGAGTATCCAATAACTCTATATTCTATAATAACAGATTATGCCTGAGTTTTAATTATTAACCATGTGATTTTTTTTAAATTTTTTCTTAATATTGTGAATAAATTTGCAGATAAATGATACAGCAAAACAAAGTAAGATTTGGAAAGAAAGGCTTCTTTGATAACAGTACAGTTCTCTGTGAGTTTAAGGATAAGGACTTACAATGCAGTTAGGAATTATTTTGTTTAGGAAAATCAGGGTATAAGGCTCTCCTCTGAGATCAATGACCGACCTGGCAAGAAAGAGTTTGCCTCTCCATGGGATGAGCCTCCTAAGTGACGATCCTATGCAAAGTGGTCAGCAATGACACCACACATACACACACACACACACACACACACACACACACACACAAATGGACTCAGTAGGTTGCATTGATATAGTTAAGAATATAAATAAATATATATGTATATCAGAGAAAAAGTCACCAATTTGAGGCAGAATGGCGGTTGGAGCACGGGAAGGGTTGGAGTGGGGGGCATGGGAAGGACAGGAGCGAGGAAAGAGAAAGGGAAATGACTTATCATTATATTTAAATTAAAATTTAAAAAAATGTGGAAGCATTCTCATCTGAAAATCAACCAGAAATGAAAACATACAATTCAATTATAACTTTTAAATAAAATATCATGATCCCAGACACTGATAAAAAACAAAGTACTCTCAAGATATTGGATTGAGTTCCCTGACACAATTATTCAACTAAGTAAGGAAAAAAAAAAAAAAAACAAAGGTTAAAATAAAGCACTAACACTCAGGTATTCTACCTGTAGAATCCCTCCCTGCCTTCCCTAATTCAGACTCTAAACTAATAAGATTCTGGTTTTCTGATAATTCTGTTTTATTTTAGAAAGAAAAAAAAGCATAGTCAAATAACTTATATTTATGTATATAACTTAATTTAATACAATCCCTCTACCTGAATCCTGTACTATTAAATGGATTTTCAATTCGAGTATTTATTTATTTATTTTTTGCTTGGGTCTTCATTAGTTAACTTGCTGTGATTTAAATTCTAACAAACTAAATTTACATGTGTAAGCACATACATCTCTTAAAAAATGAAGAATGTAATTGCCCCACATTTCCAATATGAAGAGAAAACTAGGGCCCTGCAGGTGAGTGGCAGCAGCCTCACATGGGGAGCACAGACCTCCCACCTTCCTCAGGCTCAAGGTCTTAGTCATTGAGGTCATTATTCTTAGTGCAGCTGTGTCCCCAGAGTTGGGCAGGGCACTTCCTATTCCTGAATCAAGCCCTTCTGCAGCTCAAGTCTCTTCTGAGTTGTTTGAGAAAACATTAAAATCAATCTCATTTTCACAATAGTCCCAATGTGCAGAAAACACCATTCTTTGGCATGTGTGTGGTTGCTCGCATTTGCTAGGCATTGCCTTTTCCGCTAGAGCCGCAAGGCAGGAGAGATGGTACTTTACAAGTCTAGATATCATTGTTGCTCAATATCTGGTGCTGTTTGGAAAAAGCTGAGACTGAGGAGGGCATGGCAATACCTATCTGTAGGTGACTGGATTCACATTCCTGAGGAGTGAAAGGAACAAACAAGTCCATCACTGTGCATCAGGTGAAGGGTGAGGGCAATGCTACATCCAACCCTCTGACTCTTGTAGAAACTTCCGGATCATGGAAGAGCAGTCTTGAGTGACTGTCACTTGGTTTGTAGACATGAAAGGGTTGTGCTTTTCTCCGGGCTCACCCTGGCCCTTGTCATCACATCCAAGATTTCCTTTCCTGTCTAGAATCCTTCCAGACAGTTAATTCGGTCTGCGTGAAGAACAGAATGTAGGTCAGTCACACAGAAGGGCAGATTATTTAAAATCAGGAGATGATCAGACTCTGCTATCACCCCATGATTTATTGATGGCTTTCCAGAATGTGCTGACCATGTTCCAGCGAATGGGGTATTGAAACAGAGATATTTTATTCTCTCGCCAGCTGTTTATTTTCCGAATAACGTATTTCACTACATCTGGTACTCTGTTCTTCCCCAACTATATTTAAAGGATTCAATGGTCCTTGAAATGTGAATAATGATTTCTGTTTAAAGCAGATTCGCACTTGCAGCATTATTAATTAAAGAGAAACCGTGCAATATACCTTAGGAGCACTTTGAGAAGGCTATGCACCAGTTCTCAAAACACGCTAGCTTAGCTGAAAGATTGCCATTAATTTCATTAAATGAATATTGCTTAATCTCCATTTAAACACTTTCCCCCAGAAAAACAAACAGAACTACAGAGAGTGCAAGATGGAGCCATCACTAAATAACCTCAAGCACTTAACAAAAATATTAACTTTGAACGAGTGCTAAGATCCCTCACAGTGCATATGACCTGTCAGAATAGCAGACACCCACAGAAAATCAACGTCTACTTTTTAATTTAAATTGTATAAGCAGCAGCTGCTGGCTGCTGATGAGTTATGCTGCTGAGACTCGTCTCCCCCCCATCTCCTCATAAGTAATACATGTTATATGAGATTTTACTTTATTCTTGCTTTTTCTGTGAGACATCTGCTGTTGAACTCATGCAAGTGCTTCTGTCTTTCCTAGGCAGGTTAGGGAAGTTAGCTGGTCAGTGATGCTAATCACAGATTAGGGAAATTAAGTCTTTAAAACAGTGAGGGGCATAGCATTATACCATTGAAAATATACATCAGCCTCTACAAATTTCAAAACTAGTCCTAAGCCACGAAGAAACCACTTATCAGATTAATACTTCTTCTTTGACATATTACTCTTTTTAATTTTATCAAGTTTGATTCAAACCAATTGAAGATAATTTCACGTTATCCTCTGTGTTCGTAAATGTATCGAGTCAAAAGACAATGAGAATTCCAGGGAATAGAAATTTTCAAATTAAGTGTTCTGCCCCAACTGGAAACCAGCCAAGCTACTCTCTAAAAATACCAATTTTAAACTACCATCTTTTAGAGATATTGGAAAAGAATTTTTTTCTGTACTCAATTTAGATGAATCTGGTCTTTTTTGTCTCTGTTCCTATGTAAGTGAGGTATGAGTTTGAGTTTGAGTTGGCTGCAAGAGGCTGTCAGCATTTCTCTGAGCCTTCTGGTTGCCTTCTTGGTTTCCCCAAGTCTAAGTCCAGACTGTGGTATTCACTGTAGTCTAGGGACGATGCCAGCACAGAACACATCATTTGATGCTGTGATACTGCATTCCAATCCTCAAGTGACCTCACTTGTCTTGCAAAACAGTTTTCTTGACTATCCACCAATTCTGAGTGTATATTACTGTGACAGTTTTGGATGTATCTTGATGTAGGTCACCTGTGTAAGTGCCTTCTCAAAGCCCAAGTGTTTCATCCTGTATTGGATGGTACCATTGAAAGGGCTTTTTATAAAGTTACAGTCGAAAGATCTGAACCTTGGTAGTGTTGGGCACCGTTCCTAACATCCGCATTTCAGAACTGCTGAAATCACTTCCTAGGTAGAGGAGTCTGAGCAGACAGAGAAGAGGAGAGCAAACCTGTCCACTTCAGGGAGTGGGATAAAGGTCAGGCTCCCTCCAGATGAAGACAGATAAACAGGAGCTTTCTCCTGAAACTAGTAAACAGATAATAGAATTGTGTGTGTACTCTGTCATCAGTGGCAACATAGATCTGAATGCGGAATGTGATGTTTCCTGAATATTCCTGGTCACAGCCTTCAATCCCCAGGAGCTGCCCTTTGGCAATAGCCATTAGAAATTACCTCTCCCAGACAGGGGCAGAGCTTCAGAGGAAACTACACCACGGCCATCAGTAAATTCCCCATGCTGCTCTTTCTGTCATTGTTCTTCGTGCTCTATACTAGGAACAGTAGGTGTTTCTCCAGGTCCTCAGTGAAGGATGCAGGTAGATAAACTTTGTGTTTAAAGGGATCTTTGCTCGCAATGTGTATTTGATGAAAGAAAACTCTTCATTGCCTCCCTCTCTGTTTTAAATGCCAGGACTTGATCCCGGGAGTAGGTTCAGTTCCTACAAGCACTGGCTGCTCTTCCAGGAGGTCAGGGCTTGCTTCCAGCATCCACATGGTGGCTCACAACCATCTGTAACTCCAGGTATGATGCCCTCTTTTGGCTTTCCTGGGCACCAGGCATGCAAGCAACACACGTGTACACACACACACACACACACACACATTCAGTCAAACATCAACTGCTTATGTGCTTATGGGGATTATAGGGGAAATGTCATTGTGTCACCTGGTGCCAGGGTCCACAGGGTTAGGAACCATGGAACTGTGACTACCATCTATCCTGATACTGTTACAGCTCGAGTGTGGGCCAATTACATGCTGCTCTCCTGTCTGTATCTTAGTCTCTCTCCTTCCAAATCTCATTTCTGGCAACGAAAAACTGGTCTCCCTGAATTATAGCAGACTCAATGAGACAGAACCTCAGAACTCTAAACTCTGCCTTTTAGGGGTTTCTATATACTGACTCCAGCTTACATCTTTCAAAGTATCAATGACCAGATATAGACTCTCCGGCAATGGAACAAGGAGTGTCCTCCTCGATCCCACTGCATTTTGTTCTTCTGGTTTAATCTGTTTCCTCTGTTGTGAGGGAGACTCTCACTTTGCTCTCTCTTCACATTCTGGATTTTAGTAACAAATGATCGTGCAGCCATCTGACTTTTAGCTCAGTCAGTAACTTATTGTCTCACGTGTGATTTATGGCCAAAATTTCCACTCCTCCCAAGGTAGGTGCATCTCCAGAATGGGGAAGTCCTAAGACTTCTTTAGGAATTTGACAATCTGAGCTCCAGACTGCAAGAATATTCAAGCATCTTGATTTGCTCGTGAAAGTCCAATCATGTGACTATCCGATGACTCATTTTCCTCTATTGTCTTATCCCAGTTTGAAGATGCATACTTACTCCATGCATTATGACTGTCATAATTATGAATTTCCATGGACACCGTCCAGTCAAAATAATAAGACAGTTATAATGTGCAAATCCTTTTCTAAGTGAGATTATTTCGTCTTGAAGTTTACAACAAATATGAAGGTATACAGCATCACCTTGCAAAATGAGATGGCTGTGGATAATATCTTTAAGGAAACTCACTCTGTGAACTTTCAAAGCATAATTCATTTGAGTACAGTTCACTTAAGCTCAGAAGCTGTGTGCTGGCTTGTTGTCTACTTTGTTCAATTATAATACTGGGGAAGGAAGGGAAACAGGAGGAAAGACTGTTAATAATTTAACAGCTAACTGATGTATGCATGGCAATATCGATTCCTTCGGTCCCAGAGAACACAAAGGGCACCAGCCAGACTGGATAATTGAGCAGAAATCATATATCAAAGAAGCCATGCCGTTTTAAGAAAGACAGGGCAACAGCTAATTTAGGTTCTGCTGGATAGAGGTGGCAATCGAGAAGAGGAATTCAAGGTGGATGGGGGATAAAAGGGGAAGTTCCTGATAGACACAGACTGTGGACTGATGGAAAGATAATTGGATGGAAACGTCATCATATTTACAGTTACCTTGGGAACATAAAACTTGGATGGTCACTTGGTCCAGACACCAATTAAGACTGTATGGTAATAAACTTTTACACAAATAACTTACTAATGTTTACTGGCATAAGGTTGTATTTTCCATTTAATGCAAAAGGTACTTTAATAAATCAGGCTGAATGAATCTGGTTCTAGAAATATTTTATATTTTATTTTAAAGTTAAGTGCTGTGCACATTTGATTTAAGGCTCAGTTTTGTAACACTTTTTCAGTTTTTTCATCAATATTTTGAAATATATAAAAGTGAATCTTGGTGAAGGCATTTTCTAAAGTTGATTAATACTTTACAACCAAATATACTTTTGATAAAGAACGCAGAGGTGAAGTGCTGGGGCTGGACACCAAATGCATTTTCACAGACACCCTCTGGTTGCCTAGTAACACAAGTGCCTGGGATGAATGGAATGAATGCATGGAGTAACAGACAATCTTGCTAATTATTATCTCTGGGCCCCACCCTTCATTCTGAGTGTCAGATGTGGGGGGTGGGGCAGGAGTCTGGAGCAAAACTTTGAGAAATAAAATGCACTGAAGACTAAAGGCGAGGGGGCAGTCTTCCAGAGCTGGGAGACTTGGCTCTCTTTGCAGAGAGGGTAATGAAGAATTGCGCTCTTTGGGCTGACGAGGGAGGGGGACTTGATTGGGGGAGGGGGAGGGAAATGGGAGGCTGTGGCGGGGAAGAGACAGAAATCTTTAATAAATAAATAAATTAAAATATACTAAAAAAATAGAATAAAGTGAATGCCAGAGAGGAAAGCAGGGCACCACATATCACATTCTCCTGAGAAATAGATGGCTTACGCACCTCCTGATACCTCGCCGAAAACACGGTGAGCCACTCACCATGTGTTTGCTAAATGAATAACTAGGAAGCACATTAACTTCTAAGAACGTAGGCATGCCTTGGAGGTAGCATTACTCCTACATATGAATTCACTCTGACTTCAGAGTAGATCCTCCTACCTTCTCAGGGGTTACTTTCCACCTGATTCATGGTTGACAATACTTAAAAAAATAAAATGATCTGCAATCCATACCGCTTTCTACAGTGGCTGTATTCCCTTGAGTTCCTTTCATTAGTTGTGAACATTCTTCGACAAGTGCTTCTTTTTCTACAGTCAACACTGTGAGGGCGGACAGGATGAATTCTGCTCACTCCACACCCCCACCTCTCAAATGCCGTCTTCCCAGTGACTACGTGTTAAATGGAGGCTTTAGGAAATCTTTCTAGATCATAATCATGTATAACCCAGTACAAGGGGGGTGAATGGCCAGAGGCAGCAGGCGTTTGTTGACGTTTGACAGCTATCTGCAGACAGGGAGGGATGCAGAATGCAGGTAACTACCTCCCAGTCCAAGGTTTAATGTGAAGAATCTCTCTCAAAGCCTCAAAATCTGACAATAACTCCTTCAATAAAGCACTAGGTTATATAGAGTATTGGGGGAGACCACATTGTTTTCATGTTTTAAATTCTTCTTAAAAAGTGCAGTTGACAATGTCATTTGGAACAGAAGCCAGCCCAGAGTAGCTCCACAGTAAAGGTGCCCAATTACAACACAGAACATTCCTGATTCATTTAGAAGTTTCTACCTTGCCACCAGGCATTCCTCACTCGAGGGAAAGAATTCTCCCAAAAGATTCAGAATACTTAATTATTGAGTAATTAAATGAAGAAACTCACATGAATTCTTGATTTATGTTATGCCTTTTATCCAGTATAATTAAAAGTGAGCAAAGTAAAACCTCCCCTCCATCCCCCATGCCAGCAGTTTAGGCTAGTCGAGAAATAAGCATGGGAGACTTGGGGGGAATTTTCGTTTTGTACAGAAAGCTGTTGACTTATTGTTCCTGTGTTTCTCAACGATTCACTTTATTTCATTAAATACAGACCATCGTTTCCCCGAAGTTTTAATGTGAATCTAGGTTTGATGCTGAGAGCATGAAAGGAAATTCAGGACACCATTCTGGGGCTACATTGCCAAGGCTGCTCCTAACGATGACCCAGAATGCAATAGCACAGAGCATCTCTCTCTGATCCGCAGATCAGAACTTACATAAGGGTGTAGACAGGCTAAGATCACCAAAGAGTAGCCAAACCCCAAACAAGAAAAGTCAAAGAGTGATGGCCAATACTCGCTATCATCTTCGTTGAATTTAGTGTCTCCCGAGAGACACACCTGGGCACAGCTATGGGGGTGTTTACTTAGAGATATTTAGCTGACAGTGGGCAGCAGCATTCCATAGACAAGGGTCCCTGACTGAACAAAACAGAGAGAGCAATCTAAGCACCAGCGTTCACCTCTCTCTGCTTCCTGACCACAAAGTTAGTCTGAGCAGGTGTCTCAGCTCTTACCACTACACCTTTATTCCCATGGTGCCCCATACCCTGTAAGCCGGAACAAACCCTTTATTAACCCCATTGCTTGTAGCCACGTCTTCTGTCACATGACTGAGATAAGTAGCTAACACCCAGGGTTTCACCACACAAGCTAAAAGAGAGCCCAGTTCCATGATCACTGCCCCCCCCAGGAAGTTCCAGAAATGACAGAATACAGAGAACATTGGAGTTTAATCTTAAAATCCTCCTGTAAGAAACACTAGCGGTGGGGCAGCAGAGATGGCTCAGAGGTCAAGAACATAGGTAGAGTCTGAGTTCAGCTTCCAGCTGCAGGTGAATCTAAGGACACCTCTCTGTCACCCCCTGCACTCCCAAACATGGACCCCCACACAGGCACACATGCAGTCACTTAACTCTTTAAAAGCTACAGGTCATTCCTTCTGGTTCCATTGGTCCTAATTTGTGAACGATTCTGACCACTCCTACTTTACAGTTACAGTTAACTCGGATCATTGTCACGACATTCCTGGTGAAATATGTTGGGTCTTTAGTCACATTGAATGACCCTGGGCTCTGGGAACAGGGAGAAGAGCTGAGATTAGAGACCCACCAGGAGGCACTCCACAGCTGTGCCCAACAAAGGCAGGCAACCCTACAGGCTGAGGAATTGTGAAATGACTCTATCCTTCTCCACCTCACATTGACTTATACATCCAGGCATCCAAAAGAGATTTCAAAGGTACAGATGCATTGGTTGCGTCATTAACAGGCAGAAGGAAAGGACCCACCTACACTGAATTATAGAATACTAGATTAATCCTAACCTTCATTTTATTGTTAACTTAAATTATTCTCACTTGTACATATTTTGGGAATAGTACTGAAAGTATAAATATTACCCTTTCATAGTCTCTTTCAGTATTTAATTCTCTTCTCTGACCAGTTTGTAATTCCCTAGCTTCTGCATATCAGCTGCTGTTCTCGGCTGATCCTTGGGTTGATGAATGCAGTAGCCTTCCTTTGTAATGTTCCTGACAAGACTAATGGCACCTAGTTTACAAAAAAAAAACGAAACAAGCTAGGAACTCCTTGCCACAACAAACTTATCTTAGAATGGAGGTGTAAGTCAGGGGTGCAGAATGACACCCTGAGTTCAAGACTCTGGACTGGAAATGAAAAATAAACCAATGTGTGAATTTAGTTTATTTTTAGAACTCATGGGGTAGGTTCTCTCTAGTGAGTCTTGTGTGTGGTAATTCACTGGAGCTCAACCGAAAAACACTCTGGTCCAAGCCTTCACAGAAGGGATTTCAGGGAGCTTGTTCACCTTGAGCTCCACACAGAGATGAATGAACAAAAAAGCCAATGCGCACTTCCTGTTTTACTTGGTGGTTGTTATTTTACCAAACAAGGATAAACAACACTGGAGGAGGAAAAGGCATTCTCCCAGGAACACAAGGCTAGGCGGTAGGAAACAATTAAGTCTAATTGACTCAGCAGGTGCATGTGGCTAAGAAACTGGGTCTACTAAGCGAAAGTGCCTTGGGTAGAGGAGATGCCTCCTTTTGAAGCAAGGATGATGAAGTAGGAGGTAAGGGGCAATTCTTTCTAAAGTATATTCCCCATTGCAACCATTACAGGAACGCTGGGGAATTACAAAGAAGCCAGGTATCTGAACAAGTGCACCCGTGAAATATAATACTATCTGAAAAGTCACACCAGATACATGTCGATCTAAATAACTAGTCCTAAATGGGAAGCAAGAACCTCCCCTAAGTCTGGATGTTTCTAGTGAAACACCTTTAAAGTAATGGACATGCATATTTCAAAATCACAAGATCCACTTGTACATAAAAGTAGAGTCTAAATCCACAGAGAAATGAGTGTTTGAGGCTTTGGGGTGACATTCTCCTGTGAGGTCATGAGGTTTGCTCATGAGACACCTTAGGGAATGTCCACTCTCCTCCACAGCTGCCTGCTTTCATCCAAACATTGTCCCGTGAAGGTGGTAAAATGCAGGGTGGGTCCTACAATGTGAGGATCTAAGCGTCATGATAGGAAATTCACTGTTCCCAGTCTGGGGCATCTTTCGTCTGTCACAGACAACTTCCACCCGCAAGCATATATCCTCTGGCTTTCTAAGTTGGTTGGGACAGAAAATATGTCAGAACTTTCAAAACGCTGTCACAGGAGGGATGACAATATATAGCATTCTTTATTTCCAGGAGAAAGTTTAACTTACACAAGGGCAAGTTCTGAAATATCCCTGATCTGAGTTACAGAACAAAATTAAAATTAAACCTTGAAAATAAACTGGTAAAATTAAGAAGAAAAAAAACAAGTGCCCAGTATATACCTATAAAAATTTATCTCATGCAGAAATAAGAACTTTGTATTGAATCTAAATATATGCTTTACTAGTATGAAATGACTAAACTATTCAAGTTACTACTAAATTGTATTGTCAATTCTCACAAATGAGTGTTCTAGGTTAGGGGTCAGCACACTATGGCACAAAGGCTGGTCACCTGCTTTTGCAAATAAAAGTAATGAGGTTTTTTTCGATAATTAAATTTGTTATTTTTCTTGCAAATCTTGGTTGCATCTTTTTTCACTTAACATCTTTTATATACTTAGTATAGTCAGTATACTTTCAGTATAGTCAGTATTGGGGTGTGCACCTCACATTTCTCTGAGAGTTCTAACGTATTGTTGTTATAAGGTGGCTAGCACCAGTGCGCACCAGTGAGATTTTTCCTCTGGGAGTAACCTGCTGGATTTCCCTCACACTGGCCTCTAACCTTCTTGGACTGATTGCTACCTCAACTAGACCAACTTCAAGTCCTTTTAAAAATGTTTCCCTTTAGAAATAAATGCCAAATCCTGAGCCAAGAAAACCAGTTAGGCACTACTGTGGTTTGAGTGGAAATGTCCTCCATAGGCTTGGGCTACTGAACACTTGGCACCCAGCAGGTGGTGCTGCTTGGTAGGTGCTGGGGGAGAAGGTGGATCTTTGTTGGGGGAAGTACATAATTGACTCATTGACATGGGGTTTGAAGGATTGAAGCCTGTCTCTTTTCTTTGAGTGGAGAAAAATGTGGTCAGTTAATAAGCTCCTGCCCCAAAGTCATGCTTTCCCACTCTGATGAACTCAAGGGTAAGGAAATTGTGCCTTCCTTAAGTTTCTGTTGTCAAGGTGTTTGTATCTTTGCAACAGAGCAGTAAATAATGCAGGCACTTCCTTAAGATTGTGGAGGAGACAGATAGCCTATACTCTTCTTTTAGAAACAATTGCAAAGTATAATTTTATATGGGAGGATGAATGACTGTGACTTACTGAGGATAAACATGCTTTCTCATGTGTTTTTAAATACCATGACATGACACTAATGTTTAGAACTCACACATACATTGGTGTATAATGGGACACACATACACAGCCAAGCTGATATAATAATGAAAATATAAGATGGAATATACACGCATATATGTATATGTAATCAAACCCAATGGCTTGCGTTAGTCAAAGCCCTCAGCAGTGCTTTGGAAGCTAATTCAGCTTCTCGTTTTAAGGTGTTTCCTAGCATCTGCAGTGTATATGCTCTTCAGAATATTTTAATTTTAAAGATGGACTATCTTGTGAGAAAGAAAAGGGGTGTGGTCAGTTTGACCAGTACTTTGAATCACTTGGTTCTGAAAAAACAAACAAACAAACAAAAACAAAAGCCTCCAGGGCCTGCTGTGATTTCACTGATGCATCATTTTTACTTTGAAAAATAGAACTGAAGAGACACCAAGTCCATCCAGTTCAGCCGATCATGATCACAAGCCTTTTCCCACCCCAACTCCTAAAGGAAATATGGCTGGTGTCAAAGACAAGCTGATGATGATGAATATCGAGGAAACTCATTCATTGTTTCTTCTTTCCCTATGCATGGTCGCGAGACACAGCAGAGAGAGCAGAGGCAGGCGGCCCAGGGGTCACAGCTATCCAGAACAGTCATCACATTCTGTTCAAGGGCGCCCAGGAGCCTGACTGCGCACCTCCAGCACAACGGGCCTCTCTACGCGCTGAGCTTAGCTGCGTCACAAATAGTCTCTGCTGTAACATTTCATCACTGAAAAAATCCAGACCCCAGCGCAGACAGCCTAGGGAAAGTGTAAATAAGAGATAAATCCTGTTAATTGCACTTTGCTGGTGCCAGAACCCTTTGGCGGAGACAGCCTGGGGACTCCTTGGCATGCAATCTGGGAGTTTGTTTCTTGAACCTCCACAGTGCTTCTGACTACAGCGCTCCCTCCGGCCATTGCAGGTTTGGTGTTTTCATAAGAAAATAAGTACACCTTACTCCCTCCAAACAGTTGTGGAAGCATTCTAGCCTGTTAAACAAACGCTCCTTTCCCTTTCAGCTACAGGAGAAACGCGGGTGATAAATCCATGTCCCTCACCGGGACTTGACTCATGAATGTTTGATGCCTATCGCCCGCCGATGCATTCTATTTGGGAAATATTTACCAGAGGGGCCTACGTGAAGCACAGTCAGCACACCGCCACCTTTTTGCCCATCCTACTGGGCACACAGAGAGAAGCTGTGGGTTTGCCAGTAAAGCAATTCATCTCTACCCCTGCCCTAAGGAGGAGCATGAAGACATGCTTTCCTGGAGCCCAGGCCCTGCCTCCTGCCCTGGCTAGTGTATTATCTGACTAATTATGACCTTAATCAGGAGTGATTTAAATGCCACTCCCCTGACAGAGTGGAACTCAAAGCAGTTTATTCTGCTGCTAATATTTGTTTATATTTACAGGCTATTTAATTGGAAGAGAGAGAGGGGGGTTGAGCCTCCATCCATCACTGCTAAGAGCCTACTCTATTAGCTTTTAAGTCATAGCCATGGTAAGACTTCAGCTAGGGGTTGTTCCTGTCATCATTTCTTATCTGAAGGAGGGCTGGGTTATCCTGAACCACCTACACTGGGACTTCCTAGGATCTGGATATGTATACTGTAGCCAGCCTATGCTGGGGACACATACCTACCTCCAAGTAGTCCCTCCACTACTGTGGTGCTGGTGTGGCCTATGTCACAGTGGTAGCTGTCCAGTTAGGACATGTTGTCCACTCAAAAACAAGTGAAATAAAAGATGAAGTGCTGTGAGGCCTGGTGGCCCATGGGGCGGACGATTCCTCCTAATGCAGGCTTATATCAGAAACTCAGACTCAAACTCTGTCCTAGTACAGTTGAGCTTACACCTAAATATCACCATGTAGGATAAGCAAAATAGCTCTTTAGAGCAGTGATTCTCAATCTGTGGGCCACAATCTCCATGGTGGGGGGGAGGGCTTTCAATGACTCTTTCATAGGGGTCATGTATAAGATACTATGCATGTCATTTATTTACATTATTATTCATAATAGTAGCAAAATTACGGTTATGAAGCAGCCACAAAAACAGTTTTGTGGTTGGGGATCACCATACCATGAGGAACCATGTTATAGGGTCATGGCATGAGGAAGGGTGAGAACCATTGCTCTAATGTCTTTCTGAAGTGGTAGCTCTGCACCTTGACAGCCCGGGCTTCACCATGGGTCTTCATTGTGTACAAGGGCATACTGGGAGACTTACAATGGGATGCTGAACTGGTTTATATGCAAATTCCTCATCATAGTATAAATGAGCTTCAGATAATAGCCATTCTTGGCTGTGTGTGTGTGTGTGTGTGTGTGTGTGTGTGTGTGTGTGTGTTGAGGGGCTGTGCACAGGTATTGGCATGCATGCAATGGCCAAAAGACAGCCTAGGGAGTTGTGCCTCATGTACCATCCAGTGAGTTTTTTAGGAGTTTCTCTAGTTTTCCATTTTTTTTTTTCAGACAAAATTTCTTTTTTTGAGACCTTTCTTTTTGGCTAGATGCCAAATAAATTGGCTGGGTAGGCTGGCTGGCCTGTGAGCCCAACTATCTTCCTATCTCTGCCTTCCTATTCCTGGGCTGAGAGGTGGACTATCACAGGCAGCTTTTCACATGGTCTCTTGGTATGGAATGTATGTCCTCATGCTTGCTCGGCTGGCACCTCATGGACTAAATGATCTCTGAAGGCCAGCAATGACTATTCTCAGCCACAAGAATTCACACCTGCCCAACAATCAAGGCACTTCTCCCATAGACCAGCACAACTCTTCTCACAGCGGGGACACATTAAAGGTCCAGCATACTAACTTTCTTCCCACTAGGTGCTCGGGTCAGAAAAGGAAAGCAGGACACTGGGCAGCCTATTAATAGGACTTTGGGGCAGCCAGCTGCCTTCTACCTTCTCATGGCCTTTCTTGGTGCACATGAACATCTTACCAATGCAATAGCAATCATTTGAACCTGCAATAACATGGATAGATAGATCCTAATATTAATTATAGATCACCCTTTTGTGTTCATCTTATAATAAAATTACAGCACGTCAAGTTTAAAGGAGTCTCATTTGAAGATGACACTATAGGCATGGGTTATCCCTCAACAATCCCAGCTTACATCGTAAGACATCTCTGCTTCTCGCTACTTTGCTTGGGAATACCTGCATCTTGCTTTTCCTGTTGATACTGGAGATTTGCTCACACTGGACAGCGATCTTCACTGGGAGTTTCTGCACAGGGCAACTTAACTGTGACTCAGACTCCTGCACACAAACAGCTCATCTTTCTTTAGTTTGGGTTCCTCCCCCCTCCCCCACCAAAAGAAATGCAAAAGTGCCTAGATCTCGATCCTGTTATTTTGTCATTAGTACCAACCAGTTCTCAGATTCCCTCCTCCTGTGTGTCCTCACATTGTCTTCCACGCCGCCAGGCTGTTTCACATTAGAAGTCAGTTTCTCTATTCTACTGAAACTATAAAGTTTGTGAACTATATGCTCACTTTATTGAGGAGGAAAATAACCCTGGATTTGAATTCTTATTAACCAAACTATTCCTTATTATTCTCCTTGATCTATACTTAAGTTCAAGTCAGTGTCATATTAGAGAGTATATACTGATTCTGAGAGACATAGAATCCTGCCTGCCAATCATTGAGTTAGCTATAATTACAAATGTATATTTCTTTCATAAATTAGAGGAAATTTCATAGCTGTCAAACCCATAGATGACATGTCACACATGTACAGTAGCACATTCATCTCCTCCATCTGAAACACTGTAAGCATGTACAGTAAATTTATGGCACATGAGAGCATTTCAATACTCAGGAAATAGAAGGAAGCTCATTTATAGAAATCTTAACCTTGGACCCCTGGTCTCAGAACCTCTGCTTATAACAGGATAAAGAAGCATGGGGCACTGGAGAGAGCTAAAAGTGAGCCCCAACTGTGGCGAGTCTGCTGTCACGATGGGATAGACCTCGCTGGCATAACGGCTTCCAGTCTAGACATCAGCTGGCATATCTGTCTGTAAGCACTGCATGGAACTTTCCGGTGTAAGTTGCCATGCATTTGAAGTAGGCCAGGATCCAAGCATGGCTAATAGTTCAATATCTAGAAAGTCCTAAGAAAGACTTTAGAAAGGATTTAGAAACGTTGGTCAGTATGGGTGGAATACATGATACAGGACAGCATATTGGATGGCCTGCAATGCTCTAGTTGATTTTTGAGGAAGTGCAGCAGGGGTTGGAACCTGGTCGGCAACAACCTTACTGTCAGTGAATGTATAATTGACAAATAAGTTGTGGAAACAGAATATTTGGAAGAAGTTAGGTAGAGTGTCACTATGTAGCTTTTTGCTATATAGACAAGCTGCCTTGAACTCCTGGCAACCCTCGCACCTCTGCTTCCCAGATGCTGGGCTGCAGCTGGCACAACCACAGCCAGGTCTGGTGGTGGTCTACTGGACTCTGAGTTCATTATTACAAAGGGCCATGGCTTCAGTGTATCTACCCTTGGTAGTGTGGTCTATACAACTGGGGAGGCACAGAGCAGGAGAATTCTTTCAATCCTTCTATCCCCGTCATTAAATGCTGAGTTCTCAGTCTAACCCATTTCAAACGTGTAAGCACATGGCATTTTACAGAGGATTGTCTATACAGGGTCACTCTAAGGGCTGTGCTATACGAATGTAAATATTTACAGAAAGACTTTTCAAAAATCATAATGACACAGGAAGGTTGAGTATCTAAAGGGGATTAGAATAAAACTTTTTATTAAATCCTAAGTAACTATGTAGTAACTGAATATCCTCACTTGGTGACTGGATGCTGTCCCTTGCACTTTATACACGTTGTCATATTTTTTTTTTCTGTTTGGTACAGATTTTCCCTTCACAATGATTTTGTCCCCTCCCACATCTCTTTTGTCCATGTCCATTAATACTACTAATAGAGAGGTCAAAGGTTTTACCCGTTCATAGGGATTTTAGCAGAATAAAATGAAAGATAATGTGTGTACATCTGCATTAGTTTCCTTCTATTACTATAATAAAACACCATGACCAATGGCAGCTTTAAAAAGAGAGTTATTATCACAGTTCCAGTGGGGCAGGACAGCACAATGGCAAAGCAAAGGCATCGTGTTGGTGGGAACAGGAAGTTTAGAGCTCACAGCTTGAACCACAAATACAAAGCAACCTGAAAATGCAGAGTCTTTATACTCTAAGTCCTCTTCCAGGGGCACCCCTGCTCCAGCCAGGCCAGATCTCCAAATCTCCTCAAACAATATCACCAACTGGGACCAAGTATACAAATACATGAGCCTGTGGGGATATTCTCATCCAAACTACCACAGCATGGCAATACTTGAAAAAAAAAGGGCATAATATCCTGTGGATATTAGTCAAATGATCTCTTTATACAGAGAAACAGAATCCTGAGGCAAAGAATCAAGGTTGGCAGGGAAACTGGAAAGATGGGCCGCCATAACAACAGAAATAAGTGAGGACCCGCTCACCTCTGGAGTGAATCTCTTAACAACACCAACGGGACTTATGTCCATGAAAGGATGATAGTAGACTTATATTTAGCAAAATTTTTGACTCAGAGGTAAAATTACACAGTTCCAATAAACACTGACAACACTAACATCCAGGTAAAGGGTTTTCAAAGTGGGAATTCATATTCATATAAAGCAAAGGTATGGAAAGACCGTGTCATGTCAGCAGTGCTTCCCGCCTTCCACTAGGATGCTCTTAGCCCTAGAGAAAAGATCATCGTGGTTTTCATGTCCATCAGTGTTGATTACTCCCAGTCTGTTCAACCGATCGATCTCTTGCTGGAATTCACACTATTTCACAGGAGCTATCTAGTATTGGGGAGAGATGGATTTCCTATGAGCATAGTAGGTCACAAAGAGTGAGGGGCGCATCACTGAGACCAGAATCCTTAGTTTGTCGGTTTAGGGATAGCCTACAAGATGGCAATGTGCTAGTGACCTGGGGAGATTTAAGCACTGATCATCCTTACTGTGGATACAGTGATTGCTACTACAATGCCACCTGCAGCATCAGCACCGTCTTTTGAAAAGCCATTTGACTGCAAGGGCCCTGAGTGCACCCACTGTCCACTTCAAGATGTAAGAGAGACTTGAGGTTCAACCATCACAGTAAATTCAGGGGACACAGCCATTCATTGATAATGAACCAATTCATTGTGCTATATGCAATAACACATTGATTGCTCACAATGCCCTATGAATTGGACTAGATTGCCCTGATTTTATCCACGGGAAACTGACAGCAGAAATGGTTAGAGGGTTTACACTCGATCCTAAGATCTGTATTTAAACCTTGTCAATGACAAAGCCAGAGGCCAGGCTTCCCTCCATCTTCCCCCACTCTGAAGTGATCACCAATGGCAAGAAACACATATTATACCACATCACAGATTGGTGAGTGTGTGTATCCAGCAGTACAGCAGGTAGCTGAGAGAGAAAGGACTGCATGAACAATAGTGTGGTTTGAATAATAAATACTAATAAGATGTTTATTATGCACTGAAATGAGTGAGACGGGAGGGCAAATAAACTGGATGTTCACTTCTGAAATGTTCTTTCACACGCCCTGGCAGCCAGTCTCCATCGTCATCACACACATGTCCCATCTGACATTTGTTCACGAAGCTTAGCACTTTGCCTCTGTGGAATTCCATGTGTTGGTTCTGGGAGACCCCACCCCCATTCTATGGATAGAGCTCTGATGTTTAACTAATTGATGAGCTAAATTTTTCAGCCACAATCTGTTTCAGGATAGAGAGAGAAGAATCAAATCCCTGGAAAACCGAATCTTCTTTTCTGCAGGAAGTTAGCAGAAAGGAGTTTAAACCTAGGGTGCTTGCAAGTGTTTTCACATCATGCCTGTTGACCTTATCAATAAATGAGCTCAACAGAAGCAAGGTCAGAAGACACAAAGAGAAACTAGCTGCTGGTTCTATAACCACAGCCAAGCACCCAAGGGCTTCCTGAAGACAGATCCTGCCTGGGTTTGTTGTGGGGTGTGTATCAAACATTCTTCCATCTGCCTTCAGTTTAGGTGAAACTCTCATTTAGGAGAACCCAATGGATTCCCACGCCTCCCTTTACTTTTCCCCTTTTACATCTCCTTTCCACGGTTATTTTAACTTATTTTCCCTCAATTGTGTTTCTTGTGCTGAATAAAGGAATGCCAAAAATATGTGTTCTTTACACTGTGAGCATCCATGATTAACCATAAAACCCATGTGACTACAGAGCCACAATTAGTGACCTCCCCAGCTTACTTTAAATGATTTGCTTTTATTGTTAGCTTTGACTGTCTGCCTCCTGCTCTTTCTTCTTTTTTCCCCCTCCTTCCTCCCTGCTCTTCTCCTCTCCCCTCTTCTTTATGCCCTATTAGTAGCTATAAAATCATACAATTCTGTATAAAATGTATATAAAATTGAAAGTGACAGAGTGATGAATGATGAACACACACTCCCATCTACTTGCCCATAAAATGCATGATCCCTTATAGCTTCCAGATCCTTAAAAATAATTCACGAGCAACAAGTAATTGGCTTTTAGAAATAAAAATATGCTACATTATCATTCCAAAGAACAGAACCTACATTTTGCACATCTTACTGGATGTTCTGTAGCCATGTTTTGAATCATGCTGCTTCTGAGCTCATAAGCTCTTTTGAATTGTCTGCAATTTTCTATTCCTGTTCTTTCTGCGGTTACCATCATCATGCAGGATTGCGTGCCTACAGAGCCCAACAGTTGTCAGCATCCACATGCCATTAATGGCAGAGGAGAACTCTTACTTTCCTCTTGGAGACTACTATTTTCTAATAGTCTGTAATTATATGGAAGCCTCAGTTTCTAATCAATGGGCTCAGAACCAAAAGGAACAATTGTGCAAAGGGCTGCCAAGAAGCTGTGCTCAATTATGCAAGTGCCCATTAGGACTGGGCATTTGTCACCGGTACTATGCGGGCCAGTGGCTCTTGTGCTATTTAAAGTGGCCAAGCACACCCAAGGCTAAATGTGAACAGGAGCCTCATACAGACTTTGGCTAGTCAAGTGTTTTGTGCCCTTCAGTCTATAGAAAGCACAATGATTTAAGGGAGGTAGTGCAGAAATATATTTGTATATGCTGAATTCACCATGGAACATCTAATTCACTGGAAATTATGCCTGAAAGATCTAAGAGTTTTGTGTGTGTGTGTGTGTGTGTGTGTGTGTGTGTGTGTGTGTGTGTGGTCCGCCCGTTTCTCTGTTATATTTTCTTCATACATTCATTCATCAACAGGTACTCAGCCTGCCCTCACTGCTACTACGAAATGATCATGGGAGTGTGGATCTTTCCTTGATGCGTCTGTTTCATGGGTTTTTTTTTTTTTCAAATATTGTTGGACTTGTTGGGTCTCACATTTGTTTAGGAAATGAGTCTCCACTATTTCCCTATATTTACTTTTGTTGCATGTGGACCAACACTATGAAAAGATTCCCCCTAATCTCCATTCTCAATAGTACTCACTTGCCCTTTTAATAATAAGTATCTTAGCAAGTATTTTTTATGTGTATACTTCAGGTTCATGAAAATATATCTAAGAATTTTTTGCCAGGCTTACAACCCATGACTATCTTTGTCCCTCCCTTAGAAAGCCATTCATCAAAGTAGACATGTGTGCAAGCTACAGAATGATGATCAAAGACCACAATTCCAGAAAAAGAATGTTTTATATTGAGAAGTTATATTGAAAACAAGTTTTGTTTGTAGGGGAAATAATTTATAGAAAATATCCAGGTTTAAAGAGCACTAGTGAAGGATTGCATATATTAATATTGATGCCCTATCATGCTGATAAAGACATCATTAGCAGAACTTCAAAACTAGAAGCTAGAAATAAAATATTAACTATTTTGTCTGCATAGATCACTCATACCCACTCTACATATCTGAAATGTAGTAAATAGTATGAAAAGATGCAACAAAGTCCCCAGCCAAACAGGAAACCCCTCCCTGTCTGTATTTACCTTCTATGGCTCATCTCTCCCTGACTCCACCCCTGTCTCCCATACCTGTTTCTACACTGCCATGACATTAGCTCCTTGCCCTCTGATTCCAAGTTGGGTTGTCCAGACAGAGGCACAGCCTTGTGACATCACAGTTCAGGGTGTGCACTCCAAGGCTTTGTCCATCTTTCTCCTATGCCATAATTGTCAATGGCTTGTTCTCTCAGAGAAAGTCATAGGAACTGTTGGGTGTTCTCCCATGCAGCGCCATGCAGTGTCGACAGTTCTAGAACATTTCTATAGCCCACTACTGCCAGCAGACAATGTCACTCAATGCCATTGTCCTGGCACACCTCATGTCTGCAGTCACTTCTTCAACACTGCCCATGAGACTGCAGGGGAATTTACTAGGTACCACTGCAGGGCAGCACCAGGAATACAGTTTCTCTTCCACACTGGGCCAGTTTAATATATGAAGAATGCATCTTGATAAGGCTTCGGGTTGATGGTCACTCAGAAGTTAATGAAAAAATAGGTATAATAGGTAACAGTGAAATAAATTGGTGATATTGGTACAGCGATGGACAGCTAAGCAAATATCTGTAAATATCTCAACCTCTCTCATACTCATGCATACAATGCATAACTGTTCTGTGCCCACCAAATCATGTCAAACATTTGTAAGATATGGTAACCGCCATCCTGCACACAGCTATGAGAAAATGGAAGACATTCATTCTCCCTGCTTTAAAACAAAAAGAACTAGAGCAATATTCCCTGCAAGAAGTTCACATTTTGTATCAAATTGCATTGCATTTTGACCTGGAAATTCCCTTTCTAGGAATACTCAGAGGTGAAGAATACATGACAGGGTGTAGGCGTGATGCACTGTCAACTGCTTTCCCAGCATCTCCACAGACTCTGGCTGAGTCCTACAGCACAGATGAGAATTGTAGAGCCCGCAAAGTGAAGGAGATGTGAGAGGGTGTGCCTTGAAGTGTAGTTGGGATCAATCCACAAATATCCACATAGCAAACAACCAAAATGTTTCAGAGATAATAATTTAAAATGATTTTTAAAATGATAAGCACAGAGCTAGAGAGATGACTCAGAAGTTAAAAAAAAAAAAGAAGCACTGGCTGCTTTTCCAGAGGACCCAGGTTCAGTTCTCAGAACCCACATGGAGGCTCACATGCCTGTGAATCCAGTTCCAGGGGAATTTAGGACTCTCGTCTGGTCTCTGTGGGACAAAGCTTTTCCATAGTTTGCATATATTCCGACACAATATTTATACACATGCTTAAAAATAAATAAATCTTTTAATTTTTAATTTTGTGTGTATGAGTGTTTTACCTGCATGTGTGTCTGTGCACCATGTGAGTATATTGCACAAAGAGGCTAGAGGAGGGCATTATGTTTCCTGGAATGGGAATTACAGATGGGAATTAGCTCACAACAGGGGGTACTGGGAATCAAACCCAGGTCCTAGAAGAGCAAACAGTGCTCTTAACCACAGACCTATCTCTCCATCTCCCAAAAATAAATAAATATTTTAAAAATGCTAATCACATTTTACATATGCACACACACACACACACACACACACACATTGTGGATTTCACTATGAAGCCCAGGCTGGCCCATGACTTGAAATTCTTCTACCTTAGCTTCCTGAGTGGTAGAATTCCAAGCATGTACCACTATGTACAGCAGAAAGGTATATTCTTAAATATATACTCACAGGTATACAAAGACACAAACACACAGAAAGAGAGAGAAAGAGAGAGGGAGGAGAGAGAAAGAATACACTGAAGCTCCTGTTTTTCTTAGCATAAATAAAAAAATGGAAAGAAAAAGATATCAAATAATACTGCCAATTACTTTTTGGCTTGTATAAAATTGAAGAGTTTGGGAACTTTTCATACAAAGGGCATTCTTCTAGATTTTCAAGTAGTCATAGCATTAAAAAAAAGGAAATAAATGTTTATTAGCTTTTGTTTTAAATTTAATTTCCTAAAACCATATGCCTAGAGAGGTCTTCAGGAAAAGCACTTTGTGTAAGAGTTGTTCTATCACGAAGCTGTTTCCTAACTGGAGATAGAGAAAGAGCAGAAAACTGAGCAATGGTGTCACTCACAAAGCTGCCTCATTGGGAACACCAGAGCCTCAGAATTTTCCAGGTCAGCCACAGAAGCATGTAGGCCTTTGCTTGCGGCTGCAGTTAACTCCTTACACAGTGAGCCGGCCTCTGGTCAGAGTCAGGGAGATGGGCTCAGAAGGGAGCAAAAGGACCAGGGGAAGGCAGGTGGGCTGGCTCTGTGTGCCCTTCTGAGACAGTGATCAGCTTCTGGCATCCACACCTGGTGAATTTTCACTTTAAAATTAGTTTTCTCTTATCACACACACTGCAGCTGAAATAGATCTCTACACACTGAAATTTAAAAATAGTCATATCTGTGTCATGACCCTAAATCCTCAACAAGAAGCCACGCTTCCTTCTGCCAAGACTTCACATTCACTGTGTCAAAAACAGAAAATGGGAGGGGTGGATTGGCCGTGGATACTAAATCCCAGAGTGTGTTTGTCTGTCTGTCTGTCTGTCGGTCGGTTGGTCTGCTGCTGCTCACCGGTTGTGCTACAATAAGTATAGTGCTTCTGTGATCCTGGACCCTGTCGTGGTTCTGTCCATTGCTTCGCCAGACCTGAAGGCAGCCTCCTCAAGGACCAACGTGCTCCTGGCAAGTGTTTTCAGGTCATCTTCAATTTCAGAATAAAGTGTGAAACTGCACAGATGAGAGGAAGGACCCGAGGGAGGCAAGCTATAAATGCCATCATTGTCTGAGCCTGATCCAAAGCTGATTAATAGACACTGCACACTCCCCCTGGGCCCTTTTCCAGCCCTGCAGCCACACTTAATGCATTTGAGCAAGGCTGATGGGCTAAGGATGACTTCTAAATGCAATCCTAACAGAGAAAAGTTGTTATGATAGGGAAAATGTCCTTCCCTCAAATCCAACTCATTCCATACCTCAACTGTTCCAGTGACTGACGTTTGCCCATGGCTATTGGACTCAAAAGCCAATGACCTGCACCATTTTCTGAACTACCTAACAGGTTTGGTTTGGGTCTCTCCACAAGTCCACCAGTTGTCCTCACTGTTCTTCAGTAACTGTTTAAAACTACAGAAAGTATTTGTTAAGTTCTAGAGGGCAAGCAGGAGCCTTGGCAATAGTCTGTGATGTTTGGGGATCTATGGTGTACCACCGAGCAGCAACTCCAAAAGAAAGGTGATCTATTCCTAGTACTTGGATTTTTATTTGCTAGCCTTTGGTTTTCTAAGACCCAATTGATGAAGACAGATACTCAAATCAGAGAACATGGAGAAATCAAACTGGTACTAGCCTGCAAACGTCAGCTCTACTAGATAGCTTTCACAGAGCTAGAAGGTACCATACATGCTACGGTAGGAGAAAAACAGCCATTGTCCCCTGGTGCGATAATGGTACAAACACGATGGGAGTAAACAACCACTTCCTGATTGGATTTAAGGTCCACTCTCACAGACAGAACTTATGCCTAGCATTCTCATCAGAGCCAAGAAACTGTAGCGACACAGGTCTTGGAATCTGCTACTATTACTGTGAAGAGACCACACAGTAGTAAACCAACTCCAAAGACTTACTCTTATATGCCTAGGGTAGTGCATTTCTCAGTCTTCATTGGAGAAACTGATTTATGCAGTAGATGGTAAATAAAACAGAGACCCACACTGAACAAGGAGCAGAGAATGAAAGTCCAAGGAATTCTCATCCCCCAACAAGACATTTACATTGTACTCCTATTCCTACACCTCAGAAATCATCATAGAAGAAAAAAGAGTGGGGGTGCCAGAGGTTGAAGAAGGACACAATGATTTCTGGCTATCACAGGTCAGCTGCACACACAACTCAGAACAGCTGTGTCATGATGCACAAGCCCTGTGCAAACTCAAGTCACACCAAATAGCAGAATGGGGGAGCACACGAAGTTCCACCTCTTGCTGTGATGCTATCAGTAATTGTTAAGCTCTGGGAGAGGGAGAGTAGGTTTTCTTTAAAGGTGTGACTTTTGTTGGTCCAATGCGCTTCCGTGGATGGCTACACATCAAATAGTATATTGGACTCCAGCATCAAGAAGACACTGAGGGTGGGGGAGAAAAGAAGAGAGGGAGGGAGGAAAAGAGAGGACATAGATTTATTTGAGTGTGTAAGGACAAGAATATGGACTTGAGAGGACCGGTGAGGAGGGCTGAGTATGATCAAAATACATTGTATAAAGTTCTCAATTAACAAAAATATTGAAAAAAAAGTGGCTCAATAGGGTGAGTGTAGGTAACACACAGAGAGGAGAAATGGGTCGGATACTCTCACCACCAAAACTGGCGAATATTTTAGAAGATAAACATGCTTACAGAATATGAGTGCTTTCACTGATGATATGTCATGTGACACCCAGAAATGTATGACTTCATATATCAGTTGAAAACTCCAGAACATTTGTGAGGTGAATGAAAGATAGAAAGAAAGATGAAAATCTGGAGATAAGATGGGAGACTAAGAGAAGTGCTCTTCTGAAGGACAACCAAGGACAAGCTTGTGCTCTTTGGTTGTTATTGGCATGGGGAGCCAGTGAGATGGCTCCATGGGTAAAGTGCTTGCCGCTAAGCCCATTGCCTGAGTTCAGTCTCCAGGAACACAATGGTAGAAAGAGAGAAACCAGTTCCCACAAGCTGTATGCTGCTCTTCACACTCAGGGCATGGCATATGTACACACATACAAATATGTGAGCCCATTTGCACGGACACAACCTAAATCAATATATACTAGAAAATGAGATGCTCATGCCTATGAGGAGCACTGCTGTGTGACAGGTGTTGTACCACACAGTCTGCATATAGAGGAGCTCTCTTCCTCCAGCAGTAAGGCTGCAATAGAGCGAAGTTCTGCATCTCATTTCCAGGTTGTAGGCTCACCATAGACATGCGTGTGTTTACAAAGTAAATGAATGCATCAGAGAATAATCTAAAGTGTTGCATGTATGTTATTCAAAGGGTAGCATGTATGCTATCTAAAGGTTTGCATGTATGTTATCGACAGGGTTTAGTGTATGTTAAGGTAGCAAGAAGTATTACAGAAGTAAGCTATCTGGAAGAAATAATATTTTCCTTAAGTCTCATCCCATACTTGATACCAAATAAAAACCAACAGCAAAAAGAAAACAAAGGAAATAGGACATTTAAGAAAACAGGTGAACTTTAAAGTGTAGCATTTCACACCCAGTTGGCTGAAGGTTCACAGCTGCTGTTTGTTCAATCAGTTTCCATGTCTAGGGCATCAGTTTCTTCTGCTTCTCAGAACTGTGTTCCTTACTGATATGATACAGAATCATTTCTTGTTTTGATATTTTCTCCGGGAAAGTAAGCTTCTCTTGGTTAGGCCTTGCATGGATATCCTCAACCTTGATTCCTTGTATATAAAAGTTTGTGATGTCATAAAGGGGTGATTTCAACTACATTAACTTCTTTGATAATATAATGTGTGCCTGTAGATGCAGAAGAATACAGCATTTGTGTGTTTTTTAGGTGGCATACTTTCAATGCAAGGAAAGAGGCTAAGTCAAGTCTTCTCCACTCTAACTATGATAGTAAATACATTTGTAGACCTCCTCAATTGAGAGCTTGACCTAAAGTCACTAGACATCCATTTTCACTGGTACCTCCAGCTCCAAATAATGGGATCTTCACATCGTGTGCACGTAAAAGCCACATATAGGAAAGCACTTTCTCAGTCATATTTCCTACTTGTGTAATGCTTTTCTTTGTATAAAATGGAACGTTCCCTCATATGAGTAAAGTGTTAATGCACATTAAACTGCGTCTGGCTGCATTCCAAACTAATAATGCATTTCAAATTGTTTAATGTAAAGTTATGCCTTACGGTTACTAAAATGTTTCCAAATGAAGCAATCATCATGCCTATTCCCTCTGTGTGAAAGGAAGAACTGTGGAAACTAACAAAAATATGAATAATAGCCTAGTTTCACTAACTGTTGATGAGATTGGCTGAATTGACCTGGGGCCATCCCTTACTCGTCCCATCAGGCCCCGGAAATTTGACAGAAGGAGAGCAGGCTGTAGCCACAGAGGCCTGCTTTCGAGTCTGGTCACGACCCTTACATACAAGTTGGACTGATTCTCAGTTGCTGTGTTTACAAAACAATGGTATGTATTTTGCTGATTTTATATTTTGTTTTAGGACCTATGACCTGTCTAGCTACTGGTTCTTGGCCCCATTAGTGGCATCAGAAAGACACTCTTTCTCATGGAACAAGCCCGCACTCCATCAGTAAGTGGTTAGAAACATCCACAATGTCTCTGCCACTATTGCACCACCAGACATGCCCTGCCCACTCCCCATGGTTCTGGTGGCCTGCAGATTTATAGCTGTATGATGTTAATGACTACGATTTTCCTCCAGCAATGGGGAAGCTGTCCTGCAGAATGAAACCTCTAAGTGAATGCCAGCTTGATTTTTTCCATGTTCTTTGAGTCCGGTAGGTGACATTGTCAGCAACAAGGCAGTTATTCTAGAGAATAACTGAAGGTATTGAAAATAGGCTGTAATGGTTGGGAGTCTATGAACAATAAATCATAAAGAAGCAACCTATCTCCAATACTGGGGATTTTCTTTGCTAGCTTTTCGTATCTATTTAGGGTATTGCCCCTCCCACCAAGTTGTAGAGAGATAATTGCATTAAAACTCTTTACATATGTATGGAAGCTTCTACTACTTGACTATTTTTAATAGAGTAAAAATCTGTGAAAATTTTATGTCATATTATCTCCACTCAATTTAACTTAAAAATAAATGCATGAAGAGCTACGTTCAGCTCATCTTTAATTCTTCTACTGGTAGCCTCTTGAAATGCGAACATTCACAATGATACATTTTCCTCTAGTGTGCTCTCCCTGCGTCATGTGGTGCTGGCCTTGTGTTTTACATGTGATGTCTGATGCCTGACACAAAACAGACTGCTCCTGTGATTTTCTAGATCGGGGTTGCAGGTTGTATATAAGGATTAAATGGTATTTTTGTCTTAATTGATCAAGAAAGTGGCTGGGCCAAACTTGGCATCTAAAATGAAATTGTCAATCACACAGTACAGGTCTTTATGGACATCAATATCTCAAAGCCGTGACATTTTCTGTGAGAGACATGCTGCCCTCGCCTAAGGGATAATGTGAATAGAGTAGTGGTAGGGACCAGGCCTGTCTCACAGTTGCTTATTTGTCCCAGGATTTGTTTGTTCCTGCAAAGTTGAGGATCCTTTCATAACAAATATGTGCAATGATTTCTTTAAAACAATAGAACTAATTGCCATTAAATTCAGACCACAAATAGAAGATTTAAAATAAAATTTTGAAGTTTCTAGGAACATGGGTCTTGAGTCACTCAAGCCTGGAAACAAACAGAACAATGGATTAAACAGAGACTTATGTAATGGGATACGTGAAGATTTTTAATGCATGATCAACTGATTTTTGTGCAGGTATTTCAAGAAAGCAGGTTAGTATTTCACTAACCTGTCTATGAAATATCGTTAAACTGTTAATCACATTCTGTTTTTCTTGTGATTAAGATTTTCAATTACCTGTAAAAAAAATCCTGAATTTACTTTCTATTAACAGTAGAAAAAAATAAACAAGATTGGAATAAAGCCGGGAATTAGGAAGGGGGAGAAGAAAGTAGGGAGGGACATGACAGCAAACAAACTGTATTGACCAAAATACAATACCTGTTAAATTGCTATGATAGCCCTGTGAAATATACGGAAATTTTAAAAATGAACTTTATAGATGTGTGGACATGGACTTATCTCAGCCTTTATCAGAGCTGCTCTCAGAGGCATAACTAGTCAATGTGCTGAATGTCATATCTGCATTAACCCTCTCACTACCAAAGCTCACAAGAACAGTGTGGAAAAGGAGGCAGAAAGGATGAAGACAGCAAGAATTTCAGCACAGATGGGATAAAGGCTCTCCAGAACACACCTCTAACTGAAGAAAGATAGCAGTAGTTAGCTGCTGGGGAGGAGAAGCCTTGCTTTTTTGAGGATGAGACCATTGACTCGTTTTCTATGCTCCAGTGGATAGCTCTACACCCATGACATATACAAAGCAATGACTGAACTTAGAAGTTATCACCCCAAAAGGGATGAAATTGGGAGGGAGCATGTTATGAAAAGATGAGGAGAATTGAAGAAGGAAGTGAGATGAATTTATTTTTTAAATTGAATACAGGTATGAATTACTCAAAAATAACATAAATAAAAATAAGTTTTTCTCTATGCTTTTTTGTTCTGTTTACAAGGTTTTTCTATTCCAGAAAGGCTGATCTAGTGACATGAAACATGATTCTTTTTTATAAACACAGTGAACAGCTCTTGATCAAACAAGGAGGGAGCTGTCTTCCCCTGGGTATGTTTGTCTTAAAGTTTAAACAACAGAAAACAGAAGGATTAGCCATTAAAGGAGAAAAGAACTTGAGATGGATGTCTACTTCCTGGTAAACTCCCGTCTAGAGGAAGGTAGGGTTGAGTGGGAAATGGTCTTCTAATGGGGAGTTCAAATTCAGAGTGTGTTTAAAGGACCTTTCAGTACTAAATGATCATATAACACTGAGTATTAAATTAATATCGTTGACCTATTGCTGCTGAGATATTTGTTGATTTTCTGTATTGAGCATTCTTTGCCAGTTTGTAAAGTGGAGACAATGTATGAATATCCATCAGGATAAAGTTTCAAAAAATGTGTGTGTATAGTTCTCCACCATGAAAATAACCTATATGTGTGTGTGTTTATTTATATTAACTCTTATTTACTATATCTATTGTACTTTGCATTGGATAGTGTATACTGTCCTCAGGTGTGACAAGTCACTCAGTCAACCTGTATGTTTATTCTCATGGTAATATGTTATGATCAACACTGTCTTAACATTTATGTGACTGAGCCCTTGGCCACCATCACCAAGATGTCCACTAGGCTGAGACATCTGCCAGCATTCTTCAGGTCCTCTGCATCATCCCTCTGCCCTACTTGTTAGATCACATCATTTGACCTTCCTTTCCCACAGGTATTATCTTTAAGAGGAGATAAAGAACAGAGCCAAAAACTAAGGAAGATCTGTCCATGTTACATTATGTAATGCTTATGAACTAACTCCCAAGAAAAAGCTATTTAAAATAATTTGCCTATAGATTACAGAACTGACCTAGTAGTGAACAATACTCTAATTTATCCAAATCTCACATCCTGTCACATTCTGGTGAACATAAAGTGACTTTAGAATATCTTACAAATGAGTCCTGGAATATGAAAAACCAGAATACAGTTTCTTCTAGAATACAGTGTGTCATCATTCAAATCACTATGCATTTATCCACTATTAGAAGCTAATACAGAATGGCTCAGATCTGTAAACTCAAGCCTTGTTAGGTTGCTTCTGGTTTTGATGGACATGCCTCTTTTTTTCTTACTTGTAGAATATTCAACTAAAGAATTATCTGAAACTCACAAATGGACAGAGAGAGTAGAATGTAGATTCTGAGCACCATGGGTAGACCTGTCCTTGGTATTTCTGCAGTAAACACAACAGAAACATCAGGAATCTCTTCATGTGGGATACAAAAACACACTGAACAAAAAATGACTCCTTTTGAAATGCAAAGCCACCCATTTGAGGATGAATAAGGTCATCAGACTGAACCTGGACATGCTGACTTCTGAGGAGATGGTAAACTCCATCCAAGGGTAAAGTCCTATTCTGGCATGTTCTAATTTTGTTATGAAGTCACCTACCTGGAGCATGAGAAAAATGGAAATACCTGTAGTAACATCAAGTCATTAGTTGAACCAACTTGCTTAGGGCCTACTAACGTACCCCACTTAGCTTACACTAGACTGACATCTGTTCTTCTGGAACACCTTGCAAATGTCACCTGGGAAAGCAGAAAGAGCCAGAGGACGAGAATGAGAATGCCTGCTGGAAAATGCCAAACAAGACAGGATAGCTGAACCCAACAATATGATCACCTAAACAAGGCCTGGATAATGACACCACCAGTCTGCCAATGTGGATGATGGAAATCTCACAAAACCCTACCCAGATGAAGAACTACCAGTAGTCAATGGCTGCTTAGTGAGGGAGACTCAGTACTCTACAGGGATGAATCCAAGGATGGGTTAACTATTGCCCAGGAGTCAGCCCTCAACAGACTCAGTAGGGCATGTGTGTGTGTGTGTTTGTATAACATATGAATTAAAGAAAGAGAGATAATGATTTTGAGAGAGAGTGGAAGAACATGGAAGAATTTGGAAGGGGAAAGGGATGTTTAAATGCAGTACTTATTTATGAATATCTCAAAAACAAATTTAAATAAGTTAAACATGAAGATGAATTTAATTCTTTCCAAGTCAAGAAATTTATTTAATTCCATATCCTGATATAGAAACTGTAAATAATTGATTCTCATGCTCCATAAAACCTAACCACTTTTTGTGTGGCCCACATTTCCAACATGGTGGAAGTAGAATATATGGTATTGAACCCACTTATTGACACATGAATTTCACTCAAAATCCAAACATTTAATCAACAACTCCAGTCATATGAGATTTTCTTGAGTTGTTCTTCCATGGATTCCCAGGATACTGGTGAAGTATTAAAACACCATACACAAAATGGCTGTTCGATGAAAGCAGTGCCCTTCATATGCACTGAATGATCAAGGGATAGTGGCTCTTAAAAATATCCTATTACAGAGACAGCTTCCCACATCATCCTGGGTACCTCATATGTTGTAAATGGACTTATACTCAAGTGCCCAAACCATTACATATTTTACTGATTATATGTTATAACCAATGATGAGTGCATGGAAAAATACATGGGAAATGTAGACACATAACCAAGAAAATTAAGCCTGTGCTTACGTGAGATTACACTATTGCTCAAAAAATTTTACTCCTTCCGGCATCTCCTCATTCTTTAAACACACCATTTATTAGCTTCTACCACAATAAGCAAACAGTATTTTCTCCAATTTCAAACCCACAGAATTTGAGATGACCACATGACCAGCTTGCTTGGTCAGGATGCAAGGGGTAACAAATATACCAGTTCTAATATAATTGATAAGAGGCACTGGTCCCTGGATTCTTCCCCATCTCTAGGTAGCTGTCTGTCTCACAATAATAAAGACCCATGGCAGACAGAGGAGCTGAAAGCAGACCCTCAGGCAATGCTGAGCCCAACCCAAATTTAATCAGCCAAAGTCGGAGAAACCCCAGGTACCTGGAATAAGCAAATGTTTACTTCAAGCAGCACTGGATCTGGAATGGATAATTCATTGGCCCTTTTGTGGTAACAGTTTATCGTGGCATTCATAACTCTAAATAATTATTAGCATATATGCATGTATAATATATACGCATACAACTGCAGATATATATGTATGTTTATATAAAATCTATATTCTCCAACGTGTTAAATAGAATGAAATCTACACGATAATTTTGATAATAATATTGAATAATCTAAAGTATTATTTTAACATCTGATATAACTGTATGGTTGAATAAGATTCAGCTCTAATAAGAGCAATGAGAATGCTTCATTATTAGCATCATTATTGACATATTTAATTTTGAAAAGTCAAATAAATGGTAGCAAACCATCGTATTTACACCACAAGATAATTGGGAGTGGCTTTCATATTTATAATTTATATGAATTTGCTTATACAATTCAAATTGATTTTCCTGTGAGCAAGTTAAAATGTTTAATTTATTTTTCTTTTCTGGGTGAAAATTTTGGCAGCTTTGTTGTCTTTTCAGCAAATTTCCTGTATCCATTAATAATCTGACCACATTTTCATGTTATGGGAGAAAATAAACCAAGTTATGAATTATTGCTTCACTTCTGAACACTCTCAGATGCATGCTTGAATGTATCTGATGGAAATTAGATATTTGATTCTTCCTTTCCATTGGGATCTGAAGAAACTATGCAGATAATTTTGCGTTTAGTAGATTATTCAGTAGCATCTTCACAATGCTCCCATGAATCCATGAGAGTGGGTCAGGTGGATTTTTTTCATGATTCATATGTAACTAGGCAGCCAACTCTGACTGCAAGTTCTCACAAGCTGCCCTAGTTGTGAGGAGAAGAGCCCTGGAAGGTACTTCATGGATATGAAATGATTTCAAGGAAAATCATCAGACCCTATATCCAGACTCACTCATGATCCAACTGTTATCTAAGGAAGGTAGCACAGGGCGCCTGCTCATGGAAGGTTAGTAAGGATTGTCTGTTGTTGGACTTGCTCCCTGCAGGGTCTCCTCACCCATGGGCTGGACACCACGCTCTAAGGATGCATCAAATCTATGAGCACAATGATCAGACTGTGACAAAGCACTTGGTTACATAACTGAAAAGCATTTTCACAAAATATAAAAGTGGAGTTGAGAAATATTAAGACTTGTGAGGCATCCACAGCCAATGACTCCTTAATCTCTTCTCCTTTTGGATCTCAGGAGCATTGAGACACAGTATTAAAGAGATTGGACACAAGACAGCTTCTCTTAATTTGGAATCAAGCTGATTTGATATGAAATTTGAGAAGAAATACTAATTTAGAATAATGATCAAAGAAACCTTTTTCACACTGTCTTCAATATTGGCTCATTGTACTTAAATATAATAGCATTATATGGTCTCAAATTAAATATTATGCTGAATCTATAAAATTATTAATGGTGACCATTTTTGGTTCTGAAGAAGAGTCTTTAAAATTTATTTATTTTATGTTTTTGTGATTATAATATAATTACATTATCCCTCTTCCATTTTATACCTCCAAACCTCCAACCTCCCCCTCCTTGCTCTTTTTCAAAATCACAGCTACATTTTCATTAATAAATATTATATACCTATATGTATATATACATATATTCCTACATAATAAATATAACATGCTTAGTCTGTATAATGCTAAAGAATATACTTTTAAAAGATGGTACCTTATTAACTCAGAATGTAGGTAACATCTTAACACCTAGTAGCAAGAGATTCTTACAAATATTAACTTGAAAAAAAATATATATATGTGTGTGTGTGTGTGTGCAATTTCCATCATTTTTATCTCAATAAAACTTATACTGGCGGGTGACTCTTCTTTAGTTCTAAATATTGATATGATACCAACAGAAATGTTTTCTAATTGGAAGTCCCATTGGCTAAGTGAGCTACAGAAGGGGAAAGCTTTGCGTGCGTTTGTTTATTGGCTTCTTTTAAATCTTTCACTCTATCCAACAGCAGAGTATTTTAAGAATGTAGTTTAAGATAACAAGCATTGCAAAAAAATAGAATAAAAAGCATATTTTGTTTCTCTAAAACACAGTGAATTGAGTAACACAGTCACTTCAGTACAGGGAGACAGAGCAATGTCCCTTAATTAATTGTTTGCTTCTCTCAATGGGATTCTCAGGGGTTTAGAATAAGCCATGTAACTGCCTGATGCAGTTTATTAATAAATACAGAGAAAAGTAATGGTTTTCTGTTACAGTAGGAGGCCAAGAACAGATAATGGTCTATATGTCTTGCCATTTGTAAAACTTCCACCTCAGAAATTCCTACGCAGCTGGACAGGTGTCGCCAGCATTGAAAATGCAACCAATTACTTCCTTCTCTGAAGCTTGCCGTCTGCTCCTTGTGCACGGCCCAGATAAATACAGCTGTCCCTTATGCTGCCTTTCTGGAGAAGGATGCATGCATAGTTTAGGTCAGAACTGTATATGGAAGCAGTTCGAGCCTGAGGGAGTGTTCTCCTCCCCTCTCAGGACCACTGCTGCTTCCATCAGAGACAGGTGTCCACCCCTTTGACTCAGGTGTACATGGGCATTTCCATAAGTATGACAGAGCATGCTCCAAATTCTCTTGGTATACTTCTTCTTCAAGATATAAGATTAAAAATAGGAAATATTACTTAAAGAAAAATGCTTTTATTCCTTAAATTTTCTGAAAGAGAAAGACATTGCATTATTGCTGTGTCTGCATGCTTGTATGCATAAGACATTGCATTGTTGCCTTATTTATTTATTGTGTGTATTTGTGTGTACGTGTTTGTATGTTTGCAGGTGCACATGTGTAAAGAGGTATCTTTGTAAACATGTGCACATGCAACTCAAGTCAGACGACAACAATCTTAGGATGTTTGTTCTGTGAATAGGTGCCATGACCATGGCAACTCTTATAATTGAAAACTTTTCATTGGGGCTGGACTAAAGGTTCAGAAGTTTAGCCCATTATTGCCATGGTGGTAATCAGGGCGGCATGCATGCAGACGTGGTGCTAGAAAAATAGCTGAGAATTCTAAATCTGGATCAGCAGGGAGCCGGAATAGAGCTTAACACTGGGCCTGGTTTGAGCTTCTGAAGCCTCAAAGTCAATTCTCCCAAACCACACTTCCTCTAACAGGGCCACACCTATTGCAAACAAGGTCTTATTTTCAATACTGCCACTCCCTATAAGTCTACAGGAGCTATTTTCATTCAAACCAACACAGAGTCTTGAATGTAATTTCTCAGAATCGCCCACCTTTTTATGTTTTCAATAGGTTCTGTCATTGGTAGCCATGGGCTCAGTAATTAGACTTGGCTAGCTATCCGGGAAGCCCTATCATACATACTTGTTTCCTGAACTCTGAGCACTTCATGCAACTCCACTGCATGTTTTTCTTTTATTTATTTATTTATTTATTTATTGAAGATTTCTGTCTCTTTCCCAGCCACTGCCTCCCATTTCCCTCCCCCTCTCCCAAACAAGTCCCCCTCCCTCGTCAGCCCAAAGAGCAATCAGGGTCCCTGCCCTGTGGGAAGTCCAAGGACCACCCACCTCCATCCAGGTCTAGTAAGGTGAGCATCCAAACTGCCTAGGCTCCCACAAAGCCAGTACGTGCAGCAGGATCAAAAACCCATTGCCATTGTTCTTGAGTTCTCAGTAGTCCTCATTGTCCGCTATGTTCAGCAAGTCCGGTTTTATCCCAGGCTTTTTTCAGACCCAGGCCAGCTGGCCTTGGTGAGTTCCCAATAGAACATCCCCATTCTCTCAGTGTGTGGGTGCACCCCTCGCGGCATTTTAATAAAAGTTTCCTGGAGATCAGAGTGCAATGCTAGAAACACTACTCAGCCATACAGGCCAAGCAGTGGTGGCACAGACTTTTAATCCTAGCAGTCACACTAGTTAATCATAGAAGCCTGGCTGTGGGGGTGCACTCCTTTAATAACAGCACTGAAGGGAAATATAAGGTAGGATGAGAAAGAAACTCACTCTCTTTTTTCAGTCTGAAGATTTCATAGAGATAAGAGCTTTCTAGTGGCTTGGCTACTTTTCTTCTCTCATCTTTCAGCTTGAACCCCAATATCTGTCTCTGGGGTTTTTACTAAAAACCCATGATAAAGATCTCACTCTGTAACCCTGGCTGTGTTAGAAGTTACTAAGTAGACAATCTTGGCCTTGAACTTTCCTCCTGATATGCTTGCCTCTACCTCCTGAGTGGTGGAGTGAAAGGTATGTGTCATGCCTGATTTTCCTTGTACATCTTTGTTAAAGAGTTCTCACTTTGTTTAAGGATGGGACACTTACACAGTGGAGTACTACACAGCAGAAAAATAGTGACATTTTGAAATTTGGAGGCAAATGGGTGGATCTAGAAAACATCATGTTGAGTGAGGTAACCCAGACCCAGAAAGACAAATATCATAGGTACTCACTCATAAGTGACTTTTAGACACGAAACAAACAAAACCAGCCTACAATTCACAATCCCAGAGAACCTAGACCACAATGAGGACCCTAAGAGAGACTTACATGGATTTAATCTACATGGAAAGTAGAAAAAGTCAAGATCTCTTGAGTAAATTGGGAGCATGGGTCCCATGGGAGAGGGTAGAAGGGGAGGAGAGAGGAAGAAATGGAAGCAGAGAAAAATATATACTCAATTAAATCAATAAAATGTTAAAAAAAAACCCATGAGCACATCTCGAGGATCTCCCTAGTAATATATGTATTTACTTAGTGAATAGAAACTATTTATGAACATATATTACTAAACTACTGAGAGAATGGTCCATTGATGAATTTACAAACTGAAACAATACCCTCAAGAAAATATGCTTTAAAAATCAAGCATAAAATAGCAATCATGATCTTTCTGTTACAACATAAACAAATCACTCTTCTGTTGAAAGCATATACAGAAAAAGATATTTGCTAAGTCTAGAAAAAAAAAAGCAGAATTACAAAACCTACCATTGATTCTATCTTAACTCAAAGGTTTTGTGTCAGCTCAGTCTTAAAAATAAATTTTATTTTCTGTATTCTTTGATTCTAAAAATAAGTACCAGGCATTTGCAGACCTGCTTTTCATCCTAAGCACAATCATCAAACACAATTGAGTGAGGTCTCTCAGATCGCAAACCCCTGCTCAGCAAACTTTGAGTCTCAGGTGAGCTTTTCTCCAGTGTTGCTAAATAGAGCCACAGCTTCAGCTCACACTTTCAAGGGAGAATGACACGTTCTTCAGAGATCTGAGAGCAGTTGGTTAACTCAAGTTACAAACACATAACAGAAAACCCTAAGCATTCCTTTAGAAAATGACACCCATCATGGAGTAAACATGAGGCAAGTTGAAAACATTTTGGATGACCACTAAATTTTTTCAGGTGCAACAGAAACATTCTAAAATGAGTAACTGTGTTCTGAACAAGAGAATATTGTTCTAGACTATGCAACTACGTTCATGCCTATGGGACTGTATTCTATCCTACATGGTTACACAACCATGTTCTATATTGTGATAACAAGTTCATGCCTGTGGGACTGTATTCTATCCTACATGGTTACACAAGCATGTTCTAGATTGTGATAACAAATTCATGCCTATGCAGATGCTTTCTAGACCACACAACCAGATTCTAAACTGTACAATTATGTTCTAGACTTTGAGAACAAGTTCAGAACTGAGTGGATATTTTCTAGATGCTACAACCATGTTATCTGTTTTAGAGTGCAAAATCGTGTTTTAGATACAGAACTATATTACATTCTAAACTGCTAAACTCTATTCTACAATATAGTTTATTCTGTGTATAGTCTATATATTCAAACATGTTCTAAACAGTGTAGTCACATTCTACACTGCATAGAAGCTGTTCTAGGTTTGTATCCAGTTCTTGACTACATGACCAACCATATTCTATGTTATATTATCATGTCCAAGAACATGGTAGGACTGCCTTACTCGTTCCCTTTATAGAGATAAGGGATAAGTTTCTGGAAATGTGGCCACTCAGACTTGTTTGCTCTGTGTGAGTGGGTTCAATATGTGTATATGCAATATTTGTACATAAGTATAATATATAGTGCACTATACATCATGTCCATGGAAATAACATTTTAACCATGATTTACTTGCATTTATGAAATATGAAAGTTCATTCCACCGATAAGTTCTAGAGCTACCAAACTAAAGTGTTTGTTAAATAGTTAGTCATTTCTATTGTCTGCAATTTTTATTTACAAAGATAAGTCAATACTCCAAATGAAAAGGCCAGGCCCACTGGCAACCCATCCTGCATACATTGTCAAAGAACAGTGCATAGACTCATAGCAGCAGTACGAGCTCCATCTCCTAGGGAGGGGCTTCTCCAGGTGTGCCAGAATAAGCCAGCTCTTTTTGTGGTTGAATATAACCTGTGTGACATCATGGTTTGATCACAGTGCAGAATGGTTTACTGCATGACATCATGGCTGTATCAGAGTGTAGTGTGATTTACTGTGTGACAACCTGGCTTTATTATCAGTGCAGCATGGTTTACCATGTGACATGGTTTTATCAGGTGCAGTAAGGTTTACCGTGTGACATCATCGCTTTATCATAGTGCATCATGGTT
This sequence comes from Alexandromys fortis, assembly GCF_014885135.2. NCBI lineage: Eukaryota > Metazoa > Chordata > Mammalia > Rodentia > Cricetidae > Alexandromys > Alexandromys fortis. Next base: position 24,702,440 of record NW_026067909.1, on the reverse strand, counting down.
TACTTTTCAACTTAAAATTGTAATTTCCCACTTTTTCAGTTTTCTTATACGATCAGAGAATAATTACTGAATCAAAACAAGCAATTTAATCATACTTAAAATCAATGGAATTACAGAGCTTATTTATGAAAAGGGAGTGCTTTTGCAATCAATATTTTAAATTGCATTGTTTTGTTTGTCATCAAATTAATATAATTCAGCTATCACGTTGAATATGTGCTCTCGATATGATTAGAAATAAATCATCAGGAGTAATATGGTAATGCAGGAAGCTTATGACTGTGGGAGCATTTGGTGAAAATTGAAAATAGTTAATGACTTGATACAGTGTTGGCGAAGAAAATTAGAACAATCAGCCACAAATAGCATCTGCTCAGGCACAATATTTTAACCTGTCAACTTCCATATTATAAGAGCATTAAAAAGCTAAATTTTGTATTCAGGTACAATGCATCATTCCTAACAATATTCAGTCAATCCTCTGGTGACCAACACTTTCCGAGGGTGAGTTATAATGTCTTGAAATCAATTCAGCTGTTACTCTGAACTAAACACTACCACAGAAATAACAGGGCATTCATAAATTGAATAATTCATACAATCAGTGAGCCTTAAGAATTCTGAATACTGCATATACTCTGAGTTTCCCTAAACAAGTGCCTTAAAATTTATAGCAATAAAAAAGGTTCTAACTCCTCAGTGATTTTTATGATAAAACCCATGTGACTTATTCAAGAACATAGCCTAAATAATAAGGGCCTTACAAATTGACCAAGCTAAAGAATAAAAGGGTAAGCAATGTTTAATTGCGTATAATATCACTTTGTGCCCCTTAAATAAATGTTGTGCAAAATTTCCACTTGAGAGCTAATTCTTAACAGAGCACATCAAGCACAAGAATGGTAAACCACAATATACAACAATATACAACTTTGGCTGTGTCTCAATCCAACAACACAAATCCAGGCTCTCTCACAGCTCAAAGATGACTTTGGATGTTAGGAACATGCTAAATACACATTGGGGGTTAAACAGAAATGTGGACGCATCTGCATAAGCATGAGTACACACATGCTTACACACACACCTATACATGCATTAAAAAAGGACTTGTCTCTGAATAAATTAGGTATCAAGCCACATGACAGATGCTTAAAAGAAAGAATATCAATAAAAGGGCAACATCTATAGCAAGGACACAGAACTGTGACAAATGGATAAGGTTCTAGTAGACGATCAGCCAGGGTGCATTGCTGAGTCAGCTGTCACCAGGAAGATTTCCATTGCATCTAGGTCTTAGCATCACCACAGAATACATCAGCTCCTGATGTGGGAGTGATTTCTTATTAATAAAGAAACTGCCTAGGCCCATTTGCATTTGATAGGCCAACCCTTAGGTGGGTGGAGAAAACAACAGAATTCTGGGAGAAAGGAGCTGAGTCGCCATGATTCTCCAGCTCCAGACAGATGCAGGTTAAGATCCTCCCTGGTAAGCCAGCTCGTGGGCTACATAGACTATTAGAAATGGGTTAGAACAATATGTAAGAGCTAGCCAATAAGAAGCTGGACCTAGCCGGGCCAGGCAGTGTTTGAAAGAATACAGTTTCCGTGTAATTATTTCGGGGCATAAGCTAGCCATGCGGGCGGCCGGGTGCCGGGGACGCAGCCCCGCCGCTCCTATTTCAACAAGCTCCACCCACTCCTCACACACGTTGCAGATAGGAGCTCAGACACAGCTCATTGTGCCTAAATGAAGTTTCATTTACTGCATGGGGAGATGAGATGTGCACCTGGGTATCATACAGCAGCATTCATTTTTTATATGATAAATGCTGTGAATGTTTTGGCTTTTTGTTTGCTTGGTTGGTTTTCGCGTTGAAGAAGAGGAAAACCATGGCATTAATTTTATCTCATGGCCACGGTGAGCTCCACACCTAGAGCATACCTAGAACACAAGTTAAATGCCTCTGCACACTTGCAGGGAATATGAGGTGTAATTCCTTCCACTTTCAATGCCCCTTGGTTGCCAGCTGAGATATATTTACTTTATTAACAAAATAATAAAAACTATTCTTATAAGTACAATATCTACTTAGAATTTCATAGATAGTAAAAACTAAGCCTCCTAATTACAAGTGAGTTCATCTGATCAGAAGAGAGCATGATACAATATTGTGAGCGGGGGCTCAAGAGACAGCCCCAGCTGCTCTTGCTGTAGACCTGGAATTCAGTTCTCAGTACCCACAATAACCTGTAACTCCAGTTATAGAGGATCTGATGTCTTCTCTTATCCTCTGTGGACATCAAACCAGTCCGTAGTACACAGACATCTATGCACTCAAAACTCACATGCATAAAATAATAATAAATCCTTAAAAAACTATTACCAGCATCCAAATCCTCAGATACGGAACTTTGATCCATTGACTTGACACAGAAACAAGCCTCTGCCATTTGTTTCATTTGATATAATTATTTTGCATGATTTATAGAACAAATAAAATTCCCCAATTAGCTTCTAGAATTATGGTTGTCAAATGTTGAGCCAACACATACATAAATATATGCTGTAAACTGCTCAACATCAATTTTGGCTTTCTTTGCCTTTCAACTTCTGATGTCTGTATCTCAAGAAGAATTTATGTATCCTAGTAAGCGTTTTCCAATTTTCCCCTCGTAAGATTGGAATATCAAGTACTCAATCAACAAATGTCACCTGTCCTCTCCCCTGTCTTTTTTGACCTTTCTGTATTAAATGATGAGTGTGTTTTCTGGAAATGCTTCCATAGACTTCTTTCAGATGAAATCATTGATTTGAAAATGTTGAAGTTATTTATTCACCAAGCAGCTAATGGCTTATATTAGACCTAAATGTCTCCAATTATGAGAGATTTTTTCTTTTTATTATTATATTTTAAGTTATCACAGAAATTATGGAACTTCTATGATAATCTCATACATATATATCAGTATATTTTGCTTATCCATCCCCCATCGCCTTCCTTCTCCCCTTGCTTTTATTCTTGGTATTCTTTCTTTCCCCCCAATTAATATCTCTTTTTCCTTCATGTTGTATGTCACCCAACATTCCTACCTCCCACTCCCTTTAGACCTGTTTCTCCCCTCTCATGGTCCCCTGTCTACTCTTTTGTCAGTTAGAAACACATACACACTCACAAACATATTCAAGTGACTCTATATTCTACATAAGACTATTTTATATATTCTTCAAGTATTTGTCTTTATTCAAACAATCATCTCTCACTCTAATCATTTTCCTGGAACCATCAGGATTTCATTCTTCTAGGCTGAATAATTCTTCCACTGTGCTGATAGCCCTCCTTTTCCTGTACTGTCACATAGGAAGGATGGTTATACATCTTCTTTCTTATGTTTCTGGCCCAAGGAAACCTGGGGAAACTCTGAACTATTATAAAGGAGGCTTTCTTCCCAGCTCTGCACCCATGGAGCTATGTGTTTGACAATATCAGTTTCCTACCTGGCACAATACATTCACGGTGGTCCTCCTTCCCTGTGGAGTTTGTCCAAAGGCTATCAAGTACCTCTGCATTATCACCCCTGCTCTCTGAAGTCATTGTATTAAAAATAAGCTTAATCACTTCAGTATTCTGACAGTTGCTCTCAGAACAGAGGCAGTTGCCCTGTGACTAACAAGCTGGCAGAGAGGTTACACTCAACACAGGGAAGGTCCCTCTCTTGGGTGGAGTGTCACAAGACATCATGAAATCCTCCAATACTCCTCAGAATGGTATGCAATTTAGTACTTAAGAATTGTATATTTCTGGAAAGATCTGCTTAATGTTCTCAACCTACCCAGGTCGGATACTGGCAACTGAAGCCATCAGAAGCTAAGCTGTGGGTTGTCAGGGATGACTGCACTGCAGAAAGCAACAACCCCAATGTATAAAAAAGACAATATCTAAATTATCACCTCAGAAATACTGGGACTGATCTGCAGTATTGTAAGGCAACAACTTATGCTGTCCTTCAGGAAGCACTATTAAGGCGGTTTGTTTACCAATTAAAGTATAAATGTGAACCTGATTAGCTAATTTTCCAAAAGCTTTCCTGTTGGTAGAAACTGAAAGTTCACAAAGCCACACAAGAAAGTCAGCATCCTTTGAGAGCAATAACAAAAACAAAAGGTAATCATAAAGAGCCATAACAAGTAAACAAAGGGAAGCATAAGATAAATCTCATGGTTGACCAATATCAATGTATTAAAATGAACATTCAGAGAAACTTAAGTCTGTTCTTAGCCTATTAACTGTCTTTTAACTGTGTGCCAGATTCATGGCCCTTGGTGGAGTTTTTCAAGATGTGTGTTCAAATATGTAGATATCTAGTTCTATTTTTTGTTTGTTTGTTTGTTTGTTTGTTTCCATCACTCCTTTACGTGTGGTAAGGCTCACTGCTCTGTCCTGTAAAAGGAAGATGATGGCCCTCTGGTACACAGAAGAAATGAATTTAAGGTCCTTATTTTACTGATTCTGTATATGGAGAACCTGGGATTTTATCTAACGGCAGGTGTGTTCCCAGACGTTGCTCCTTTCTATGCTCCACCTTTGTTTTGGTGAACATACCCATTGCCATAATTGGTGTGAGATCTCAGGTCACAGATCTTAGATTCCACCACTCTGGGGGGCGGGGGAGGGCTGTGCCTTCCTTCTGGGGTGTTCCCAGCAGGAGACAAAATATCCTGAGTTATCCCTCCTCCTCTAAGCTGTCTCTGGACAACTCAGGCATTCAAGATGTGTCATGGAGGCAGGTAGGTATTTGTTTATATAAAAAAATTGACCTGCCGGGCAGTGGTGGTGCACGCCTTTAATCCCAGCACTCGGAAGGCAGAGGCAGGCGGATCTCTGTGAGTTCGAGACCAGCCTGGTCTACAAGAGCTAGTTCCAGGACAGGCTCCAAAACTACAGAGAAACCCTGTCTCGAAAAAAAAAAAATAAAAAAAAAAAGAAACCAGAGTGAAACTGTGATAAACTAGAAAGAGCCAGTGTATGACTGTTCTTCCAGTGGCTGTTTTTCTATCTTCTTTGCAGTGCTTCGTGCCAGGCCTGTGAACCTTCCACCTTGACTATGCCATTCCGGTCTAAAAGAGTAATAAGGAACACTCACTCCTGATAACAACATTCTCTCATCTCTCAAGTTTTCTATTATGATCCTCAGACTGTAGCTGTGTGTTACTACAGTCAAGAAAAAGAAAATGGAATTGTGCCGTAGTTTTTCTGGACCAGCTCCTGAAAGGGGTAAGATTATGGGTGTTCACGGGGCTATAAGACAGGTATCACTGTGTCATCCTCCAAGAGAGTTCATGAAAATCCAGCATGCTATGGGAGGAAACCCACATCTCCACTTGACACCCTCTTCACTTCCTCTAACCATTTAATGACTCTTTAAAAATGTATTCAGGTTGATTTAAAATGAGGAGAGCCAGTAAAATGTTTTTGTTTACCTGGGCTGGGGACTTTCAGACCATTTGTATATTTTGAGCTTAACAAACTATTCCTAGAAACAATGGCATTAGCAAGGCTTAGCTCATGTGCCTTTCATATATTTCTCGGGGACATTTGAATGGCAATATATTTAATACTTTGTACATTTGGACGTGTTATCCATATCTTTCAAAACACTCTATGGAACTTGACAAAATCTGCATATATTTGTCCCTCAAATAATCTCCTCCACCAAAAGGCTCACTGGCTCTTTACCTATATTTTATGCTAATTTGAGCAACACAAGGGCTACCTCCTGTGACTAATACTTTGTTTTGATGATTCATTTATTCTGACTTTGTCTCCAAATTTCCTGTCTAGCCACCATGGGGAATCCAGCAATTAATTTTATTGTACTGTGCCTATTTCTCATTCTGTTGCTGTGTCTGTGAAAAACATTATGCCTCTGTGTCCACTCAATTTGTGTTAAGTGATGTCTTGATAGAGCTTGGCATGTCCATGTCACATTGCAGATGCTGGATATTCTGTCTGGCAGATTCATGACAACTTTTGGTTCCTGGTGAATCTGTTAAACTGGGGGTTCTTGTTTGCTTTAACCCAGATGTTTAATTTGTACAATGTTTGCAAGTTTATTCAAGTATATAATGTATATGGTCAAATTCACCCCTTTCTTCCCCAACCTATCCAGCCCCCATCCCTGGTCATCTGTTATTGTCATCCTCCCAGCTAGCCTCCTGTGTCTCTCTCTGTTCAGGTAGCCTGCTGTGTGTTCAGGATTGCAACAATTGTCCAAGTCTTGCACCTGTGTTTTCAAATTCTTGAAACTGCAAACACAAAAATTAAATATAGGTGAATGCTAATTCCCTTAATAAATCATAATACTTTTGTAATTTTTCATGGACTTGTCAAAACATTACACATGGACTTGTATTTTTATTACAATTTATTATATTTTAAATTTTTCATGCAATATATTTAAATCACATTTTATCTCCCCTTCAAGTGCTCTAAGATCCTTCCTATCTCCCTACCCTCCCAATGTCATGTTCTTTCTCACCCATCACCAAAAAAAAAAAAAACTCAAGAAAACAAACAAATCAAACAATTTAAAAAATACCAAACCTTGACCAAAAGAAAGTGTGCACGCACATGCCACACACACACACACACACACACACACACACACAGGGGAGAGAGGGAGAGAGAGACTAAAAAGTAGTGACCTCAAGATTTATTATTCTGGACTTTACACTGAATCTAAACTTCTCTTCCTCTGTTACCTTTTATCCTCTGCAAGTTCAAATCCATCCTGTTTTCATATTAATTTTATTCTGTAAGTGCTTTTTGACTCATTTTGCAATCATCCAAAGCTATGCTTCCTGGACCTTCACAAACATGGGAAGGAAGGCATTGGCCAGGGTCTAGAGCCAGGTTTCTATTTGCTTAATGAATCTGTCACCTTGGAACAGTTACCACAATATTCTGAACATTAGTGTCTTCTTATGTATCAAATGCCATGCTTGGTGGATGAGGATTAAACAGAACACTGAAAATTAAGTCTCTGGCAACATCTGTATCCACTATACAAGGTCTCAGGGTAAGCCCACAGCTTCAGGAAGAAATATCATTCCTGAACACAGGCCAGCCAAACACCAATGCTAGGCCCTTGTCCATACAGTAACTGTGTTGATTTCCATCTATGTTCCCACAGTTTGCATCGTTTTATATTAGGATCTGGAGAATAATAGAAACAGATGCTGGCATTAGGCAGAGAATATTACATAGGGATAATACAATGGAATAGGAATAATAAGAAGAGAAGTGAGATGAAGAAACTACGGCTAGTACAGTAGTCTCTCTCTTTCGTGTGTGTGTGTGTGTGTGTGTGTGTGTGTGTGTGTGATGGAGTAGTGGCAAAAGTAAAGGAGGGACAGCAAACATAAAAGATACCTGATGCCTGTTAGAATGAAAAGGGATTAGCATTTTAGCTGACCTTTGAAAGATAGAGTGTTGGTAATATAGGAAAAAGTCCATTGTTCGTAGACACCAGAGCTAACACAGATTCATGTAAAGGACTATATTAACTTCCGCACACCCATGTTAGTGAGATTTACATGCCTGCATGTGTGCACATGTCTAAGAAATAGGTGGATACAATCAATGCCTGTAGGTATATGGGCCATAGAGATGAATGCACCCCTGCCAAGGATGTCAGACAAATGAGCAATAACACGGGTAAAGAGATGATGGCTGTTCCTTGGGTACATGTGAATTTGAACTAATGGTCACTATCATTGACTTGTGTAATAGAGAGCCAAAGGGTAAATTAGAGACCATGTCTGAATGAAACACAAAGAGTTTTTAATGTTCTATGATATCAAAACTGATCAGACAAAGTGTTTTCATAATAACACAGGACCAATTTTATTACCTGAGGCTCAGGGAATGTGGTAGAAGAGGAGGTGGAAAGATTGTATGAGCCAGAGGATCAGGGACTTTGCTGTGAGATCATGTCTCCTAGCAACTTCAGAAACTGCTCATAAAGTATCATCAATATGACTGTCCAAGTGTGAACTGAACAATGAGGATTTCAATGGTCATGCCAAACTGCATATTAAGAGTTCATGAGGCCTCAGCACTACACAAAATCTACATACAACAGAGTAAAGCTGAGAGCAGAAGTGGTCCCCCTAGGAGCCACTTGGTTGCACAATATTTGGTTGCACAGTGCCCAACATTCAGCCCTGAAACAAATAACACAAGTAAAATTGTACAGAATCAACAGGTTATCTTTAAGAATGTGTATGTACATGTGCAAACACATACACAAACACAGTAACAATGGATGAAAAGGAGGCCATGAATTTTTAAGCAAAGTGGTGAGGGGTATATGGGTGACCTTGGAAGAAGAAGAGAAGATGTTGTAATTGAAATGTAATATTTCAAAATTAAACAAAAATAATAAAACAGGATCATTTTTCTTTAGCTAAATGTATGGAGAAGTAAAAATAATAACTTGTCTGGATTAGAATATTCTGGAGTGAATACAGTTGTGTTAAAAATTATCCTTAATCCCACAAAACAGTTTCAAACAGTGCAGTTTTCATTTCAACAAAAATAGTGGATAAAGCTGTGTGTATGTGTGAGAGAAAAAGAGACAGAGAGAGAGGAAGAGAGAGAGAGAGAGAGAGAGAGAGAGAGAGAGAGAGAGAGAGAACTAAATAAGAAGTCTCATACTTTTAAAAATGGCAGCTTCCAGTTATACAGTTTTGTCCCATATAATAGAAACAGGCATCACAACATGCTTGGAAACAAAACTTCAGTGAATTCTTGCTCAAAGCCAGAAGCCCTCAAGAGTAATACTGAACATGGTACTGTCCTAACTAGTAACATTGTGGTAGCTAGTCTATGTCTAAGAAATACTGAATGCTTCTGAGTACTGTAAGCAATCATGATGGACTAGCCATAGGATGGTGGGCTTTCACAGCCACATAAATTCCATAATCATGCCAAGACATATATAAAGATGAAAGTAAATGTTACTGAAAAGCTCAGTTAGAAGCAAGAGATACTGGACACAGTGCCTTATGGAGATGTGCAGATCACTGGTTCTTGGTTCTTATGCCCTTCAAATGTATTCCTTTGGTTTTCTGGCCACATTTACTTTCAGATCTACCATATTCACAAATATTTAAAGAAATAATATTTCTGGATATATGACAAAAAGCAATTGAAACCAGGACCTCTTTGACATATTAGTCAATATCAACCTCATTCACAACAGATAAAGGATGAGGGGAACCCAAACTTCATTGATGAACAAGTGATAAACAAGATGCACCTGCCTGCATACAACAGAATTCCTATTAAAAAGAAATAGATATGCCTTGAACAAAAAGGGTGGGCATGACTCTAAGGGGCATTGGGTTAGGCATAATCAACCAGTCACAGAGTTGATGAGTTTTAGTTTTTTATGCTTTGTCTGTGAGAAAGAGAGAACTTGCAGGAGATTGCTCTTAGTTGCCAACCCTACTCCTTTTTCTTGGCTGGGTTTCTTTTTCTACTTCATAACTAAACTCAAAAGATAGCTCTAGTTTAAGGACATGGAGCTTGTGCATGATAGTGACCTTGTCTCAAGAAACAAAGCAAACATTCAAGAAATTTATAGTATGAATATATTTTGCTGAAAACATGCCCACTTCAGTCATAGAACTTGGAGAATCATGCTGATACTTCATCTCTACTGACTAGCTTTCACAGTGCTGGAAGGGGATATGCATACTAATAAAGTAGAAAAAGAATCACTACTCTTTATGCCTTTCTGGTAGGTCAGAAGTTTTGTGATAAAATATAAAATAATAGAAATTGGTTAATTTTAGATGTAAGAGCTAGCTAGCAATACACTTAAGTCATTGGTCAAAGAGTATTGCAAATAATATAGTCTCTGTGTGATTATTTCAGGAGTCTGGGAGACCAGGAAACAAACGAGGAGGCTCCACCAACAACCCATGTCAACATAGAGACCAGCCTTCATGTCATCACATACACTTTTCTGCCTCTCCATTCCATGGCAGGAAGAGCAAGGCAACAAGAATCTCACTCTGCCCAATTCTTTTCCAAGTTGATAACGATGCGGGTGAGCAGGAAACCTCCCAGAAATTCATCTTTGAAGAGGTCTCTTGAGTCAAAGAAAACTGAAAGCATCTCAGCTGAGCTCTATAGCTATTTCGTACACTTCCAACGTGTCCTAACCAGACTTCTTATAAAGCTTTTTGCTAACCATGTGAAGGTTTTTTTTTTCATCTTGAAAGTTATCCAGATTTTTAGGATATCCATTCTCAGATAGATGGAATGCTTCATCTTAGAAAGTTTCAGCCTATTTTTACCTTTATTTTACTGAAACTTTTGTCCTTGGGTTTGTTTTCATTATCTGCACATCCAGAGACGATAATTTGCAAATAAATGCATTTGTATTTACAGAAAGCTTTTGATGCAAGTCTATCTTAGGCCTTACCTGGGAGGTAAGACTATAATTCACAGGTACAACTTATTTAATTCCTCATTTATTTGCCCATTGGTACTTAATATTTTTCTCCTTTCCTCAAATTATTGTTTGTTTGAGACACAATGAATAATGACAAACCCTATGCTTTTATGAATTTTAAAATTACAGTGATCCGAAGACAGGATTTTAACAACTGTATAATAGTCATCTTAGTATTATAAAAATACATATTAAGTACTTAAGCTGGTTTCAGGCCAAAGCAGCTTAGTGGGTTTTTGCTTGTTTGTTTTTGTGTGAGAACAATATTCTTCAGCTTGTTTTGACAAATTTATGCAAAGTTAATTTTCCACCAGTGTGCTACCCCATTGCATAATTGATTTAAAGTCCTGAAAACAGAGATCATTTGAATGTATGAAAACTACAATTTTCATTTAGTGGTCTACATAGTAACTGCATCTTTATATAAAATATATAGTCTACACTCTTAGGATTTTCATAACATCACTGAAAGCTATATCATATTTTTCCTCTTCTTTCTTACAGGCACAAAAATCCAAGAGTATAAAAAGCCAGCTGTCACTGTGCATGTGGTTGAAAATGTCACTCTATGGATGCTCAACATCTTCTAAAGTGGATCCCATGACTTCTATTCTCTCATCTAGAAGTTTCTTATCATCATTTTATTCTTGCCTATGGTTATGATCCCCAGATCCTGAAGTTATACCTTTAATGGCTTAGCCCTCTCATCCCTTGAGGAGTTCCCCAAGATGAGGCTGCCCTTGATACCTCTCCTAGAGCCCTTTATTTAAGGTCCATCCCATCACGTGGGTTGAAATCAAATTCTCAAGAACCAGGCAGGCATGGTTTAATATCTTCTCTACACTGAAACTGTCCTCATTACATCACCCAACTTTGTTCTCAGTTTCCCCACCCTGAAAATGTGCTGTGGTGGCATCAGTCAGATTATTGTTCAAGAATGCCTATAACGGGATAGGTAGACATCTCAGTGGTTAAGATCACATACTTCTCATACAGAGGATGCAGTACCTACCCCAGGCAGCTTACAAGCACCTGTAGCTTTCTCTCCAGGGGAAAGCCTTTGGCCGGCAGAGCTAACTTCACTAACATGTACACACATAATTTAAAAAAAAAACTAAAATATTACACTTGCAAAATACCTGAATCAGAATGATCACAGCTATGTCTTGTTCATGTACATTCTAGCACTTGGGGAGTTCTAAAAAGCTAAATGGCTCTGGCTACCAGGCAAGGAAATTAGAATGTTGTCTGATTCCTGAACAAAGAGCCATTACTATTTTATTATCTCAGTGAGGACACAGTCTACAAACATGAACTACTGGTCACCGTTTAAGTTCTGTAAGATGATAACTAATGATAAGCCAAGGTTATAGAAAGACCTGAACTTATCAAAAAGGTGAAGAGTGGGTCACATGTCTTCTTAAGTCTCTTTGGTTTATAACCAACATTGCCTAATAAGCAACAAAATTAATATAAGTTCTCCTTTCAATGTTTTCGCTGTGATCTCCCAACTTGGTGAAATCAGAATATTAAAATCACTAATGATCCTTTTTAAATATTTTTTTCAACTGCAGAGTATGATACAGCCTTCACTCAGAAGAAATACCCAGTCAGGTAAGTCCATTAAATGACTTTGCCATTTAATATACAAGACTCACCAGGCAGTGGTGGCATATGCCTTTAATCCCAGCACTCAGAAGGTAGAGGTAGGTGAATTTACAGAATGAGTTCTAGGACATCCTAGGCTATACAGAGAAACCCTGTCTCCAAACAAAGAAACAAACAAAAAACAGCAACAAAAATCAAATACTCACTGGTTGAGTACTTGCACAAGGCATTATACCATGTCAAATAATAACACAAAACACAGTGATGATTTCATTGTAGGTCTTAAAGCAAAGTATGTCCAAGTCAGCTGTCAGCGCACATTTATATATGAGTTATTGTTACATACCCACTCATGCCAAAGGTTGAAGAACAGAAGGAAAGAGAGATGCTTCAGGGGGAGGGAGGAGACTACCCATGAGAGGAGACAGCCTCCTCTCAAGGCAATCCGTTCACAGCCCTAAGAGGTGATGTGCTTCACCTGAGCATTGTGTAGCAAGCTCACACTCCTGTGCTCTGATCCAGGCCTGTGAATGCACTGCCCAATATCCAGGCTCTGGACAAAAGCATACTGTAAAACTCAGATCAAGAAGGAATGAGTCAGTATTAATCAATCCAATAGTTCAAATGGAATCGTCTTCCACTTGGGATTCAGAAAAAAGAAAATGGCACTCACAACGTACAGCACTGTATCACCCCCGGGTGATTTGTCTCTGGCAGAGTAATTGCCTGGTATGGATGGGAAAAGGAGCTCAAAACCACCAGCTACATGTGAGAATGTGCATGAACACAGAGGGAAAAACAGGCACATGCATGAACACACCCATTCTGTACACATAAACACATATACATACATACACGCGCGCACATACACATTCCTGCCCCCTAAAAGTTGTGATATTATCAACTCCCATCTTAAACCCACTGCCAGAATACACCAAAAGTTGTGTTGACACTATATGTGTGTGCATGATAGATAGAAAAGTATAAGATAGATACATAGATAGATAGATAGATAGATAGATAGAGAGATAGAGAGATAGAGAGATAGAGAGATAGAGAGATATAGATAGATGATAGATAGATCGATAGATGATAGATAGATAGATAGATAGATAGATAGATGATAGATGATAGCAGACAGACTGACAGACAGAAAGACAACAGACAGATATGGAACCAATCATAAATCAATAGGAAAAACACCTTTAGCTTTAGCCTGGTGGTCACAAAGGAAACTATACTAGTTGCTAAAAACAAATTTTCACCATAGCCTTGAGATCCATCTGTATCTTTGCTGAATTAGAATCTTTCCATTGTAAGAAATGAAAGCACAGCGCATTACAGAGTTGAAAGCACTCTACTCCGAGATGAACGTGGGATAAGTAGAAGAGGGAGGAATAAGAATTAGATGGGTGGGGAATTCTGAAAAATAATTGCTGAAAAATGCCTCTAGAATAGAGTCTAACAAGCTTTCAATGAACTCACTTCTTCTATTTTCCAGAAATTATCTGTTGTTTGAAGGAGGGGAGAATGCATCTAATAGAGGAAGTATTTGAGCTCCTCCCTTGTCATGGCTGCTCCAGGCAGATGGGTGAAGAGAAGTGTGATCTGGCCTTTCCTTCAACTCCAGCCGTGTAAAGTCTGCAAGTGGGAGGGCTGTTCCCAAGCGCTCACAGAATAAAGAGATGCTGTCGAGCCTTCACTTAGGCATCAGGGCTTCTATGGACAAATACTATTGAATATGAAGAATATAAGTATTTGCAGGCATCTTTTTGCTTTCCACACCTGACAAAAGAAAATCAAGCAAGACTTTGACAAGCAGCTTTTATGAGGGGCTTGAAATCAGTACTCCATTCACAACCTTTAGTTTGACTCTCATCGTCTTTCTAGACCTTTTCCAACTCCTGTGGCCTGTGACAATGGGCAGGCTCTATGTTGTCAATAAAACAATAATAACAAATGATGTCTGCCTGCTGCTAAATGTTTACAAGTTTCAATACTGTATGTCAAGCATCTTGGGTATAGTGTCGACTTTTGTCAGCTCTCAATGGTATCGTGTTCAGTTCACATGGGGGAGGAGCAGAGGTTGTATAGGGTTGAGGTGGCTTCTCCAGAAGGGCATATAGTTCAAGACCAAAGTCAAGGTTTCTCCTGATCTCATAGCTACTTCTGAGTGATGCTCCTCTTTTTTTTTTTTTTATTACTGTTAGGGCTGCTGAATGAGGCCTGTTTCTGTCCTTTGTTCTTCAATGCAATGGCCAGGAAGTATTCCTGATGTGCTTTTCCTTAGATGACTAGGCCTAGCCTTGTAGATCTGGCTTAATCCATGCAATGAGTGACAAGTCACTGCAGAGGTCTCCTTGGGGATGTGGACAGGGAGGAAAAATAGTTGCATAATATGAAGATATGACAGCTGGTGCAGCAGACAGACAGCCCTATCTAGCTTAAACTCCTTGAACAGGAACAGAACCAATGGAGTCCTCAACTCCTCTGATCACATACATAAAAATAGATGGAGATTTTCCCAAAGCAATCTTAAAAGTGATAAGCAAATGTAGTTCTCTTTCAACTTCATCCAAAACACTTAGTGGCCACCTTATTAGAATGATCTTGGCCTTGCATTCTCAGCATTCCACCAGCATCTACATATGTCAGCAAACTCAGGTTAGATGCACTATGATTGGAGGCACTGTGAATTGAGGCACTTGGTAGGGTGGGAAAGTGTGACGGTTCAGTTATAAACAGCCATCCAAAAGCTTGGTTTCCAGTAGAATGTTCAGAAGCTGGCCTTTGGGGATGTGATCTTGTGATGAAAATGCTGACATAACCAATGAATAATTCACTGACAGATTCATAACATCCAGCTATTGTTAGGAGGTGGTGGAAACAGACAATGGGGTCTTGCAGGAAGAAGCCAGTAGGAGAATGCCCTTCAGAGGGCATTTTGTACCAGAAGCTCTCCTTTCTCTCTGTGCTGATGATCCTGAGGTAAAGCACCTTGGGCCACCACTTTCTTTTCCATCATGATTTTCTGCCTCGTGACAGCCATGAGCAAGGGAAACAGTTTACCACAGACTGAAACTCGGAAACAGTGGTCCTCAACTTCTGAGGGGACTGAAGAGAAGAGACAGTGTGGTCCCTGGATATGCAATGTGGCTAGGGAATCCAGTACGAACTGTGCAGTGAAGGACTGAGGGATGAGATGCCCAAGGTCTTTCTCAAGTGAGGGTTAGTTAAGAATCTAAATAAGTTCTGTTTGCAGAGTGCGCAGAACGCATGTCAGATGCATATTCTAAACACTCTAGAGAGGTTATGTATTTTTTCTTCTTAACAACCCTTGGGTAGATACATAGAGACCTGTATCTCTATTGTTAGAGAATACAGCTGTACAGATATATTGACTGTACAAGAGCAGACATTAGGTGTTGAAAGTGGACACAGCTAACCCAGACACTTGCCTTTGGAGCTCAGGGGGTGACTCCTGTAACAGAGAGAAGTGTAGTTACAGGAATGTTTGGAGAATGGCAAGTAAGAAAATTCAGTGATCCTCCTCTGTATTCTGTGTCTAGATTGTCTTAGTCATTAGCTCTAATGAAACGTTATCAAGTTTACCGGCCTCACTTCTCTGTTCACTTAAAACATTTTAGAGGAATGTTTATAATTCTTATTGAATTTAAATATTATGTAAAGTTTCATATAGTCACACTAAATGTCTATGGGGAGTAAATTGTCACATCCAAAACTGGGCAGAGAATTATTGAAACGAGTCACTGTAAATGCACATGTATTTTTGGTGAGCTCTGTTATGTCACAACTAGCCATATACTAGGTACTTAGTATCTACTGAAAAGGAAGTTGTACTTCATACACATCCAAGTAACTAATAATTGATAAGACTACCCCGGATTATTTTAAGCTATGATCTCAAGGAAAGATATGCTGAGTCTGCAGAATAGCCCCTGGATATTCACAGGTCGGTCATGTTGACTAGCTCTACTGCAGTGAAGCTTGCATTTAGAAACAGGAAATGTCACTTGGATGGCTAGTCAGGACATAATGGATCTTTAAGGACCTTCCTTGGTGTCGGTCCTCATGACCTATGAGTCCTCTCTAAGACCTCAGGTCTCAGAAGAGTGTCTTCCACCCCAAAAACAATAGATCCAGATGCAATATCACAGTTGGCCAGAAGGTGCCACCATCAACCATATGATTTAAAAATTGACTTTTACAGATGCTTTAAGTGAATCCTCTCATTTCTTATTTATGCAAATGTCATAAATAACATCTATTTTTATAAACATCAAATTCATACATCTAAAACAGGCATGCATTACTAGGTTTGATTTTAGCCTCTATCATTAGAGGATAATTAATATTTGAATAGCTTACAAAAGTAGAAGTGATTTGAAAATAAGAAGTTGACCATTTATGGGGTGCTCATGACGGGTGAAAGCAGATTTTAGTGGAAGAAGAGCTGAGGATTTTTTCTCTGATTGAAATGCCTTATCTCCGAGAAAAGTTCAGAGAGAAACAAAGGTGTAAGTCTGACCAACAGCACTGAAAAGTGGAATCATCCAAATATTTATGAATCTGTGGACATGTTTGCCAAACAAGTGAAGCTTGAGCTGGCTTGTAGGGATCCATTATGTCCAGACTAGCCATCCAAGGAATATTTACTGTTTCTAAACTCAAGCTTCACGACAGTAGAGCTAGTCAACATGGCCATGTAAAGCGGATTGGATGAGTGTCCTAAAACTGAATGGTGGCCTTTCAGAAAGAGGGTAAATTTAAGCACAACACATCCAATGAACCCGCAGAAGAAGAGAGAGGCAGAGAAGGCTAGACAGTGAGAAAGAGGGGGAAGAAGCTGCACAGGAACAGCTGTGTAATATTTTCTCTGAAACATGAAGACATCTGGCCCGGCCTCACCCATCCTGGGAACGTAGGAGCCATGTGTGTTCAAGGGATGAACGTGAAGACCATCTAACAGGAAAGACGAATGGGGAAGGACAAAGCCAGAACAGCGAGCAGGCCTTGGTGTGTTACTATGGAGAGATGGAGCAGGGAGCTTCAACCCTGACCACGAGAGTAAAGAGGAGTGGATACAACTGCACACATGAGGGCAACCAAAACAGAACTAAGGGTGGATGGATTCCCTTAGCTCACTAACATAGGAACCTGAGCCCACAAGCTGTTTAAAACAAAGCAAATGAAACTGCTATTCTTTTGACAGAGGTGGGAGAGGCAGTGAATTCTTTCTGATTTATGTGGCACTTAAGATCCCCCCCCCCAAAACACGTGGATATATAATCCAGCAAGGTTTAAACAGCTAAGATTGGTTAAACGTGATAGCAGTGACCCTGTAATTCTAGGACCATCAATTATATCATTGCTCTTTTGGGTACATGTATGCTGATTTTCCCTAGTAACTGAATTTAACTAAACTTGCATGAGTTTACATATAAGAGCACTATCTTCTCTTTTATTTGCTAAAGTAGACTTCCTTTGTTTTTGGTACGTTTGCGTTATTTCAACATTTGTCAAGTATCTCCCAAGTGGCCAAGGATGCACTAAACTGTAGCCGAAAGCAAGACTGATTCTCATTGGCATGGTCCAATGGGAATTCAGACACCAGGACCTTCACAGATTGACATCACAGATTCTTGCGAGGGCTTTAAACGGCATATTTTCTATCCTCCCCAGAACTTTTTTTCTTTCATAACAAATTGCAAGGACAAAGAAGGCAAATCTAATAGATTTCTTGAGAATGCACAGGATGGATTCAAATATGAAAAAAAAAAAATAGGCAACCAGGTTCCACAGAAGTATTTCGCCTGCAGATGAATTTGTGGCTTCAATGTCTACTTGGATACTACGACGAGTCCTGCCAGGAAAGATCAACGCTGAGCGCTTCAGCTGTCTAGGTTTAAATACAGGTATGATAAGGCCACTTTAAAGGCAGGGTGATTTGAATTGTTAATTGTGAATCGATTCAGGCATTCATTACCTTGAGGTATTAGATAGGTTAATTAACTACCATGACTCATTTTTCAAATTATAACATGAAGACTAATTTTCCTTACCTTTTGCCTCTAAGATATTAATTAATACATATTTCCCTCGCACAGTTTCCACATGCGATGAGCACTCATCTGTGCTACAGCGCTGTGTCTGGCTGAATGACAGCGTGACCCGGCTGGGGTAGGTGCTAACACGCAAGCGGGGGAGATTTGTTCATGTTCCCTTAAGTGCTAGTCTGCAGGGCTAGCACTCTTGAATAAGGCAGACAGGTAACAGGAATCATGCATATGCTAATTGTAATAAATAATGAAAATATTTGGACATGATGAAGTTTGAACTTGAACTTTATGAATAATTTGAGATTAGTATGCAGCGCCAGCCGTATAGTCTGCTTTTGTTCTTTTTTTTTTTTTTACGGCAGTCATTACTAAATGATGCTTTGAAGTTTTACAGCAATTTGTTCCTCACCCTGCTCCCACTTTCCTACTTTAGAGCCACAAAATCACATCCCTTCAGCCTCCGCATCAACACGCATGAGAAGAAAAACCCTGCCTCTTAATGGGGTTCACTGCTTTAGACCCCCCCCTCCATGCTTGCTTCCAGCCAGTGAAAGAGGACACCTTCGGTAGCGGAAATGAACGGAGAAGGTTCTGCATAGACAATGCTCTCTGTGAGAGGCAGGAAACTTACTCCAATCTAGAGGAGGCTCCTTTCTATGCAGGTTCTCCTCACCCTGTAGTCTCGCACTTTCAATGAGAAGTGAAGCAAAATACAGAAGGACGGGGAGCCTGGAAACATAACACAGAAGTGGGGCTTAGGGACCCAGAGAAATGTTAATTAATGGGAGTTTCAATCGGCAATCTCCTGTCCAATAGATCCCAATGATTTTATGTCAACGTGAGAAAAAGAGATAGAGGCCATCTCGGAGATGTCATAGGAGACAGCGACCCCATTTGCTCCTTTATCTTCCCCCAAAGTACAGAGGCAGGGAAGAAAGGCTGGGCAGTCCAGGGGACATTGCTGCTGATGGTAACCAGTGACAGAAAGGGAAAAACATAAAAGGTTTAAAGCTACCATGAATAGGACTTTGTCAACCTTTAACGTTTCACTGTGTGCAATGGCACCATATATCTTGGATTATTTAGGGTCTTATTCTAGTTTCTTTCTGGATCTCATTTGTGCACTGAACAGGTCATATCTCAGCATACAGCAGTTACCAAGATGGCAGAATCGTTCATGGAAATGAAATGCAATGAGAAGATCTGCCTGAGCAACTCCACCACCAAGTTGCAAGGATAAAATGGGTGGCTGGAGAGTGGCAGAGAACTATGTGCATCCAGGGGGAAAAATGCCCCACCATCTCCTGTGGATGCAGAAATAGCAGACAGGACCAAGCTCCCTCGGCCAATGCCATAATAGCTATGCACGCACCATAGTCTGTGGCTCTGGCCTGTCTAGTCTGAGGTCCAACAACATGAATCAGCTTTTCTTCTTCTTCACAATTTCATGGTGAGAAATTTGCTCCTGCTGGTCACCTTAACTATCTCCCATGTGGCTTTTTCTTTCCGTATTGAGTCAAGCCATTTCCCCTTTTCACTTGAAGCAAGATCTTCAGATTTCTCTTGAGTATATTCAAATCATCAACCTTACCACTTGTGTAGGTTGGGGGCAAAGCTAACTAAAGTAAGGGCGACTTGAGCACAAGCTTTGTCAGAGAGTGACAGTCTAAAAGCCAGGGTGACTATTAAGCAGCAAATGACAGCAGGTGGCCTGTACACAAGTGTAATCCAAAGGAGTGAGTGATTCACATGAGGACCAAATGCAGCTTGATAGCCAATCATACTATTCAAAAAAAAAAAAAGCCACACTGTTTAAAACATATAGGTTGTGATCTTCTGAATTTTTTTATTGAAAACAACAAGAATTCAGTGGCCATCTGGTAGCAACTCTAGAGATAAGAAGCTTTGGACAAGGTGCATTCACTGGAGAGAGTCTGTGAGTATTACGCAGAGATCAAACGGGAGCACGAATGGCCAACACTCCTCTAGGTGTGGGTTAGTGGGCAAGCGAGGGTGTGCTGGCTTATCACTGTTGGAAATGGCAGCATGTTTCATGCCCCCTCTGTGCTTCTAACCTCCAACAGGGGCATGCTGATTCTACATTCATAAATGATTGGTATGCTTTGGCAGTCTGGGCAGTGAAACTGGACTCAATGCAGACCTATTGTGCTGAGGTGGAATGAAAACCTTGCCAAGAGGCCTTTCTTCTCAGGGGAGGACTCTCTGGCTCCTCCCTCTAACCACACCATGCTGGTCACTTAAAATAAAACAGCAGATCTGCCCGTTTCTTTCCCACAGCCAGTCTTCCCGAACCGATCCTCAGTAAACGGAAAGTCTCAGCGGTCTTTGGCCCTACTCACATCTCCAGCACACATCTTTCCTTTCTCCCAAGTGCTCACAACATGAGACATTTGCTATCATTTATCATAACATTATTTTATATAGATGTTAGAGTAACTTAAACTACACACAATCAGTTCTTTCTCGTGATAACCTCAGCTACCTCTGCTTTCTTGAGGCTCAACATGTATCATCAGAACCTTGAGGAGCCTGTATTTTGCGTGTCTGTGATTTCTTGTCTTCTGATTTACACCTGTGTCTCAGTACCACCGAGGCACCCATTTCACTTTCATGACTACAGCCTCTTCTGGTACTCTGAAGTGTAACTAAGACTGTCTTTCTCTCTCCCCTCAAGTTCAGAGAAGGCAACCATCCCACTGGGACTTGATTCTCCAAGTCTAACTATTAAAATAGCCTCAGCCAGTCTCAATTAGGCTGTGAGTTAATCGTTTATTGGATCCTCCACTTCTCTCTTTCTAGGCAAAGACCCACAGGTGAAACGGAGTCAAGTCACACAAGCAAGGGTAGGCACTAACTGCCTTGACATCGCCTCACAATTAGTAATGGATAGACTACAAACCTCACTTCAGGCCCTGCAGTCAACAGACAGATTCTCGGAGTATGGTAAGGATGACAGACCCTCTCCCTGTATGCTAAGGATGTGGTCCTGCCCCATTCAGCATGTTGTCTCCTCCCAAAAGAACAGGCACATCACAGTGTAGCCCACTAAGTGAGATGAGGTACTTTTCTTAATTAATGCCTAGCAAGAAAGTCATGTTCTGATCAGTTTGCACGTGAAACTGTTTAGCTTCAAAATTCAGACTCCTCATTTCTTGTGGAATTCACTGCAAGACATTTCTGAGCACTGAGTTAACTTTGCAAACCTCATTGTCCTTAAAGCATTGAAGCATTCCATGGACAAACATACCCAACAGACTTAGGTGTTCCTCAAGAAGGTTTGTCTTTTTACAAACTTCTCTTGGCACACACCTTCAATCCTAGAGTAACTGAGGCAAGAAGATCTCTGTTACTGTAAGGTCAGCCAGGCTTCTCTACAGAGTCTTTCAGAAACAAATCCCAAAACATTCTTTCCAAAGAGCTGGATTTCGCATGCTCTAAAGTGCTTTCAAGAACTGGGTCCTTGGCACCGGATTTTTTTAGTAAAAGTTTCATCTACTGCACATCTTACTAAAGCAAATGGGCTAAATCCTGGGGTTTCTTTGGGTACCTTTAAGCCTACGATTGAGGGAGACCTCTAGATAACTGCTCAGTAACTGGAGACTGTGGTCACTTGAACAAGTTTAATGGAAACCACAAGTTAGTTAAATGGTAAACTGGATAAGATAATGCTCAAAACCTTGACTTTCTTGCATACAAAATTGAGACAATAATAGTACATGGCTAATGTGCGAATTGAGTTCACTAATGAAATATTGACTAGTGTCTAGAACATGATGCAGGTTTCCAGTGCTGTACTGTTATTTAGCACAGTATAGAGGGGAGTCATTTAGCATCACTGTAGCATCTCTGGGCCAGACACAAGACAGAAGGCATCTTGAGATCAAAAGCCTCCACTGTCCTGCTCATCAAAATGTAGACCATTTACCAAGAGTGATCCACAGACAAATATAAGAAAAGCTTAGAAACGACAGAGAAAACCGTTTCCACAAATGGTCTGGGTGGGAAATACAGGAAGTACTTTGAAATGTAAATACTTTATTGCTACATTGGCCAGCACGCAGGGTGTCTCTTTAAGTATTATTCCCATAATAATCATGATGACAACACAGCTTCTCTACGGCTCACTGGTCACATTTCAAACACACTAAGAATCACTTGAATCAATCAGCATCAAAGACACACACATCACAGCACGTTGTATCTTCTGTATTATGTATGAAAGACATCATTCATAGTTAGGTTACAAGGCTGGGATAGGAAGGCATAGATGGATTCCATGATAAATTAGCCGAACAGAGAACATTCAAAGAAACATGGTAAAGGTACAGAATGCAGTTAAACAACAACAACAACAAGATTGCAGGAAAAGAGAGCGGCCACACTTTCTAACACCTTCTAAGTATGAACTTCATTGTTGCTTTTTAAAAGCTACTGAGTTCACATAAGACAATGCTTATGGAACATTATCAGTGTTTTCGTTGTTTGGACTGAACTGAACTACTACAAAGTCCATATCCTCATACATCTAGCTCCCCACCAAGAAAGTTTGCATGATAGAGAACCATTAATGACCAGGACCTACAAATTAAACACCACGTCCTTTTTACTGGGTACCTAATATCACACATGGTCACCACCGTTATGGTGATGGACGCTCGTGTCCCCATGCACAAACAAGCGAACAGAAACCCTCGCTAGGCTGATAAGCAGGAGAATGTCTTCACTGGGACTTTGTATGTCACTCTGAGGCTCCACACAGGCAGCACTGCCATCCATTTTTTTGATAAGGCCACAGGCGCAATAAACAAAGTGTCTATTAGAAGTGACTAATGTTCCTGGCAGAAATAGCACTTTGGAGCCACGGGAATTATCACCTTTATTACCCAACACATAAACAAGTAACAGAGGATTCCTTTTTTTTGCATCAAAAGCTAGTGTATCCTGCAGTGATCTGATCCCAGCCAAGAGAAACGTGAGATGATGTGGTCTTGGGTCATTGATTCATAGACTGGTTTTCTTAAGCTTTCATGAAATATTACACAGAAATCATTAATCTTTTCTGCTCTTGTTACTGTTGGAGCTTCTAGAGCTACAGATGACAGGAACCACACCTTTATCCTGAGTGCCTAGCAGATGTCACCACTTAGCCCAGGCTACATGCGTCATTGAGAAAATAAGAACAACAAGTGAGTCACGACGTCATCATCCCCACACAAGAGGCAAAAGGGAGTCCATCTGAAATCTGTGCCTGTTACTCTGACACATGATGAATGGGTTGAACACCACAGTCATACAATACCTAAGTTCAGAGCTAGAAAACCCTCAACTACACTGTTAGCTCCCTTTTTCTGTGTCCTCTCTGGGGACAATGATGACTTCATTGTGGTAAAATGGACATTCCTGTTGGGAATGCTTTCTTTGTTTCTGGTGTATGGGGAAATCCTAGAAGAAATGATTGAATACATGGGGTGACAAGAGAAGATTTGTGGCCAACACACATACCTCCTGAAATCCCCTCTCTGTCTCTGTCTCTCTGTCTCTGTCTCTGTCTTTCTGTCTCCCTCCCTCCCTCCCTCTCTCTCTCTCTTAAAAGACATATCAAGTCAGCTGTTTGTGTGGGTATCCCCATCACAGCCTTGGCTCCTTTGCTCATAATATCTCTTCTCCCTAGTGCCTGGTTTCTCACTAACCCCACAAAGGCTCCCTCTTTAAAGGTATCTCTTTTCATACTTCCCTCTCTGTCCTTTACCAAACTCAATCTTTCTGATCCGTCATGTTCTCCTCCTTGCTACCCTTCTCCCCTCCCTACTCCCCTAGCACTCTACCTGGTGTCCCCAATGCTGCCAATTTACTATGGATACCGCATCTACTTCCCCTTTCCGGGGGATCCATGCATGTTTCTCTTAGGGTTTTCCATGTTTCTTTTCTTCTCTGGGCTTGTGGACTGTAGGCTGGTTATCCTTTGCTTTATATCTAATGTCTACTTATGAATGAGTATATATTATGCTTGTATTTCTGTGTCTTGGTTACCTCACTCAGGATAATATTTTTTTCTAGTTCCATCCATTTGTCTGAAAATTTCAAGATGTCATTATTTGTTACCACTGAGTAATATTCTGTTGGGTCAATGTACCTACCACATTTTACTTACCTAGGACTGATAACGAGGAAACCAGAATAAGACCAAATTAGGCCCTCTGGATATGAGTAACAGCTGAGTGGCATGGGCAGTTTGTGAGCGCACTGTCAGTGGAACCAGTATTTATCCCTAGTGCTTGAACTGGCTTTTTGGAACCCATTCTCTTTGGGGAGATACCTTGTTCAGCCTAGATACAGGGGAGAGGGCCTTGATCCTGCCTCAAGTGATATGACAGACATTGCTGACTCTTCATGGAAGGCCTCACTCCCTCTAAGGAGTGGATGGGGGTAGGGTGGGGAGAAGTTGGGGGCCGTGGGAAGATGAGAGAGAGAGAGAGAGAACTGAGATTGGTATGTAAAATAAGATTGTTTTTAAAATAAAAAATAAAAACCATTATAAATAACAAAGAAGAACATGTAAACCACTCAAGTTCAGTTCAAATTAAAACTAGGAACAAATCTATTATTTGTTTCCCGAGAATAAGAGTTATGAAAATTAAAAAAGAAAGAAAGAAAAAGACATAGCAAAGTGTAATCACTTGGCAGGTCTTAGAAATTGCAATAGCAGTGAAGAGTCCAACTATAAACATATAGACAAATGTGAAACCTTAAATAGTGAATTGTCAAGCATGGAAACTGAGGCAGGGAAGAAAGCCAACTGTGACTATAATACACATGTTATCCAAACAAGACAACTAAGTTTGACGTCTACTGGAAAGTGTTTCATATTTGTCTCTGGCTTAAATCAACACTCTCCCCTGTCTCCCTGCACTTATTTTTCCTTTTTTGCAGTCTCTAAAACTTCAAACAGAAGCATTATTTTAATTTTTTAAAATCTCCTGAATTACTGTTCCATTATCCTTTTGTGTTTTTCCAGGTACAACTGATAATTGGAGAGAAAAAAAATACTAAAAATATATCAAGTACCCCCAATAGTTAACATGACGTGCAACACTACAGAGGCCATTGTTAGCAGAGAGCATGCATGTGTTTAGGTTTAGGGGGACATGTGGATGCCAACTTGAACCCAACTGTGATCCTTGCTCTGGCTGGGTCAGCAGACAGGGATTCTGGGAGTGGAGAAAGGATGGATGAGAACATGGCTGGGATCCCTTCTACATCTGGAATTGCTTGTGCTGCCACTAACATGCTTATGCCAATACCATCAAAAAGTAGAAATTACACGTGTATGTAAACCATCAGTGACAACTTGACTTACTCAGAGCAGCAAAGTTGAGCCACTCTTTTGAGAAAGCTTCTGTCCTATCAGTAGAACACATGGTTTGATGATGAATTTAGAAAACCATGCAGGCTACGGAGGAGTAGATGAGAGAATCTTGCATGATTCCCCTGTGTGCTTAGAAGCAGTTGAGCGCTGTGATGGAAACCCATTATGAAGCGCCGACTCAGTATAGAAGACATGAACTCACTGTCCTAATGCTGCACATGACCACATTAATTTGTGACGATAGATGAGAGATCAGAGGATGTAAGTCTGATTCTAGCGGGAGATACCCTATACCGCAATAATGAACATAAAACACAAAAGACTCTTGACTCTCGGGATGATGAAATATTCCCTCCAACCAAACATATCTCATATATGGCCTATGACTTATACAGGCACTCCCAAGAAAGTTCATGAGAAATCAGAGCAAAAGGAGAAGCTATGGACACAAAGGGAAGAATGAAGATATTCCTACCAATTCCTACATTTCTGCAAGACCTACTTTGAAGGGTTGCCATCTGCAGGCAAAACACCCCAATACCTATGTTTGCCAAAGTTCCCACGGAATCTTTCATGTACATTGTCAGGTGGCTGCGCGGTCTACCACACCCTGTGCTGATTGACATATCTCATCACTATTCTAAGAGGTCATTCTGTCTCCACAGCACCCATCACAATTTCCTGAGCTTGCATCTAAACTCTTAGGCGTCTGTCAAAGTACCACCTTTGGAGCAGGATCATGGACATTCAAGAGGTGTGGGCACGCATGGTGCCACCTGGGATTTGACAGAGCTGTAGTATGACTCCCACATGTAGGCAGCTGTCCTTTGGGTGCCTGGAGAATTGGCAGCCAAGGGGGAAATGACTCATCCATGGTGCCAGCAATGAGCATATGCTTATGATCCTGTGATCATACTGCCTTTGGTGTAAGTATGAAGCCCATGCTCACTGCATGGCTGCTAAGCTCTTTAGATATCTACCCTTCACCAAAAAGTAATGAGTTTACATGGAGTTTATGTGATATACAACACGGATGGGACTTATAAATTATATTTTTCAACCAAATCTGAATAGTGGTTTATTCTATAGAGAATAAGCTAGGAGAGACACCCATTGCAAGCACCTCATAACTTCAAGTAGTACCCTAAGGTTGTCTCTCTACTTTGGGTGGCAATTTTGGCCATGTGTTTGTGTTTACTTGAACGTCCCCAAGCACCAGAGGATTGGCCGTTGATTGAGTCGTTTTTGCAGAAAAGATCTTAGCAAAGAACTGAAGCCCTCCCTGAGGAAATTAAGAGATCCAAATGTGGATGCGGCTCCCCACCCACTCTCTTTTATTTTGGACTCGTATTTACTCAGCATAATGCCTCCTTTTGCTCAGAACAGCCTCAATCAGCGCTCTGGGTTGCCTCAAGGTCAGGAGCGCCTGCTGAGAGGGTCTTGCGAGTCAAGAAGCAGCCATAAGGGGTGTGTGTGTGAAATGAAATGGCTACAGATTGCTGTTCCCATTTCTCTACTCAATCAGCCTCCCCTGCTCAAGAGAGTATAGAAGTTCTCCTTCTAATGACTGAAAAAGAAATAAAAATAAATTGTTTGTATTCATTATTTTACCAGAGAATAAAGAACCAATTGGAACACTATGAATTCTTACGAGGACTTCAAAATTGCCCCGGTGTAGTGTGGTGAATTCTACAGGCAAATCTGATTTACATAACCATTTAAAGCCAACTTAAAAAGTTTGGATACTAGAAAATATGGGGATATCGTTTGGGCAATATTATTAAACAGCATGCTTTCAATTAAGTTTTTGTTTCTTAAATTGGTATATTCAACCTGGAAAAGGCAGGCTACAAGTGAATGATTGTGGGTGGGATATATTATTAGTTTAAGAATTAATCAATTTTGCATTGACAGGGCAGTAGATCACATATAAGAAGGTAAAAACATAAAATACTAGGGTTCAGCTGAGTAATACTCATATTATATTCCACATTTTCTCCAACTTTTTTATTGGCTTTTGGGATCCTACTCCTCATACTGAGTCACCTTGCCAAACCTTAGTGCTTAGTCTTACTGCAACTTGATATGCCATGTTTTGTTGATACTCACGGGAGACCTGCTCTTTACAGAACAGAAATGCAGGAGGAGTGAATTGGGGGGTGGGAATACAGGGGGGATGGGAGGAGGGACTGAGAGGAGAGGAGGGAGGGAAAACTGTGGCCAGGATATAAATTTAAGAAATTAATTTATTTTTAAAAAAATAACTACCATTCAGAAATATACAGAAGGTGATGCCCATGGCATTGACACCCCTTGCCAATCTAATTTATTATTTTTAATTATACTAACACCCCATTGCCACTATTCATCAAGAAAGACAATGTTCACTGCATAGTATGTATTTGTGATCATACGTATATGCTGAACAGCCAATAAAGGCTAACACACAAGTCAGGAAGACCCAGAGATTGCTTCCTCGTTCTATGAGAATCCTGAAACATGTAGACACTCAGGAACGAAGGGGCTTTTAAGGTTGCTTGTAGAGAATTAGAAAATCCTCTCAGGGTGTGCTTGGGATGAGTGTCGGATCCACAGAAAGTTGAAAAACAGCAGCAATGGTCATAAAGCAAAAGGCAAAGCATTCAGTGTTGCCAGTCAAAATTCCCTCTGTAGGCGGGATGGGGGATTCAACCCTGTTTGTAGCCACCCCAAGCATTACCTAACATAACCACACTGCAATGCCAAAGAACAGACGAGCTTGCTTTAAATAGTTCACAAGTTAGAGAAGGTCTCTGGGTACATGTTCTGAATAAAATGTTTAAAGTGTAAAGTTTCCTTTTCCCAAAACTTATTGATGAGTTTTTATTGAATTTGGAATACAGTGTTAGTGACATTAGGAAGATATAACAGGTTGGATGGAGGGAAGGAGGGAGGGAGGAAGGGAAGGGGAAGAGAGGGATAGTCAGAGAGGGAGAAGGGGAGGATGGGGGGAGAGAGAGATTTTAATGTTAGGAAGATTAAAGGCAAACAGTTTTTGTTGTTGTTGTTGTTTTGTTTTGTTCTGGAGACAGGGTTTCTCAGTAAAGCCCTGGCTGTTTTGGAGCTAGCTCTGTAGACTATCCTGGCTTTGAACTCACAGGGATTCTCCTGCCTCTGCCTCCCCAGTGCTTGGATTAAAGGCGTGCAACACTACCACCAGGCCTGGAGGCAAACTTTCACGGGGAAAAAAAAATCTACAATTAATAAGGTCTATGAGTTCATGTTTGGTTGGTTAGCGGTTTTTAATTAACAGGCAGGATCATGACTAACAGAGAGATCACGGCAAGGACAGTTCAGGGAAAAGAATCCAGAGGAGTGGGGACCTATAGCTACATCTCAGAAGGTACTGGAGCCAAGGATCGATAACACACAACACACAGTATAGTAAAGGTAGAGACTCGATTATAGCACAGGTTCATTCCAGGGACTTAGGGCACTGAGAAGCGAGGAACATGAAGGAGCAATGAGGAGTTGAGGGCCATCCTGGAGCTGCAGAGCTTGTATTGAAACTCAGAACAGGAGCAGCAGCAGAGTCAAGTCAGAAAACAGACAGAAGAGCATGCAGGCCTTTCTTGATCCAGGGAGAGAGAGGATAAACAACTAGCTGCTTCCCTGAGGTTCTGCCCGTGATGCAGGCATCAAAAATGACACAATAGAAATAGATGTTGGGTGTGTGTAGATCGGTTGGTAATAAAAATAATTGGTAGGTAATAAAAAAAAGGCCATGATCTTCTTTGCCTTAGTGTTTTTTCCAAATATGGAAGAAAAAAGATTGTTCAGAAGAATGTCTGAGATACGTATGTTTATTAAGAATATAACCTAGAACAGGAGCTGTTAAGCCCTGTTCAAGCAGCGGCAGCAATTGACGCGTGATAAAATGACGTCATTAGAGTCTGTGTGCACCTTTGACAGGAACACAAGACTGGAGTGCAGAAACGTTTGTCCCCAGACCATGAGAACCAACAGAACACATAGGGACTCTAGATCAAGATTGCTAAATTGTATGTATGTATTCAAGAAGCATTCAGTACTGCCCTGAATGTTTGGGCAAAGAGTGCCTGATGGTATTTTTACCCAGTATTCGTTCTTGGATTTACTTTATTGAATGCTGTGCACAGTGATTTCATGTGTGCTCTGGATCATCACTACAGGCCCACCCTCAATAGGAGACTGCAAAACTCTGGTGTGGCTCTAAATATGTGCATTTCTCAGATCAAATAAATCAACACAAAATTCCTAACATCTTTCCATTAAAAAGATAAGTGTTTCATTTGGTAGGGTCAATATAGTTTATATTTTTGAGAAATGTGTTGCTTTGTATTTTTTATTCTTTGTATGAAAATTGAATTGAATTTGCAGATTAGTCAAGAAAAATCTGTGCACACATATTCTTCCTTGATTTAAACTGCCTTTCTAAAATGTTATAAATTAGAATAAAACCAAAGAGTAAGTGAGATGTGACTTTCCTTCAAAAAGGAGCCTAAAATAGATGGGAATGCATTATTCAAATGTGACTTACACTTGACCCAATGCCTATCTATATTTAGTAATCTTCTCTCAGATTAGATTAATAGCACAGCTCTTTCTTCAGCCATTGATCCATCCTATTGGCACGTTACATATCAAATGGTGGTGTGTCTATACAGTATAGTCTATACAATAATAACCTTATCTGAAGTTTTTACTACATTGATTATTTCAGAGGATTTATTTCAGCACATAAAGGTGTACACAAAATAGATCCCATAATGCTTCTAAAGTTTTAAAAAAGATAACCTCTCTGTCACTTTGAGAAATACATACACAGGCACACACATGTGTATAATTTGAAGCTAAAAACTGAGCATAGCAAATTAAGGAATGGTATTTAGATATAAGTGAAAGCAATGATCTGAAATGTGCTTATCTTTCTGTTTTACAAAGTACATTTTTATTATTGTGCTGTCTATAAATTTTACATTAATCTTCCACCCTTATGTTCAGGCATCATGAGCAAGAAAATTTTAAAAGTGATTTGATTTTTATTTGGCTTCTGCAAATACAGTGATTTACATGAGCAAAGTTTCCAATGCTTCAAAGTTAACAATGCTCTTCCATCTCTTCCTTCACCATAAGTCACGAGCTTCCCTTCTTTGTTGTTTTATTAACATATACCAAAGTGATCCTCAAACATTATAAGGGGCTCTTTGTTTCGGAAGACCAGCTCAGTGATCTTGTGAAAGTAACAATTGTGACTTTTGATTGAATGAAAAGAAAAAGCTCATTTGCTTGATTCCAATCGGCAGCTGAAATCAGTTACGTCACGTTCTTACTGTTCATCGTTGATGACTCGGAGACATCTTCTGCAGCCTCCATCTGTTGTGATGTCCACTTTACAGAGGATTCTGTGATCTTATGTAACACTGGATCCTTTGGGAATGAAATGTGTCCCCACCCTACTTTCCAGGACTAGTTGCTACTGCTGCCCTGGGCTTGGGGTCCCATCCTCTTGGAGGTCTAGGCTCAATTTGCTATGTCTTACAACCTTGTTGTCTACAACAGTTGTGTCCCAGCACCAATGTTGCCCCCCTGCAAAATGTATGTATGCATCTTCAACATGCATCTTAGAAAAGGCAGATCCATGTTCTACTGAGACCCATCTCAACCATCGCTCATGGCTCTAGGGGCTCACTGTCTCCACGTGATTTTAGCGAATGTCAAAAATGATACAGAAAGTGAAATCATTATGAAAAGCATTAATCTTTCTTGGCAGTTAGTTTGAAAAGTCTTTTTAAAAGTACATTTCTGTCAGTGTATGTACATAGAAATCCTTGAGACATAACGTGACACCAAGAGCTAAATTTAAAGGCTGGGATTATGGCATGTTGAGTGGTTTCGTTCTCGACACCTTAATGGGCCCGTGCCCACGTGAACACTACTCCAACCACACGAGCAGCTCAAAGGGACTTCAGTTACATCTTGCTGAGCAGCAAAGTCTATGACATCAGTGTGGTAGGCCTGTGGCTACTGCTCTAATTTACTAGAAGTCTATGACATCAGTGTGGTAGGCCTGTGGCTATTGCTCTAACTCGGTGGAAAACTTCCTAGAAAAAAATCACCAAGCGCTACTCAATATCCACATGAAAAATCTTCACTCTTATTTTTTATCCCACTATAAATACTATATAACAACACACACACACACACACACACACACCAGAATTCATTAGCTTCTCTAGGGAATTATTTCTGCAACTTCCTGTGAATAATTCTTATAGTTGTTTCTCTGAGGTAACATTGACAAAGGAGGTTTGCCCATGCCATGCTTTTTTTTTCTCATATATAATATACATTTTCTCATCTGCTTCAGGCTAGACCCCTCTATTCCACACAGGGGAGTCTTCTCAACATTGATAGAGCACTAAGTGAATATGGACTATGAGGAGACGTGGCTGCTCCTTTGTCTCCACTGCCTGCTGACTCCTTGTGGCAATGGGGCATCCAGTTGTCTGTTAGCACACACTTGTCAAGTCTCCCATACTAGCTCTGGGCTCTTCTCACCCACAAACCTTCCCCACTGCCACTCTAACCACAAGCTGTTCAAACTTACCAACTTGCTTCCTCATGACTTTTCCCTTTAAAACTGGCAAGGCTTTCCCTACCTTTATTATTTTGGGGTACCCACAGACAGCCTTTGAATTTCCCCAAATAGACCTTTCTTTGCACCCATGGAGTGGCCTAGCATGTAATGCTATGCTTCACTTCCAAATTCCCCACTACCTCGTGGTGAGCATCAGACAATGGCTGGAAACCAGATTTTATGTTCCAACGACATAGGCGCTCCGTGGCTCCTGTTCCCATTACTTGTAACCTTGCCACTGGGACAACACCTGCAGAGCGGGTCCTTTCTATCCCTTATTATGCACCATGAATGGATGTGAGGAAATTTCTAGCCTGGGCTCGCTGTTAATTTTCAGTTCTCTAAAATCTTTAATTGTTAAATTTTTTGGTTTTGCTCAAAAGAAACCATACAGAAACAATGTTTATCTTGGAATTTTTTTTTTAAAAAAATGACCCATGGGACACCAACCGGACACATATCATTCAGTTTCTTTATTAAAATGTACGCTGGCCATCTGAAAATTGGTGGTATGCCTTCCTGTGGTTGGCCAGGCGGAGAACTGGCAGTCCTTAGGCTCTTAGACATTATGCAAATCGAAGGCCACTCCCTGCTCATCAATTTGCTTCCAGAAAATGAACCGCCCCACTGCTGACATCTTGTCATAGAAAAGCATTTGATTAACTTCTTTCCTCTACATAGTTGACTAACACTTAATTATTTTAAAGGCTTTACTGAAATGAAGAACCTAAATATATCCGATGTAAACGAGGACATTCCAGTAAGGTGTGGATATTTATAGACAGTGGTTTTCTGAGGCCAATGTTTTCTAAGTCAAACTCAAATATTTCAAGTTTTTCGACTTTTGCAAAGCAAATCACAAGTTACTGTCCAAGCCAAGGCAGCCATGATCAGGTTTGGACCATAGACGGTTATTTGTTAAAGTCATCTTATATGTAACTTTTGAAGACACTTCAAATCTGCAGAGAGGAGGATGCTGAGAGATGTTGTGAGCTAGACACACTGATTTGTGTGTGTCCTGGTTTCCTTTTAGTTTCTGTAATAAAATATCTTGACAAAAAACTGCAAACTTCAAGGAGAAGTGTTGATTTGGTGTTCTGTTCCAGCTTATCGTCCATCACAAGGAATTCAGGGCACTAGCTTGAGCTGGCTAGAAACGTAATGTCCACAGCAGAGCGGAATGAATGCACACTTGCTTGCCTGTTCTTAGCTCCATCTCTCCACTCTTTCATGCTTACAGACCTCCTACCCAGGGAATGGTATTGCCACAGCAGACTGGGTTTTTCTACATTAATTAATTTAGGAGTCTCCATAGATGGAATCGTAGACCCACTCAGTGTAGACAATCCCTCAATCCCTCATTGTCTAAACAACCGATGTGTGTTGGTGTGAATTTGCCATAT
This sequence comes from Alexandromys fortis, assembly GCF_014885135.2. Classification (NCBI taxonomy): domain Eukaryota; kingdom Metazoa; phylum Chordata; class Mammalia; order Rodentia; family Cricetidae; genus Alexandromys; species Alexandromys fortis. The sequence goes on along the minus strand of NW_026067909.1, from coordinate 24,668,777 downwards.
TCCTGACAGTACTGAAGGAAAGTGTCCTACAAATGCAACTTTTTTTTTCTGACATGCAAGCCATTGATCACAGCAACAAATGTACTCATTCTGATATAATTGGAAGCCTCTTATGTCCACCATGCTTTTAGTGTTTTATGTCATTACAGTGCTATATATTAACTTGTTGAAAAGAGCAGGCAAAACTTTTTAGTTAAGGCCTTCATACCTGTCTTCATGTCCACAGAACTACCTGGGATACTCTGCAGCTATTTCCCTGCATTCTGAAATTCAACCCAAAGCCACTATAAAAGGAAGCAGATCACTCCACTGCTTTCCTTTGCTGCTTGTCCTTCCAGACATGGGAAAAGTATGACACAGACCATACTAGGGCTCTTCTACAAACTACTAGGTTTTCCTTGACTGCAAATAGGAAATCCTAGTTGGCGAGAGAATTAAATAATTTTATATAAAAATACTGATCATAAAAGTGCTGAGTGAGTAAGAATGCTAGGGGAGGGGATAAAATTATTTCCTTAGAAACTGTATGGTTTGACTCACCTGAACCCATAGAGAAAGAAGAGAATCAACTCCTGAAAGTTACTCTTTGGCCTCCACATGCACGCTGTGACAACACACACACACACACACACATTCTCTCTCACACACAATGATAATACATGAAAAAGTCTTAAGTTCTCCTTTGTAATGTTGGTTTTCTTATTTGTATCATTACTGCTGTCGCCACTGCTGTTTTTAGCACCATTGATTGAAAACCTGTAGCTTTAATTAAATGAAGTCGAGGAAGGATGTTCAGGTGTGAAATGATCTTCTTCCAAAACTAGTGAAAATGCTTACCTAGGGATGGAAGCACATGGCTGGTGTTGTGCTCCATTGGAAACATTGACTGTGGAACCAGCTGGCAGAGGCAGTGGAAGCTGGCAGAGGCTTTAGCTGAGTAACCTGAATCTTTTCTCATCATTGTCCCCCCCCCCCCCGCCTCTCTCTCTCTCCCTCTCCTTCTCCCTCTCCCCTCCTCTCATAGTCCTTTGATGATTACAGGACTATTTTAGGAAAGTGGGGTGGCCTTTTCCCCCCTAATTTTTACCTTTACAATGCTGCCCCAGACCAGACCAGCCATACAAATGACAACTGATATTTATATTTTGACTATCATTATCTGCACCTATCAAGCGTTTTATTTTTAATAGAAACAGCTAGCATTAGACTTAGAATCTCCAAAGGCAACAATGACTCCTGAACAAATATCTATGTATGCATATGATGTGTATGTTTGGACCAGATATCGTATATGCATGGGATTACATGCTTGTCATCTATGTATACATGGGTATGTAAAGGCTATGTATGACCTGGGTACGCAAGTGGCATTTGTGTGTATTTTGTTCTTTTAGGATTTATATGTGTACCATGCATGATTGTACTCTCTGTGTATATGGCTTTTCTGTGCATATGTGGTGTTATTTGTGTTCAAGTAGGTGTTGGTTATGTGTGCTCTACATATGTGTGTGTTGTGTAGGGATGTGTCTATCTGTGTGTAATATGTGTTGTGTGTAATGGCGTAAGCGAATGCAGACAGATTGTCAAAATATAGACAGCTTTAATGGAGGAATAGACTTACAGAACCACTGTTCCCGCGGAGACCAGGAAAGCAGAAGAGAGCGCTGGGAGCACGCTCACCAATTTTATAGGAGAACTTTAGCCTGAGGCGAACACGCCCCCTAAGGGGTGGGACTTA